>NC_133002.1:14210625-14537500 GCF_048564905.1 Vicugna pacos | reverse complement strand
TATTATTAAATTAATAATATTAATTATATACTATATTGTTGTGCATTCTTGTGTATTATTTTAAAAGTCTTTTTTTTTTTTTTAAATTTCTCACAACTTACCATACATGGACCAGGGTTGTAAAGAGCAGCTTTCCCCACGATTTTGGAAGTGGTTTTAGGATGCAAATACAATGGTCCTGGTGATGTCTGATCTCTGGAGTTGTCATGGGATAAATCTGTGCCCCGCCACCCCCAATTCATACTCTGAAGTCCTAACGTCTCTTACCTCGGAATGTGACCGTGCTTACAGACGGGGCCGTTACAGAGGCAGCAAAGTTAAAATGAGGTCATCACTAGGGTGGCCCCTGGCCAGCATGCCTGATGTCCCAGGAAGAGACCAGGACACACACACACACACAGAGGGGAGACCGTGTGATTATAACATGATCTCGGCGTCACGGAACAGAGCAAAAGGCACTGCACGGCGACCACGCTCCCCCTCTGCTCGTGGTTTGGTTTGGGCTCTGTGTTTATCAGAGACCACGGTCTGGCAGCTGATAGAACAGGGCCTGCTGTGTTTCCTAAGAGTGAAGGGAGTGAACGTCTCAGGATGAACAGGTTCCAAGCCGTCCTGTGGGGCAGTTTTCATGATCCCTGTCATTGCAGGAAGGTCCTCTGGGGTGGAGTTTAAGTGCGAGTCTCTCTGAAGTTAAGGATGTACTCAATGACTTGCCAAGGTCTTTTTCTGGTCTATGGTTCTGGGTACAGTTTTAAAAATAAACCTGTAATCGTGTCCAACGGAAAGTGGCTTGTAAGTATAGGTCTCCGAGGTGCACGCCTGATGCTGAAATGACAGAGCGCTCTAGACAGCTCTGGTGTGACGTGCAGATTTTACAGGGGAGGCCAGCCCCAGGGTCCCACAATCAGGACTTTGGACACATCCACTAAGGGGGGAGGACCAGGGCCACAAACATGGGCTGACTCGTCACTGGCCTCCTGCCCTTGGCATTTCTGGCAGGGCTCAGAGGGACCAAGAAATGCCATTTTGCTAAGAAAGATGCTGTTCCCTGAAGACCTCCGTCCCCATCAAGGAGAAGCGTCCCCATTCAGACAAAACGTTGCTGATGTCACTGCTTGTGGCATCTCTTTGGGGAAACTTCCCTTCCCCCAGACACCCCCTGGCAACAGCTCCATCAGTTTTCTCTTAGAACCGTTACCTGTCACGTTCCCTAGCCAGCGACAGGAGCACATTCTGGACCACTCGTCCCACATTCTTTTGTCCAAGTGGGACTCAGTCTCCTGGCAGCACCATGAGGGCTCCTGGTTGGAGGTGTGGCCACAAGTGAAGCTGGGCAGACCGTGGTCCAGGCGGGTGCTGTGGGGTGCTCTCAAGGGTAGGGTTTCAGGGGGAAACTTTTCCAAGCAAAGCAATCCAAACCTTGGTTTGTCTGGGGTCAGAAACAGCATGGCAGACAATGACACGTAGGTGAACAAGACACGTGCTAAAAATCCACTTTCTCCCGACGGTAGGGCAGTCGCCCAGGAGAGGAGAACCCCAGCTGGATTCATAAAGGAACTCCCTCCACGAAACCATAAAGGAACCTATTCTCCCCAACTAACCTGTCAGTAGAAGCTAATTATGTGCCACCCACCCCCACCAAACGAACTTTTACTTCCTCACTCTTCTCCCTGAGAACAAGTAATACCGGTGTCATGAGGACAAGTGGGGTAGTGGGCAGCTACCCCCGACCCGCTAGCAGCGGCCACTGCATCCCGCTCACAGGACCCTGGACCCCAGAGGAGACCAGCCCCAAATCAGACACGCTCTTCCCGGCTGGAAGGACCACCAGCAGCCAGGGCTTCCGCACCGTGTCTGGCTTTTTGCCAAAATACTCCTTTCTAACTTTCTAATCTGAATATTAATAATATTTAATCTGTCCTGAACATGGCAGGTTCTCCAAATCCTTCTCAAGCCGTCAGCAGTTGATGAACCCAACGGGTCTGTTTCGGGTCTGACCAATGCAAAATCTAGTAAAAGGATAAACCTCCCCTTTCAGCTGGGGCTGGATTCACACTGAATGAAGGTCCTGAGTCCCACGTGGGGTGACTGCTCGTAGTTCAAGGAGGTTCATTCCTTTCATCTTCCAAATGCCGGGGATCGATGCCTGAGACACCACAGTGAAAGCTCAGATCCCCTGGGGACTCGAGACACTGCCCTCCGGGAGGCGCCATCAGTCCCGGAAGGTCTCCTCAGGGAGGATCGAAGCCTGCGCTTGCACAGAACGAGCCTCCCGGGAAGGAGCAGGGGGCGAGGACAGAGGTCCGCCTAGGGCTCAGCTGTCTCTGCCGCCAGGCAGTACCACGGCCACGAGACCCAGAGCAGCGAGGCGCCTTTTTTTTAAAACAAAGTCCAGCAAGATGTGGGGGGGAGGAGATTTTGGGGGAAAAGTACTGTCATTATACTAGTGATATGTTATTTTCAGAAGACAAATTACAGAAAGTAAATCTCCCAATCTAGGGAGGCCACAGGGGCATGCAGAAAACGCAGAGAGAACGCGCCGCCACCGCAGTGTCTGTAGTCACTAAAAACCACCCAAACAAACGCGCAGCCGGAAAGCCCGCCCGGCACCCTGCAGTGTCCGAAACCTGACATTCCTGTAACTTTCCCAACAACCCCCGAGGTCGCGACTATTAATAACATCACTTTATTGACGGGGAAATTGAGGTTTAGCGAGTTTATGGAACCCGCCCAAGGTCACCAAGCTTGGAGGAGCAGACTATGAACCCGGCCCACTTTTCGTAGCCTCTGTATTATCACAGCTTCCTAAAAAGTCGAGAAATCCTGGCCATCCCTGCCAAATACAAACCTCTATCATGGAAGGGAGGGGAAAAAAAGCATCGCCTACTTCCCAAGAGCTTAGGGTGAGTTTTCGATTTGGTTCTATACACAACCTGACAGATTTTAAAACACAGCAGAAAAGCATCGCTCTCAGGCCACCTACAGGGAAGCAAAGAGGAAGGACACTTCCCTGCCAGGCCCAGACCTCCAGTTTCACCTGCCCCAACACGTCCAGACGCAGCCACCCCGCAGACAGCGTGACAACTCCCATCCCTGCAGCCGAAACTGACTGGGGGAGGAGGGGGGACGATTACAGCAAATTAGTCTCTTGGGATTTTAACAGGAGCGGACAGTCAGCTGAGGCTGGACCTGTCAGGGCCAGCAGCTCCGGCGGGCTTTCTAAAGGGAAACTGGCAGGAATGAAGTGCTGAGGGCAGAGAAAGACAAGACAGCCTGCGGGAGGTGGCCCCTTGGCTCCCAGCGCAGATCATCTCTCACTGCCGTGACACCCAGGTACCCCAGGGGTCAGCATCCCCAAGTGTGTCCGCTACTGGGTGTTTACAATCAAGTGCCCCTTTCTTAATGCAGCTTGGGTTTTTGTTTTTGTCTTTTTTGTGCTGCATTTTACAATCCAGAGCTTTGCCGGAGCTCAAACTAAAATCAGTAGGGCTTTTTCACACCCTCAGCCCCACCCCAGGCATCTCAGAGCCCTACAGCCACGCTCTTCCTGTCACCACGTTTCTGCAAGAGCAGTTTTCACTCAGTGCCAGGGCCCCACTGGGTGCTCCATCACCCGGGGTCTCCCAAGTCTTCAACACCAATGGACCACTTAACTTTTGTAGACCAAGAGCCCTTCGATTTTAGACAAATTTTTGTAAGCAGTCCAAGTATGTGTGGGAATTTACAAGACACAAAATCAGATCAGCTGATTGCACAATAAATAGTGTGGGGGTAGGGGGAGGGTGTAGGTCAAGCAGTAGAGCGCATGCTTAGCCAAGTATGAGGTCCTAGGTTCAATCCCCAGTACCTCCTCTAAAAAAAATACATATATAAAACCTAATTACCTCCTCCCACCAAAAAAAAAGATTAAAATAATAATAATAATTAATAATAAGGCAAAGGTCTTGGATCTTGAAAAAAGAATTCACAGACAGGTACAGACACATAATAAAGCATTTCAATAAAATATCAAGTATTAAAATAGTGTGTGGGCAACTGGAGACGCATTTGGACATGTTCAATTCCGTGGACCACCCAGAAAAGCACACAGAAAAATGGGATTCCATCGTTAGATGTCAAAAAGCAAGATGATGAACAAAGCCAAGGGAGGGGTGGATGAAGACACTGTATAATCTTCAGGTGAGAAAGGTCTTCCTAGGCAGGATTCAAAGTCAGAAATCACAGTGTAAAAGATTCTGTGACACAAGTTCCTGAAACCACTACAGGAGAAAAGACACAATAACAAAAGGCAAATGACAGCCTAGAAGGAAACGCCTGCACTAAACGTAACAGGACCAATGGCTCTTTGCAGACCCTCCGGGGCATTCACAAAGCCTGGGGTGACACGTGAAGCCTTTCTCCCTCTACCTGCAGCCCGAACCTCTCCCCCAGAGGAACCCCTGAAACACGCCCTTCCTGCTCCTTTCCTGCACGGTCAGCGTTCCACACTGTGGATTCAGAATAATCAGGAAAAATAAATTCCAGAACGTTTCACAAAGTAAACTTGAACTGGCTATTTACGTAACGTTTACACTGCATTTACGTAGCATTTGCACTGTATTAGGTATTACAAGCAATCTAGAGGTGATTTAAAGTATACTGAGTGTGTGAGTAGCTTACACGCAAATACCACGCCACTTTATAAAAAGGAGGTTGAGCATCTTGGAGTCCGGTATACGCAGGGGTCCAGGAACCAATCCCCCCCGGAAACCGAGGGACAACTGTTCATCCATATACATACACACACATGTAAATCCACAGACGCACTTGTTTTCTTTTTTACATAATTGGGTTCATGTTGTCTGCACTGTGTGCAATTTGATGTTTTCCACATAACACGTCTTAGACACCTTTCTAAATACCTGCATAGAGGGCCACCTAACTTTATCAGCTGTGTTAGGGACCACTGATCGCATCGTCATTTACTTAAACCTTCTCTAACGGAGATACTTGTTTCCAGTGATGCACAGTTATAAACAATGTGCCAATCAACATTTTGTACATCTATCTCCATGTATGTGTGTCATAATACTGTCAAGTGGAAAAAGGTTTATGAAACTATATACAGTATTATCCTAACTTGTTTTTTTTAAAAAACAACTACACACATATGTACAGAGAAGACAAATTAGGACAAACGCACCACAAGTATCACTAGTGGATACGACTTGACAACTGGACTGAGTGACACATTTCGTTGAGACTCTCCCATGGCTGGTAATTTTTCTACGGCGAACACAGAACTTTAGTCAAGGCTTCACTCTCAGTTTCTAACAAGGATTTCAATCACTCAGATGCCTTTCCCCACTCCTGGGTTTTCAGCTGTGTTCTGGAGGGTGGCTCTTCATTCCCTTACGCATGTTCTAAGTGACATTATTGCATTAGCTGTGCGTAATGGGAAGAGGGTCCTGAATAAGTCATTTAAATGAAGCCATCAGGTTTTTCCTTAAAGCAGGCACTTTTCTCTCCACTTAAAAACTAAACAGACTCAGAAAACAGCATGTGAAACTTCGTTTTCTTATGCTCTCAAATAGTGGTATTGGGAGGGAACAGGCTGGCTTCAAATATATCAGAAAGGCTCTTCAGCAAATGGTGTTGGGAAAACTGGACAGCAGCATGTAAAACAATGAAGCTAGAACACACCCTTACACCATATACAAAAATCAACTCAAAATGCATCAAAGATTTAAACATAAGACAAGATACAATAAACCTCCTAGAGGAAAACATAGGCAAAACATTATCTGACATACATTTCAAAAATTTTCTCCTAGTAGAAATAAAAGCAAGAATAAACAAATGGGACCTAATGAAACTTACAAGCTTCTGCACAGCAAAGGAAACCAGAAGTAAAACAAGAAGACAACCTACGGAATGGGAGAAAATTTTTGCAAATGAAACCGACAAAGGCTTGATCTCCAGAATATACAAGCAGTTCTCCAAGGAAGACATACAAATGATCAAAAGGCACATGAAAAAATGCTCAATATCACTAATTATCAGAGAAATGCAAATCAAAACTACAATGAGGTATCACCTCACACCAGTCAGAATGGCCATCATTCAAAAATCCACAAATGACAGATGCTGGAGAGACTGTGGAGAAAGGGGAACCCTCCTACACTGCTGGTGGGAATGCAGTTTGGTGCAGCCACTATGGAAAACAGTGTGGAGATTCCTCAAAAGACTAGGAATAGACTTACCATATGACCCAGGAATCCCACTCCTGGGCTTGTATCCAGAAGGAACCCTACTTCCAAAAGACACCTGCACTCCAATGTTCATAGCAGCACTATTTACAATAGCCAAAACATGGAAACAGCCTAAATGTCCATCAACAGGTGACTGGATAAAGATGTGGTATATTTATACAATGGAATACTACTCAGCCATAAAAACTGACAACATAATGCCATTTGCAGCAACATGGATGCTCCTGGAGAATGTCATTCTAAGCGAAGTAAGCCAGAAAGAGAAAGAAAAATATCATATGAGATCGCTCATATGTGGAATCTAAAAAACAAACAAACAAACAAACAAAAACAAAGCGTAAATACAGGACAGAAATAGACTCATAGACAGAGAATACAGACTTGTGGTTGCCAGGGGGCGGAGGGTGGGAAGGGATAGACTGGGATTTCAAAATTGTAGAATAGATAAACAAGATTATACTGTATAGCACAGGGAAATTTACACAAAACGTTATGGTAACTAACAGAGAAAAAAATGTGACAATGAGTGTGTATATGTCCATGTATGACTGAAAAATTGTGCTGAACACTGGAATTTGATACAACATTGTAAAATGATTATAAATCAATAAAAAATGTTAAAACAATATATCAGAAAGGCTATGTTTAAAAATAATAGAATTGCTTTGATTATAGGGTAATCAATTTAGGTTTTCAATTCAAACTTGTCTTGTAAGAAATAAAATTAAAACAAGTCATTTAAGTATGTTGTAATGCAGGTAACAACCTACCTAGCAGTATTGTCAATAATGATAAATACAATATAATGTCAGTAGTTAGAGGTAAGACAACACACGCTCTTCTAAAGCCAGACTTCGATGTACAATATGTTTGTGACGGTACATTTCTAGAGGTCTACAAAAATCATTTGGAAGGAATAAATTCAAAATAATGAAAACTTTCTGGTGCATGCAATACAAATATCATTTGTTCCTAACACCACAAGATTTCTAAACTTGCAAATTTAAAATGGTATGATTCAATAAAGGTACCCATGTTAAAACCAAAACCAAAAACGGTCGCTGGGTGAGAAAAGAATTCTTGTGAACATTTGCACATCTCGTGAAAGTGCAGAACAGAAGAGCTCTGTCGGCTCACCCTGCATTAGGGCATCTGTTCTCACGGGAAGTCCAAACACAGAACACAGGAAGCGAGCCTGCTTTTTCAAGAGGGGATGCGGAGGCCGTGGTCTCTGGGTAAAGTCAGTGATGGAAGCTGAGGGCCCCGGGGGGCCAGAATGGAGGTCCATGAGTTAGCCTGCAGTAGCTACAGAAGGGGTGAGTGACTGTGTGTGGACGCTTCAGCACAGAAGCCAGACAGCTGAGAGGGGCCCTACAGGTAGCCACGTCCAACCCCCTCGCTTTACTGATGAGCAGAGTGGAATGACTTACAAAAGCTGATACACTGATACAATTCTGATTCCACTCCCACCTGTGTGGGGGCTCCCCCCCTCACCAGGACATCTTCTGCCGCGCCAGCTGGGCTTCCTACAGTTCAGCTCATTTCTGACACTACCTGGAGATGTCATCAAACCCCACAGGTTAAGGGCTCAGTCCTACAAGGCTGCACCACCTACCCCCCAGCACCCCACTTCAGACGCCAGCCACAAGTCCAGGTTGCCACCCGTGCTTCTGACCGACCTGCAACAGATTTGAGATTCCCATGCTCCCCTCCCCAGGTCTGACTGATCGGCTAGAGTGGCTCACAGAATCCAGAGAACCATTTGACAGCTGACCCTTGGACAATGCACAGGACTGGTTCCAGGACCTGTTGCGATACCACCACCTGAGGATGCTCAAGTCCCACAGGTGGCACCTGCCGATCCAACCAATCACAGATGCCAATCGTGTGGTACTACAGCAGCTACTGAAAAATAGCCACATGTAAGTGGACCCACATAGTTCAAATTTGTGTTGTTCAAAGGGTCAACTGTACTTACTAGGTTACTGGTTTAAAGTATGTAACTTGGGAACAGCAGAACGGAAGAGGTGCTTAGGGGAAAGTGTGGGAAAAGGGCCATGATCTCTCCAAGGCACCATGTTCCCAACACCTCCATGTGTTTACCAACCTAGAAGCCTCCAGACCTAGTCTTTCTGGGGTTTTGTGGTGACGTCATTACACAGTCATGACTGATTAAATCGTTGGCCACAGGCAAATGATTCAACCTCCAGCCCCTCTCCCCTCCCTGGAGGTCAACGGGATGGGACTGTAAGTTCTAACCTGCCAGTCACACGACTGGTTCCGCTGCCAACCAGCCCCCATCCTCTGGGGCTTCCCAGAAGTCTTCTCACTGACATAAGCTCAGTGTGGTTGAAAGGGGTCTGCTAGGAGTATCAAGACACCTTTACTGCTCTCATCACTGGGGGAATTCCAGGGCTCTTAGGAGCTCTGTGCTAGCAATGGGGACAAAGACTAAATGCATTATCTCCTATTACAAATCAAAACATCACAACTGTTCAAAGAGCACGTGGGAAGCCAAGTCCAGATCTTCTGATTTTCATGCAGGTCCCAGGCGGTCTGTCTGTTATACACATGATTCTCAATGATCAGAAGAAGCTTCTATCTTTAGCCAAATATTCATTCATGCACCAAATACTCATTGAGAAAATGCTATGTCCCGGGAACTGGCTTAAGCCCTAGGTCTCCAGGCAGACACCAGGTGGAGGTGAGGCTGGGTGTGCTAATGCGATTAAGGCAGGTAAATGAGGGGAGAAATTCTAGAATCCCCAGGCCCTCTGGCCACTCCCAGCTATGGCGATGTGGAAGCCAGAAGAGGGGTGACCTTCAGTGCACAAGAAAGCCCCTCATGTTCTTGGACCCCTGCCCACGGACGTGTGGGCTCAGAGAAAGGTGGTCTTACCCACTACACACGAGACGGCAAAGGACCCCTAACAGGTCAATGAAACTGAGCAAGGCAACTGCAGTTTCCAACAAATGGGACGCTACTCCTTGTCCCTGGCTTATTTTAAAGTCAGACCCACATGTTACACAGGCAGTGAAAAGCAACAGGGTGCATATGATTTTGTCACCATGAAAGCCCCACTCGGGCCAGGCTCCTTATCCACCAGCTCAGGGTGGGGTCTTGGGTAACCCACTTCACCCACCTAAGCCTTCACGTCCCTGACCGCCAAACGAAGCTGGCTGGCACATGCTCTGTTAACTCCTCTTGCCTCCGAAACTGGATCATCTTACATCTATATTTGACTTATCCCTCGACAAGTCTTCATTTGTCAGTGACATTCCACTTTGGCAATGCTCACCAACTTCTACCCCAGCAGGCAGAAGTGAATCTGGTGCCTTCATGCAGCATACGGACAATCTGAATGCTCTTTTATGGGCAATTTTTTTTTTTTTTTTGGTCTTGGATAAAACAAACATTTCAGTGGCAGACAAACTGAGTCATCACAGAGTCATTTACTTGCACCAACACTTGGTGGACGAGCACGTCATTCTCGGGCGAGAAGCATCAGAGGTATCAGTGAGAAAATGCTACCTATCTTTAATACTAAGTGCCCCGTGTTGTTGGACAGCGCAGGAACCCGTATTTTGGAAAGCCAATAATTAGCAAACACTGTTCAACACGATCAGATCTTTTCAGGGTCCTGGTTTGAGCAATTTTTAATTAGCAAACGCAGGGTTAAGTGGGGTCAGACTCATCCAAGGTGAAACCAAAGAGCCTGAAAAACAAAAAAAGAACAAAAAGCAGGAAGAACGACTAGGTTACTTGACTAAACTCTGAAGCCAGAGACATCAGGTTCCAGGAAGCAAGCATGATCCATACCAGAAACAGAAAATCAGATTCAGGCTAACAAGCCAAGCCCGGTTAGAAGCAGCAGAGAGTGTGTTAAGGACCACGAACACTGAGCACGGACCTGCAGACTGCTGCGGGGTCGGCTGGGAAGGCAGGTGACGGCGGGGCAGAGAGGAGGGCGCTGGGGCGGAGCAACTGCCCGGTGACACGGCTCTGTCCACCCAGGTGTTGCCGAACGGACGCCGAGGGCGCGTCGGACAGACTAAAAAGTCCACACGGAAACCTCAGGGAAAGCTCTCGGGCAAGTGGTGCTAACGAGCACCCTAGAAACAACTCCTTCTCATGACGACATAGAAGGTATATTTTTAGGGGTGGGGAGGATAGAGCTCAGTGGCAGAGCACATGTTTAGCAGGCACGAGGTTCTGGGTTCAATCTCCAGCATCTCCACTAAACATTGAAAGACCTATTTTTCATGTTCCCTGTACCTAGACTCTGAATGTTCTTTTCTGGGCTAGAATCTGAATGCCGGAATCCGGTCAACATTTATTTTGATAAACAAACATGCATTTTGTGTTCCAAGAACACAGACGCTGCCCAGCGAGAACGGCCTCCGCCCCCCTGGACCGGAGAATCCGGCCGAGGTGAGGAGGCAAGGCAGGGGCTTCAGGGGCGTCTCAGCACCCTGCTCCAGGCTTAACGAACATTCCCAGAGATCCTGCAGTCAATTTCCAGAAGTAGCTTCTTCTGACTTGAAAAGAAAACAACAAAAACAACAACAACAACAAAATGACAGGCTTTGGCATGAATCACAGGAAAAAATGTATTAGCAAGAATACTCGACGGATACTCGTGTTTCATACCCAATCAACAGATTTAATAAAAAGTGAGAAATGAGTGGGTTGATGCCGGCAACGCGACTGAAGCAGCACACAGCGTTTCCATGCAGAAATAACAAATCGTCTCAAAGGCTAGAAGTCTGCAGGAAAAATGGGGGCGGGGGGGCAGTACAGGAAGTCTCAGGGAAGATGGTAAGTTGAAAAATGGCATGTCTACCCTGTGATTCAGAGTTATTATTAACACAATATTTAACAGAAAGATTCTAGGCTATACTTTGTAAAAACATAAATGAGTTCCTCCACTTTTCGTCTATTCTCACTGCAAACAGCAGGTAACCAGAAGCAGGCTGCTAGTTGACTTTATTCCAGATCATCTTCTAAGTGATACCCAGATGGTTGTGCCTGATCACCTCAATGTTATTCACAGCTGTATGATAAAAAATATTTGCATCTCAGTGCGATGTGTTTTCCTGAAAACTCCGCAGTATACAACACGGCCCGCTCAAAGGCAAAACACGCTGGTAGGACAAGTAGGGCTGGGGCAAGCCTGTCACCAGAGCATTAACACAAGCAACGGAAACCCTCATAAAGACACCAGTGCAGCTGCAAAGCCATATGAAACCCAAATTATTTTTCTGAAAAATATAGTTAAATTAGGTTGTCACTTAAAAAGAAAAGAAAAGAAAACGCATGTACCAGAAATGGGGAGCGAAAGACTTGGGCAGCTGAGAGACGAAGAGCAAAACACACCACGATCAAGGAGAAACCAGCCCTCCCCGACTCCTCCCGCCCACGCGCTTCTGGGACAGCGCACTTGGCCAAGTTCAGTCACAAAAAAGAACGGGCACCGTGAACGGCAGCTCATCCCTCCGCACCCAGACGTGTTCGGCTGTCTCAGTGTCTTTTGGGTTCAGCTCCCACGGCTTGGTACAAGAAAATGTTCACAACTGGGAAAACTGCCTTTGAAACAGGGTAACTTCCACTTCCCACTGACGCCATTCCTCCACTCACCACGTGTGATCTAATTCACATTCTTTCTCAAGTGTGTCCAAACATTCTTTGCAGCGAGTCAGTCTGTCCTGTCATCCCTCAGTATTATTTTCAAGAACTTTATGTATCCAGTGAGACAGACCAAGCTGTGCTAAAGCCAGGTCAGATGTAACTCGGAACGGGTCAACGCCCAGGGGACACAGCGCGCCTTCAGCCCGGCGTCACTGAGTGGGCTGACCTGCAACCACCTAAAGGCCAGGACAGAGCATCCTCAGCCCCACGGTAACACCGTTACGGTCTCCCCCGCAGGACAGAAGACCGTGTAACTACTCTGCAGCGTGAGCAACGCTGATCGTTGACTTTCACCTGCCCAGCTAAAGGAACTAAGGAAACCAACCGCGCAGGTGCTCCCCAGCTGAAATCATCTAAGGCAGCCTACACTCCAGTCTTCTCACTAATTCCAGTTGTCTCTTTCACTCACACATATTTACCTCCAAGAATGGCACTAGGAGAGATGCCATGGCATTTGAAGGTGTCTCAGGTTGTCAAGGTAACCAGAAACCCTGCAAAAACAGGAATCTTCATTACTATGTCTTTGATAGACCTTCTCCAGTCTCAGATTATTTTGTTTTCAGCATAAAATGTTCTTCCACAGGAGACTGAATAAATGCACTATTATGTATCCGTGTAAGAAAACACTACACCGTCATAAAAAGCACAATGCATTGATTTGGGCTGATGTACGTAAGCATGTACAGACATAGATGTGTACAGCATGTATCCATATGGTTCCCAAAAAGCTGGTGGGGACACACACATACATGTGGCAAACTGAGCACCATTAAGGGTTGCTGCCTCCGGCAAGGAGCCATAGAGTTGAGAAAACGTTTACTTTTTTTTTTTGCATTGTTAAAAAAAAAAGTTATGTTTATGTGTATTTCCCAGTTTAAAAATACTGAGTAAAAAAGAAGTCAAGATCTTCATGTCTAGCTAGGTGGATCTAAGTTTGCATTCTTTTAATTAAGCCTCCACGTGTCCTAAAATTCATTCATCCACTTGGCTGAAGGTTTTCCCTAGAAATAACCCTTCTCCCTCCATTATGACTCTGAAAATAGAGTTTAGAAACAAGGTCAAAGTTTTCACTCATCTATTTTTAGGTATGTTTTTGTAAATAGACTTTTAATCTAGGAACCTTGTCTTCATTTATTTTCTACCATCCTCTGAACCTCAGATCTTGCCCACTATCTGGGGACTGGCTTTCTCCCTTGCACAGAGTAAACACTCCACGCACGTCTGCTGCACTGAAAGGAGAGGGTCCATGGAATTGAGCTAAGTTGTGTGTATGTGTCTGGCAATGGCAGCTGTTAATACACTTAAAATAGGAATAAAGACATCACAAATGGAGTGATAACCAATTCCAGCCTTCCGAGGGATGGAGAAATACCCTGTAACTCAGCAGGACGGTTCTATGAAGCACTAACCAACTTAATTCATCAACACTTGTGAAGTCAATCGTATCTCAATAAACTGAGAAAAATACTTCTTGAGAGCCTATAATGTGCAAAGATTAAGAGGTACAGAGCACAAAGGGATGAACAGGATAAACCCCTGAGAAGGACACTGGTTATGTTTTAGCAAGGAGAGAAAGAAGACAGAAAAGCAAATACACAGAATGCCATGAAGTGACACGTGCTACGAAGGTGAGACCATCAGGTAACGGAATAAACTCAGGAAGGGAGGGGTTGTTAGGGAGGATTTTTTTTTAAGCTGACAATCTTCCACAGACCCTACAAGATTCAGAGCTGAACAGGAGCTCTCAGTTCTGCGGACAGAGGGAACTCAGGTTAGAATGAAGAACTGAATCTGAGTCCAGCTCGCAGCAAAGATGGCCATCAACTTAGTTTTGTTTGATTCTTGAAAAATCTTACAGAAGTACTTGTCAGTCCTGCTTCTGGTAATGGCGGAGTATCTACTGTTGGACCCACCCTCCCACAGATAACTATAAACTCTGAACAAAGCAAGCAGACAGACAAAAGACTACTTGAAGACACTGGAGAGTAACTAAAACTGCAGAAACTGCAGGAAAGTTCAACATTTGAAAGAAAAGAAATTGAACTGCATGAGTTTCTCATTGTATAACTTTTTGCCTAAGGACAGGTCTCAATTCACACCATGAAGCGGCAGCTGAAATTTTATACAAATTGTCAGTGTTACCGTCTTGAAGAATCAGAGGACAGAGTTCAAGGGCTACTCCAGAGGCTGAAAGGTGAGGGAGAAAACGGGAGACACAGCAGAGCAGCCCCAAATCTGTATATAAACTGTCCAAATTTCTGGCTGATTCAAGCTATGAGTGCAAAGAGCAGACTCCAAAGAGCCCAACTAAGACTAAATAAACTAAAAAGAAATTTCAGCTGCTACCCACTGAGGGAAGACAGAGTTTTGATTTTGAGCTTAGTCAAGATTGCCTACAAAAATAAAGAGTAATCAACACTCTCTGGAAGACCATAACGGCAGACACAGTTCCTAGAATGCACCATTCACAGCATCCAGGATATAAGTCAAAATTACTAGACACAAGGAAGCAGGAAAACAGGACCCAACTCAAGAGAAAAGTTAAACGATTGAGATCAGCTCAGAGATGAACTAGATGCCGGAATTAGCAGGCTCGGATTTTAAGCAGCTATTACAGCCATGCTGAAAGATGCGAAAGGAAAAATGCTTATAATGAATGAACAGATAGCAAATCTCAACAGAAAACCAAGAGCTATGGCAGATGACACAGGTCTGAAGAGAAGCGGTGAAAAGATGTGATACTGTGATTTATAGTAAGAAATATAAGAATATATAATAAGAAATATATATATGGCCTTCATCCTAAAATCCTTGGAATTTCCTAAGTGGTAAGAGTTATGAAGGTGTCTTTGTTACGTTAATGAGGTAACTTTTGGACCCACCTCAGGTTGGAGGCTGGTTGCCAGGGAAACCACCCATGTGATTAGAGGATTGGAACTTTCAGTCCCAATTCCCCAACCTCTAGGAAGGGGAGAGGGGCTGAAAGTTGAATCGGTCACCAATGGCCAATGATTTCATCAACTATGCTAAGGTAATGAAGCATCCATAAAAATCCAAAAGTACAGAGTTCAGAGAGATCTGGGTTGGTGAACACGTGGAGATTTGAGGAGAATGGTGTCCCCAGAGAGCACAGAAGCTCTCCCCCCTTTCCCATATACTTTGCCTTAAGTATCTCTTCCACCTGGCTGTTCCTGAGACATACCTTTTTATAATAAACTGGTAATCTAGTGAGTAAAATATGTCTGAGTTCTGCGAGCTGCTCAAGAAATTAATGGAACCTGAGGAGGGGTCATGAGAACATCCAATCGTTAGCCAGTCGTCCAGAAACATAGGTAAAAATCTGGATTTGGGATTGGCGTCAGGGTCAGGGAGGAGGAGTCTTGTGGGAGGGAGCCCTTAACCTGTGGGATCTGTAACTAACTCCAGATGGACAGTGTCAGAACTGAGCTGTAGGACACCCAGCTGGTGTCAGGTGTGTTGTGAGTGTGACAAGGAGAAATGGGAGCAAAGGAGAAATACGCATCAGAGAAGCCCAGGGAGATGAACCAAGGCAGCAAGGAGCAAAAGGCTCCCTGAGATCGGGGGCTCCCAGCGAGGCACAGGGAGGGGGGAGGAGGGGCAGAGTCAGGAAGAGGTCAGGAGACCGCAAAGCCAGCCACGCCTAGCACAGCCTCCCTTACCCAGTAGCAACGACTGGGCAGAAGGCACATTCGGATGCTCTCTGTCACAGACACAGCAGTTACTCACACAAGTAGTTAAACTCACAGAGACGGAAAGCAGAATGGTGGTTACCAAGGGCTGGGGGACAGGGGAACGCGGAGGGGTTTAACAGTCACAGAGCTTCAGTTCTGCAAGATCTCTTGCACAATCATGTAAATATAATTCACACTATTGAACTGTATGCTCAAAAACGGTCGAGATGATATATTGTTTTGTTCTTTTTTTAACAATTTAAAAAGTTTACCAGTCAGTTTGGCAACTGGACGAGGCCAGGTGGCAATAATAAAAAAAGAAGTCATGTTCTCTTGCACTATCTGAGGCTCTGACTCCCAATCTCTCAGGCTCATTTTACCCGTTTAAATCAAGAGTATCACTCTTTTCAGCAGACAGAAGACAAAAAGTAATTGAGAAGTCTAGTTTTCTCCTTTTAATTCACCAACTTATATTATCAAGTCCAAAGAGTTGCCTTATCGTTTCTGTTCTTTATTATAAAGCCCAAAAACTCTTATTTCTTATTCTTCATCTTGTTTAAATGACCAAAAATATCCCATGCACGCATACACCTCCCTTCTTCTTATTCTTAAAGGTTTTGGTAAGCCTCTACTCCACTGGGCCTTTTTTTTCCGTTCCAGTTTCATTTAGATATAATTGACATACAGCATGGTATAAGTTCAAGGTGTACAACATAATGATTTGACTGAGTTATATCATGAAATGACCACAACAAGTAACTATTACCTCATACAGATACAAAATAAAAAATTTTTTCCTAATGATGAGAACTCTTAGGATTCACTCTCTTAACAATTTTCACATGCAACATACAGCAGTGTTACTTGTATTTACCATTTGCTACATATCCCTAGTAGTTGTGTATCTTATAACTGGAAGTTTGTACCTTTTGACCATCTGCCTCCAATTCCTCCTCCCTCCACGCCCCTACTTCCGGTAACCACAAATCTGATCTCTTTTTCTATGAATTTGGTTGTTTGTTTTTGAAGCTAAATGACCTACAGCCTACAATCTGACCTACGTTAGTTCCTGCAGCACAACATAGTGATGTGGTATTTCTATGCATTACGAAGCTATCACCCCTCAATTGGGCTTTTCCAATTTTTTCACGTTGATTGACACCATTTGGTCATCTACATATTAGCTGAAAAGCTTTCCCCTGCTTTGATAAGTCCTTTCTAAATTAAACTTGTCAAAAGACTTGACCCTGAAGCCACAAGGGTTTCTATGGGACATTCTCTATTCTCTGGATCACAATGAGTCTCTCTCTCTCACACAGGATTATCTGGGAGGAAGAAAAAAACATTTAATTTTTCAGACCTCTCCAACCCTCTTAGCAAGCTTGTCTTTCAGTCTCCTTAGCAACTAAAAACTTGAAATAATTAAAGGGCAATAAAACCTTCAACAATTAGGATAAACTATACTTATAAAACCTAATATACTAAATATTAAGATAGGAAAAAACAAAACTGTACATCATGTATTTATGATTATTAAGAAAGAATACTAGCATGATAAAAGAAACTAACAAAGACTGTATTTGAAGTTCCCCCCAAATGTCTCTTTCCCATTGATTCCACCTTGTTCTCCAACACCCAAATATTATACCTCTTCTGAGAAAAATCACTTTTACTAGAAAATAAACTCCATGAGGGAAAAGACGATATTTATATTGTATCCTCAACGCCAACCCAGTGCTGGAGGCAGCAGACAATTCACTAGTTGAATGAATAAGTGAAACTCACAATCCGGGGCAGAATTTTAGTTTCGCACGACTGGCCCTCCAGTGCTGCAGAATTCCACGGCAGCTCCATTCCTCGTGCAGAGAATGTGACCCTCGTCCCTACGTTTGGTATGGTTTGCAGGAGCGTCCCGTCAGACATTTGGAAGAACAGGGAAGGGACAGATGAAGGTCAAGAAGCGGGTGTCCGGGCAGCTGCAGCGGGAAGAGCAGGCAGTGGGGAGGGGCTGTGTGAGCAGCTCCTGCATTCAGCAAGTGCTTCAAAATTTTAAAAAGGAGGTTAGGAGGATGAGAATGCGAAGAAGAGGATCAACAGAACCAGGTGATGACGCGAGGGCCCTAGGATGGCACCTGGTCCACGCTTTGCAAAAATAACCCTCTTCAAGGTAACCAGGTCTGCAACACCATCCAAGGAAAATGTCTTGCCCGTAAGGTAGAAAAGGAGAAAATGAACAAAACATGCAGAAAAGAGTCAAGAGAGTCAAGGAGGATGTGAGTTGAAGCTGGGTGGGCACCAGCTTCCCAGCGGTAAAACGGGAGCTGTTATTAAGCCTGCATATCATCACGTGCCCAGATTACGAAGAATATACAGACTTTTTTTTTTTTAATGGAGGTGCTAGGGACTGAACCCAGGACCTCGTGCATGCTAAGCACGCGCTCTACCACTGAGCTACACCCTCCCCCCTCGGTTCTTTTTTTCCCGTTTTTACTCCCCTATCCTTGTTCAAATGGCAATTCTTAAGATCTCCAAATAAAGCTCTCTGTTCTCTGCAACCTCAATACTGATTATTGTTTGACTTTACATTACTGATTAAAATCTGTCTTTGCCGCTTTCCTTTGGTGAAACTAAGGAATATATGGCAGCAGGAGTGAACAGGTAGCCCAGGCTCTGACCGCTGGGTTTGGTCACTGACTGGCTGTGACCTCAAGATGTTTTCCTGAATCTGTGAAACGAGACACCAGCCCCTACCCCTCAAGAGTTGTTGAAGAGCGAAATAAGACATGGTATGAGTTTAGTACCATGTCTGGAATGTTAGAAGTGCTGAAGAAGTAATTCCTAAGGAAGCAAACAGAATGAAACCTCTGGAGGGATTCATTAAAACCGTACAAAGGGGCAGGAAACTAAAGATGGGACTGTAACACGTTTAAAGAAAAAAAAAAACTGCAAAGTCAGAAGATGTTTCACCGCAGGAAAGCAACCTCATCCTCACTTCTCTATTGTTCTGCTGTCTGGGATAATGTCCCTTTAAACAATCGGACCAAGCCACTTGCATGAAGCAGGCGGTTGCTAAGTGTTGCCAAGGGAGGCAGGCTAAGCTTGTGTGTAACTTAATCATTGTGTGTAAATTAAGCAAAACACCAGATGAGAGCTGTCTGGAATAGCTCCCTATCCAAGGGGCAAAAACATATTTCATAGATTTTTGTTATTGTTTAGCTGCATTGGGGTGGGGGAAGGGAATTCACAGGGCATCTTACCCGATTCCTGCATTTTCCAGGAGGGAAGTCTTAAGCCTCCTGAGATGAAATAACTTGCCCAAGGATCCAAGGCAATTAGTAACTAGACTGGACCTAGAATCTAATCTAACCATACCTTATGGATTCCTCATAGTAACAGTATACAGGGAAACACAACATAGACCCAGGAAATAGACCCTATAAGGACAACGAGTTACAAGACATTAAATTTATGGAATATCTGAAAAGTGAAGATTTTTAAGAATCCGTGTGAGAAATCAATCCTCTCGCACCCGCCCTAGCCCCCGGCGGAATCTAAGAGGCACACAGCTAGGCTGAGCCCCGTGCCGTCGGAGAACAGGGGAAACAGCACCAGACAGCACATACGATGATCTTCTCGATCTTCTCAGCAGAACATCAAGAAAGAAAATGAGTTCCTTGCCCTAAGAGAATTTAGCAATCAAAGCAAAAATATTCATAGGTCTTTCAAGCAAAGAAAGCAAGTACTGGAATAAATACCTCAGAAGAAACTTTAAGCCCCTTGAAATCCCAAAACACCAGAGTTTACACAACCAGTGTGTCTTTGCTGCCACATAGTGGCCGGAAGCCTAAATTGCAGGGCAAATTCTTAATCGAAGGCTGGCATATTTGGTGTTATTCATTTACTCTAGTATTTACTGAGTGCAAACTCTGTTACAGGAACTCTTCCAGACACCCAGATAATCAGTGAACAAGCAGACCAAAATCTCTCCCTTTAAAGACGTTTCATCACAGAGGAAGGAGAAAGAAAATAAATCTATATGCAGAATAAGCAGGTGGTTAAGTGCTGGGGGAAGGGTCATGAATGCCAAGGCAACGGGAATGCAATTTCAAGCACGGTGGTCAAGAGAGGCTCTATCAAGAAAGTGGCATTTGGGCAAAGAGTGACTAAAGGTAAGGGACATGCTTGCAGAGTGCAAAAGAACATTCCAGGGAGAGGAAAGTAGAGTGCAAAAGCCTTAAGGTGAGGATGCATTGGGTGTGATTATAACATGAAAAGGCCAGTTTAACCAAAGGTTGAGTGTGACATAACCAATAGTCACCATCACAATTAGAGTTTATAATAAAAATCTAGGCACTACGTCTGAGGCTTAAAATCCAGGTTTGGGAGAGGTGACACGGAGGGGTCCCAGACACAGGTATCTACGTGAGGAGAAATAGTTACACAGTGGAGCTTGTGCTAAGGGTCAAATGAGTGAGACAGATAATACATGCTATAGAAAGCCAGAAACAGGAGCGGGACCGGGCGGCCAGAGCATCAGAAAGGATCTGGGGAGCGATGTGGCGTGTACTGCGGGCCTTGGAGGACGAGGCTTAGATACACAGAGGGAGAGAAATCGGTAGATCAGGAAGCACAGGAGGAAACACGCCAAGAGGCTAACAGGAACAAGGGGCCGAACACAGTCAAGGCAGCTTGGACCCCAGGAACCAACGGTTTTCACGTGAGTTCTGCCTTTCAAGGAGCAGTGAACACCTACCTTATACAAACTGCCCCAGGAAATAGGTATGGAAGTTGCCTAACGTATTTAATGAGACTAAACATTGCCAAATGAATCCCTAAGCCACATAGGAACTCCAAAAAAACAGAGCTATAGGCCAATTTCCTTAGGAATACGATACAAAAATCCAAAATAAAAAAATAAAAGTCCAAAATAAAATCCTAGCTAAACAAATTCAACTGTGTATTTTGAAAATACATAATTAAGTGGTGCTGATGCCGGTAATGCCAAGAGGATTCAACATAATTTACTGATTTCATGTACTGCTTTTGTATAAGTAAAGGAGAAAATTTATGATTACCTCAATGCACGCAGAAAGAGCCTTTGATACAATTCAACTTCTATTTGTGATTAAAAAAAAATAAAAATGCCTCATTGCAAACTAGGATAAAAAGGAACCTGATTTAAGCATCTACACCTGAACCAAAAACCTAGGACAAAATGACAGGTAAACAGCAAAACTGTATGATACCCGCGGTTGGCGCTGTCTAACATGATCGGGAATTTCTGAAACAGCCAGGGAAAGAAAAAATATGAAGTACAAAAAAAAACTGTCATTATTTGTAGATAATATGATCATCTATTAAGTTGAACTGTTTGAGATTAGTTTTTATAGCAAAAATGGTCCAACATCAGCTATGTCATGGGGTTTGACTAAAGTTTAGTAACTTGGTCCAAAGTAAGGTTGGTGGGCAACCAATTGCGAGAATTAATTTCATCGAGGTTGCTGATATAAGATAAATTGACAAAAAATAAAAGAATCAATCTTATTACTCGACAGCAGCAAAACCCAACTATAAAATACAGTGTAATAATATATCAATCACAAGAGCAATCTAAACCATGAACTACATAGAAATTAACCAAAACATCCTTGACAGTGAAAAGCATTAAACTCTCATAAATACAGGTTCTCATGTGATTAACAGAAAAACGGTGCTTAGAAGCCATCGCCTACATGTTCACACTGCATCAGCATCAAGATGAAAAGTGGTGATACATACAGAATAAAATAAAACAAGATCTACGTTACAATTCACGTAAATTAAAATACCCGAAGTTACAACACATTTTATGAGCCTGTGCACAGATGAAAGACAACATGGTCAAGTTGTTCCCACAGGGAAAGAGAAAAAGAAACTTAAAAGGAAAACAGGCTTACACAGACCAGAGAGGATGCGTGCCGTCATGTGAGAACCGACGCTGACTCAGCCCTCCGTACGGAAGGGCCAACGGAGGAAGGAAATAACATCTGGATTACGCGGCACGCGAGGAGCACTCTCAACAAGGTTCAAGGGAGTGACTGGGTGCTGACAGTTGGGAGGAGAGAGTGTGGCACTTGAGGTAACACTTAGCAAGGCTCATCTGGCATTGCTGGTTACAATGGGTTGAAACTGGGGGAGAACAGTGGTAGAAACACCAATGATAAATCTACCACCATGGCATGAGTCCCCGCTGGGAGAAATGGAAAAACAGAAGGGCCAATGTTGAGAGACCGTATCAAGGAAGAATCAAGAGAATCCTGTAAGGAAATGGGGATGGTGGGGGTGGAAAAGGCAAGGATAGCTCCAAGTCTTCTCGTCTCGGTGTCTGGCACCAATGACAGAAACAGAAAACTCTGGAGACGGGGCCAGGATGAAAAGTCTGATTTTAGAAATAGAAAACTTGAGCACAGTGTCCTGCTATTGCCAAAATGGCCAATTAAAGAGCACTGGGAAATATACATGCAAGTACCTCCTTAAATAAAGTCATGGTCCAATTACACTGGGAGCAAGGCTGGCTCTGGTCACTGTACCCAGGAAAACAGCAAAAAGACACAAAGAGGGAGACCAGAGAAGAGGAAATCAAATGATCAAGCCCAATGCTTAAGGCTGAGACGGCTTCCTTAGGAGGATCCGGAGAAGAGCTGGTGAGGAAACAATCTAGCAGGGATTATAAATGAATTAGAAAGAAGCAAGTCCATCAAACGTAAGAGATAGCAGCTGAGCCAAAAGAGTGCTTATCAGTAATCCACTTTGGGGTGCACACTAGGATCGATGCTACAGAGCAGTGCACTCCTCCTCCCAAGGGCATAGGCTGCAGGCAGAAAATCAAGAACTCTAACTCTCCCAAAGCCACACGGTCAGCATTTGTGGAGGGTCTTCTCCGTGTCATGCGCCGTGGCAGGCAATGAGATACAGCCCTGGGCTCAGACAGGCATGGTCCCTGTGATGGTTAACTTCATGTGTCAACTTGGCTAGGCTGTGTGTCCAGTATGGCGGGGGGGGGGGGTCAGACATCAGTTGAGATGTCGCTGTGAAGGCATTTAGGTGTGAATTACACTTAAATCAGTAGACCTGAAGTAAAGCAAATCACGCCCTTTGTCCACTTGGGCTGCTGTAACAGAACACCGTAGACTGGGCGCCTTACAAACACTTATTTCTCACAGTTCTGGACACTGGGAAGTCCAAGATCCAGGGGCTGGCACAGTCCGTGTCTGGGGAGGGCCCGCTTCCTGGCTGTGAGACAGCCGTCTTTTCGCCGTGGCCTCACACGGCAGAAGGGAAGAGTGGGCTCTCTAGGTCTCTTTTACAAGGGCACTTACCCCATTCCTGAGGGTGCCACCCTCAAGACCCAATCACCTCCAGAGGCCCCCATTTCAAATACCACCACAATGAGGGATAGGTTTCAACAGACAGGTCTCGGGGAGGCCACAAACATTCGGTCTACAGCACCGTCCGTAATGTGAGCGGGCCACCTCAGATCAGTTGAAGCCTTTACAGAAAAGGTCCTCTGAGGAAGAGGGGAAGCCTGCCCCCAGACTGTCTTCAGACTCCAGGCCGCAACACCCACTTTTCCCTGGGTCTCCAGCCTCTGGATCTCAGACTGACCAGATCCCACCATCACATGAGTCAATTACTTAAAATAAATCTCATCTACATACACACATTCTATTGATTTTGGTTTTGTTTCCTTGGAGAATTCTGATGAACGCAGTCCCTCATGTCACACACACAGACACAGACACACACACACACACACACACACAAAGTAATCAGATTACTCTATAAATGTATATTTGGACACTAAGATTTACCTACAAGAAGGAAAGAAACCCAATTATACAGGAGCATAAAATAAGAGAATCTGGCCTAAACTGGGGTCAAGTGTTACAGGAAATCTTCACAAGCGATACTTTCAGCCAAGATTCTGGGAGAAGAGAAGATACCACCGTAGGCAGTGGGGGTCAGGGTGGCAGCGAGTGACTCAAACAGAAGGCAGAGCAGTGCAGAAGCCAAAGGAGAGAGGGCGGGACAAAGGCTGGAGAGGTGCATCAAGGCCAGGCGGCTTAGAAGCTGGTGTGGACGTGCCAGGGGCTTCAGTCACCGTCCTCGGGGCGCTGGGCAAGCACGGCAAGGAGCCAGCGGGGGCTGGCGTCGGACTTGCACCTGAGGCTCGCCCCGGCCACGGCGCAGGAGCAGAGCGCAGGGCCGAGGGCGCGGTGGCGGGCTGGACGCGGGAGGCTGCCGCGGGCTGCACGGCCGGCCGTGTCGCCGCAAGTTCTGCGGTGACACCCTAACCGTCAAAGACTCCGCTGCTGGGAGGCGGAGCCTCTGGAAGGAGACGCGGTCACAGGGGCGGAGCCTCCATGAACGAGACAAATGTTCTTATGAAAGAGGCTCCTGGGAGCCCCCGGCCCACCCCGGCAGCTCCTCCCCACGCGAGGGCAGAGGGGGTCCCGCTCCGAACCGGGAAGGGGGCCGCCAGCAGGACGGGCCACGCCGCTCCCCTGGCCGTGGGCTTCCGGCCTCCCGAACGGGGACACGAGTGTCGCTGTTTGCAAGACCCGCCTCGCACAGCGCTGCGCGGGCGCCGCCTGGGCGCGGACGTGACCGCGGGGAGGCCGCGAACGGGGCCTCGGCGACGCCGCGCGTGACGAGGTCCGGACACCCGACCAGAGGCGTCCGCTGCGCGCAGCCCCCCGACCTCTCCGGAAGTCAGCCTCCTGAGAGGCTCCCCTGCATCTGCCGCGGCCTCTCCACCCTGAATTCCGCACGCAGCTGCAAGAGTCCTCTTTTCAGAACGTCAGCAAAACCACATTACTCCTTCGCAGAAAACTCAGGCTCTTTTCCATGGTGTATAGAGGACGTGCGGATCGACCGTCTGCAGCTCAGGACGCACGAGAAATAAGCGTGTGAGTCATCTGCACAGAGCGGGCACTGAAGCCAAGAGAATGAAGGACATCGCACAGGGAGAGACTGTAGAGTGATCCATGAGGAAACCCATTATTTCCTGCAATGGAGACAGATAAGGAACGGCCAGGAAAACAGGAAGAGTCCCAGCAGAGTCTAGTATCGTTGAAGCCAAAGGAAAGGGGAGAAAAAACAAAAACTTCCAAGAAAAGGTGGTCAGCCAATGCTGCTGAAAGGTTAGCTAGCAGAGACTCAAAGATGTCCCCTGGATTTAGCAACCTCTTTGGTGACCTCCTGAGTTCAGGCAGAGAGGTTTGGGTAAGGAACAGTGCCAGGAGCCAGATTGGGGGTAGGGGGTGGATACAGAGTGAATAGGAGGCACAGAAACAGAGACAGTGAATACAGACATCTTTCCAAAAAATCTGACTGTAAAAGAGGAGAGGTGAGTCAGGGTTGGGAAGTGCCAAGGGAGGTTTTGTTGTAGAGATGGAAGAGATTGTGTATTCAAATGCTAATGGAACGAACTATTTGAAAGAGTCCGAGAAAGAATGGGTGCCTGATAACACAATAAGGTTGAGGAGATAAGACCCAGATGGAAAGATAGAAAGAAGAGAAAAAGGATCCCTGCTCTACTGGGACAGGCGGGAAGTTAGAGAGACACAGTTATGGACAGAGGTGGAAAGTTAAGGCCACCCCATCCACCTGGTGGAGCTTCAGTTGTCTGCAGGGTTAGAAGGTGAGGTTAGACGGTGAGAGAAAGGGCTGGGAGGTGGAAGTTTGAGGAAAGTAGAAAAGAGAAGCGCCGTTGTTTCGGAGAAGGAAAGCACAGCTGATCTGATAAACAGGACTCAGAGCCAACAGTGGGGGCCCATGTGAGCCGGGTGGTAAACACTTCATATGGGTGCCAACCTGCCTCACTGAGACACTGCCTGCAGTGGGTTTACCTCCCTGGACACAGGCACAAAGCTCATGGGAAGTACTTCAGGATAGTTTACTGGTTTGCAAGTTGACTAGAAGTATTAAGGGAACCTGGGATTCTGAAGATTCATATTGTCATAAAGACAATCCTGCTCTCCCAAGACACCAGCTACTGGTGATCTTCACCTTGGAACGAGAATGCCAGGCAGAATATTACATTACAGAGTCTACACCAAGTTGGGTATTTAACCACAGCAGATTTCTGAGCTGTGAGACTGTGTGGATGAAAGAAGCTAGAAGGCAGAATCTATGTGCGCAGCACAGCAGAAGAAAGGTCTACACAGTACCACCGCCATCTTGATACTTTAAGAAAATGCGACCCAGCCACTTCTTCTTGTTGGCTCTGACATCCAACAGCTTGTGCAGAACAGCCGCCTCTTTCAGAGACTTAACATGTAATCACCCAAGTCCAGCCTCAGAGTCAGGCATGTGCCTTGGGAAGAGGACAAGGGGGGAGTCACCAGGCAAGGAGGGCGGCCAGGGGAACCAGTATTTCATTATTCAAGGTCTCTTCTTCCAGCTCTGTTGCTGTGCACAGTGGTCTCTGTTCAGCTCTCATCACTCCCACCGAGGGCCTAACGTGATGAGAGGATTCTATCCTAGTCTGCACGTGTCTGGCATTCTAGACTTTGGTTTCTTCCCATGAATAATTAACAGTAGTAGTTTACTAAATAGAGAATGGCTTATTTGTGCTCCATAGACCTGCTGGCACTTAACTCCCTGGGGCACAGAAGTTTTAACCCAGGCCCCTGAAGGAATGCCACCACTCTCGCTCCCAAGCCAAGGCAAGGCAGTGACAACATACTGCAGGGTCAGCAAACTATGGCCAACAGGCCAATCCAGCTCATCGCCTGTTTTTGTACAGCCCACAATCTAAGAATGATTTTTAAGTTTTAAATGGATTTTCGAAAAAAAAATTTTTTTAAATATATTTCACAAATGGTGAAAATTACATGAAATTTAAATGTCAGTGTCCACAATTAATTTTACTCCAACACCGCCACGCTCACTCATTTACATGTCGTCTACAACCGTTTTCATAAAACAGCAGCAGAGCTGAGGAGTTTCCCACAGAGCCTGAGATATTTGCTACCTGGCCTTACACTCCTTTGGCCCTCCTTGATCAAATCCAACTCTCAATCCTTTGAAAGGCAGTGCCCAGCAAACTAGCAATCAGTTGGAACTGGCACCTACAGTGAATGAAATCCTGGGCCATGCCAGCACCGAGACCCCAGTTAAGATGGGCATGTAATTTATCAAGCTACTGGCACTGGCAGCATGATCCTGGAAGCTGACAAGCAAAAGAAAAGCAAAAACTAGACTGCATTCACCTTTTCCTAACTCAAGTCAGCTGATGCATAAAACAAAGTGGAGAATTTGTCTTTGTTGTGTGTGTGTGTGTGGTTTTTTTTTTTTTACCATGTAACACTGAAAGTGAAATAAAAAAAGTGGTGATTCATATTGCTCAGAAAACATCCTAAAGGAAAGAGAAATAGCACTTTGCTTCCTATCTTTTGTTGTTCTGTCTTCTCTGGGTCGTGCTGGGCTCAGAGTTTGAGATCAACCACCAGGTCACCATGCAATGGCCCTCAGCTTCACGGGAAGCCGGGGAAAGCCATTTGCCCACCTCTGTCTGTAGCTCATTACACAGTAAGGAGACGGGTTTTCTAACAATGGATAATAGACAACGAAATGAATTTTGTTGGCCTTGAGGATATTAAGACTAAGATGGCTGCGCATATGTAGCCATGAACATTTCTAGGATCAAGGTACATTTGGAGCTCTTTGCAAACAGCCCTCTGATTTTGGGAGCAAGAACCATCCAAACAAAAGAATCCAAAGAGCTCATACACCTTAATATATATATATTAAAAAAAGCAGCCCAATCAAAAAATGGGGAGAAGACATAGACATCCCTCCAAAGACGACACACAAATAGCCAACAAGCACATGAATAGATGCTTCACATTGTTAGAGAAATGCAAATCAAAACTACAACGAGGTTATCACCTAACACCAGTCAGAATGGCCATCATTAAAAAGTCTGCAAACGATAAATGCTAGAGAGGGTGTGGAGAAAAGGGAGCCCTCCTACACTGTTGGTGGGAGTGTAGACTGGTGCAGCCACTATGGAGGACAGTATGGAGGTTCCTTAAAAAACTAAGAACAGACTTACCATGTGATCCAGCAATCCTACTCCTGGGCATATATCTGGAGAACAACAGAATTCAAAAAGACACATACACCCCAGTGCTCACAGCAGCACTAGTCACAACAGCCAAAACAGGGAAACAACCCGAATGTGCATCGACAGATGACTGGATAAAGAAGATGTGGTGTGTGTATATATAGATAGATAGATAGATAGACAATGGAATACTACTAAGCCATTAAAATAATAAAATAATGCCATTTGCAGCAACATGGATGGACCTGGAGATCATCATTCTAAGTGAAATAAGTCAGAAAGAGAAAGAAAAATGCCATATTATATTGTTCATATGTGGAATCCAAAAAAATGAGGACACATATGAACTTGTCTACAAAACAGAAACAAACTCAGACACAGAGAACAAACTTATGGTTTCCAGGGGGTAAAGAGGAGGGGAAGGGATAAACTGTGAATTCGAAAATTGCACCTCTTGAGTGATGGAAATGTCAGTTTGATTGTGGTGGTGGTTTCATGGGTGTGTACATCTATCAAAATTCATCAAATTATACATCTGAAATGTGTAGTTTACTGTACAGGAACCATATCACAAAAAAGTTGTTAAAAAAAAAATCCAGTCTCAGAATCTCAGTGGCACTGTGGATGGTGTCCTTTATCACAGACACCCAGGTAAATGGAAACACCTGAAGGCATCGCAGCCCTACTCATCACTGCGCCTATATTTTTGTTTCTTGCTTTTAATCCTTGTTGAGTTGCATTACTTTCCTGTTTTGATTTGGGTCAGATTAGACCAGTGTCGTCTTCTATTAGTCCACAATGTTACTGCTTCTAACTTGGCTGTCTATTCGGATACATCCCCAATTCTCCCAATCAGTGAAACTGTCACCAAGGCCAAACATCTTCTCAACTAAAATATAATGGGTATGTGTGGAAAGTGCACAAAGATGAGGACAGTGAACCACACGGACACAAAAGAGCACACGCTATGAAATTTATGTGAAGCCCAGTCGTTCCAAGGCCATTTGTTGAAAAGGTAACCCTGTCTTCACTGAACTGTCTCTGCATCTTATGCTCAATTGACCATATTTGTGTGAGTCTTTTTCTGGACTCTCTATTCTGTCAAAGTGACTTAAGTACATGTGTCTTTGTCATTACCATTCTGTCTTGATCACAGATGATTTATAATAATTAACAGTGGGTAGTGTGGTCCCACCCACAGTAGCCTTCTTTTTCAAAATTGTTTTTGATACTTTAGTTCCTTTACCCTTCCATGTAAAGTTTAGTGTCAGAGTGTCTGGAAGTACAAAAATATCTTGCTGAAATTTTTATTGGAATTGCATTAAACCTATAGATTAACATAAGGAGAACTGACATCATAATTAGAGTGAGTCTTGCAGTCGTGAATACGATCTATCTTCCACTTACTTAGATCTTCTTTATTTCATCATCATTTTGTGGTTTTCAGCATACCGATCCTGCGCATCTTTTGTTAGATTTATTCTTATTTCTTTTCTTAACTTTATTTCCAGTTGTTCACTCCAAGTTCTTAAAAACACAATTGACTTTGTAAATGTCCATTTTGCATCTTGAGCCTCTGATAAGTTCACTTGTTAGTTCTAGTAGCTTTTTCATGGACTCCTTAGTATTCTATCCACAGGCAATCGTATTATCTACAGATAAAGCAGTTTTATTTATTCATTTCCAATCTGTATATCTTTTATGTATTTGTCTTGCCTGACTACACTGATGACCCTGCAGCACAAGGCTGAAGAGAAGTAAAGACTATTCCTGCCTTGGTTCTAGTCTTAAGGGAAAAGTATCCAGTCTTTCACCATTAAATGTGATGTTAGCTGTAGAGTTTTCTTAGATACCCTACATCAAAGTTCCTAATTTTTCTAGTTTGATATTTTACCATGAATAGACTTTAAATTTTGTCATATGGTTTTGCTACACCAGTTAATATGAGCATTTGGTTTTTCTTCTTCAGTCATTTAATATGGGAGTTACATTGATTGATTTGTGAATGTTGGACCAACCATACATTCCTGGGATAAACCCCACTTGGTCATAGTGCATTATTCTTTTTATATATTGCTATGTTTGATTTGCTGATATTTTGAGGATTTTTGCATATATGTTCATGAGGGCTGTTGGTCTACAGTTTCCTTCTCTTGGAATGTCTATGCTGGCTTTGTTACCAGGGTAAGGCTGGTCTCACAGACTAGGTGGGAAGTGTTCTCTTTCCTTTTCTGAAAGAAATGGTATAGAATTGCTGTTATTTCTTTAAATGTTTTGTAGAATTTGCCAGTGAAACCATCTGGACCTGGAGTTTTGTTTTTGGAAAGAACTCAATTTTTTTTTATAGATATAAAACTACTCCAGTTATCTGTCTCTCCTTTGGTAAGTTTTGGTAATTGTGGCTTTCAAGGAATTGGTACCTTTTATCTAAGTGGTCCATTTTATGTGCATAGTTGTTTGTAGTATTTTTTAATCTTTTTAATAACTTGTCAGGGCTGTAGTGATAGCCTCTCTTATTCCTGATTTTAGTTCTCTGTCTTTTTTCCTTGGTCAGTGTGGCTAGATCAACTTTCTGCATCTTTTCAGAACATCAGCTTTTGGCTTCATTTATCCTTCATTTTGCTGTTTTGTTTTCAGTGATTCCCACTCATCTCTTTAGTACTTCTTTTTGTTTGATTTGGGTTTATTTTATCTATTTTCTTAAGGTGAGAGCTTAGATCATTGACTTGAGGCTGTTCTTTTCTAATGAAGCGCTTAATACTATTACTATCCGTCTAAGCTTTAGCTGCATCTCACAAATTTCAGTGTTGTATTTTCATTGTCATTCAAAATATTCTTAATTCCCTATGATATTTCCATTTTGGCCTATGGATAACATACAAGTATATTGTTTAACACGGGGATTTTCTGCTTACCTTTCTGTTACTGGCTTCTAGTTGAATTCCATTATGGTCAGAGAACACACTTTGCATGATTTCAAATTTTTTAAGATTTATGACCCAGGATATGGTCAACTTTGGTAAATGTTTCAAGGGCACTGGAAAGAATATGTGTCCTCTTGCTGCTGGGGGCAGTGTTCTGCAAGTGCCAATCAGACAGTTTACACAGTTACTGACCTCTTCTACATTCTTGTTGATTTTCTGTCTACTAATTCTATCAATATCAGACAAGAACATTTAAGTCCCCACCTGTAACTGTAGATTTGTCTATTTCTTCCTTTGATCTATCACTTTTTAAACCCCTGTTCCCAGGCACATACACATTTAGGATTGTTGTCGTTCTGATTAATTAAACCTCTTATTATGTAATGTCTTTCTTTTGAGGGGATTAGTTTCATTTCTTTATTATAAAATTTTTTTTTATTGTTTGGGGGGAGAATTAGGTTTATCTATTTATTTATTTTAATGGAGGTACTGGGGATTGAACCCAGGACTTCATGCATGCTAAGCACATACTCTACCACCCTCCCCAGAATGTCTGTCTTTATCTTTGTTAATTTTTCTTGATCTAAAGTTTACTGTATTTGATATTAGTATGTTCATCCCTTCCTTTTGAATGGAGCAAACTTGACAAATTCAAATTCTAATGATTTATTTGGGTGTTTTTGTTTTTACATAGACAGTCATATCTGAAAATGACCGGTTAGAGCTTCTTTCCAATTTTCATACCTTTTTATCGCATTCACAACTTTTTCTGACTTATTCTCCTGAGGATGGCAGGGGTGGGCATGTGCCTTTGCTACCCTAACACACAATCCCTCATCACTTTCTACTGAAATTAATTTAAAACCTCCTTCTATTTTAGTCTAAAAGCTTATGCGGCAGTTTTGGCAAAGGGCAGAGCAGTTACTGTCATGCCTCCTCCATCAGGGAAGGCTGTCTTGCTTTGTTTACGCAGTAAGTTTCCATGCCGTCCACACGCCTCTTAGCAGACAGGACTACGCAGTGACATGGGTACGGCTTGTGGACGGAGAATCACACTTCCGAGTTAAACACTATGTGCTTGGGACTAATTCTAAAGCCCAATGCCATAAGCTTTTTTGCTCGCAAAATAAAATCTGGGCGATCGTGAAGGCATGATCATAAGCCTACAGCTAACTGACCATGAAAAAAGCCAGTCTGAGGAAACGACCAAAACACAGAGGAAGGCCAAGCAAGAGAAATGGGAAGGAAGACAGCAGGGGCCCTCATCACAGGGCATCTGGACTCTCCCTACCTTTGGTGGCCCTGTCACCCGAAACAACGTTCCCCTGCTGTTTAAGCCTCTAAAAACCAACATCTGTTACTGTATTTAAAAGCATTCTAGGTGATACAAATGATCGACAGTTTTCTGCAGAACTTCTTGGAGCCTGAACTAGAAATACATGTTGTAGTTTCTGAGAAGGATGTCCAGTGTGCCACATTCCCCACAGTCCTAGGATTTTTTTCCCACAGAGCAAAACTTGATAAAGAAGGAAAAGGACATTCTTCTGTCTGTGTTTCCAAAGCTATCATCTGCCCTGTGCTGCAGGAAGCCAGAGAGAAGAGATCCAAGGCAAGAGTACAAATAAGGAGGGCACTTATAGCCAAGGGTGGGGACGGGCGACAACTGGGAATCAGGAATGAAGTGGATGCATCATAATTCACAGAGTCGTAGGAACTGACTAGATATGACAGGGTGAGGATGGACCTCTGAACACCAGGAACCATGCTCTCCAGGTCCACTGCTAAGGTCACAGATCCCTGGCAGAATGACCAAGGTAGAGGCTTTGAGGTCACTGATTAGGGTCTAGTCAACATCAGAGTGGACTGAACAGCCACCATTCCTTCTTGGTGCTTTGGGCAAAAGCCTCTGTTTTTTCCTTTTGGGAACTGCTTCTCCCCACTGCAGTCTGCGTGGACATGCAATCCAGGTCGGTCAGGTCACGTGACCCAAACTAATTCAATCAGACTCTGATGCAACGGTATCATCCAAGTGGCCCAATGACAGAAAACTGGGGAGCAACTTTTTTTTTTTAAAGTCTAGTTGATTCACAATGTTGTGTTAGTTCCAGGTGCACAGCAAAGTGATTCAGTTAGACACAAATATATATTCTTTTTTAGTTTCTTTTCCATTATAGTTTATTATAACTATATTGAATATAGTTCCCTGTGCTGTACAGTAGGACCTTGTTGTTAATCTATTTGGGGGTGGGCGGGCTTAGGTTTTATTTATTTATTTTAAATGGGGGTCCTGGGGATAGAACCCAGGACCCTGCATGTTAGGCACGCGCTCTACCACTGCGCTATACTCTCCCACTGCTGTTTATCTATTTCATATGTAGTAGTTTGTATCTGTTAATTGCAGGCTCCTAGTTGGTCTCTCTCCCTCTTCCCCTTTGGAAAACATGTTTGTTTTCTGTCTGTGAGTCTGTGTCTGTTTTGTAAGTTCATTTGTAGGGAAGTAACCCCTCTGAAGATGGCCTCAGAGGGGCTGTCCTGTCGCCCTGCAGGAGGGGCACCACCTGGTCACTCCTTTGCTTTTATGAGCCACCCCCATGGTTCCCAAATCTCTTTTTTGGCTTAAATTAGCCATTTCTACTGCTGCAACCAGAGATCCCTAACAGGTCACGGCGAACAGCTAGTCCTCAGCTCCAAGTCACGCAGACCAACTTTCAAAATGTTATGTGTCTTTAAGATTAGCCACCCCCAAAGGCTATCAGCATACCACTTCCTAAGGGCAGATGATTTTATTCTGCAAAATGAGTTCTGACATCACGCCCTTTCCAGAGCATGAAGATAACAAGCTTCCCGTGTTTGAGACCAGGGCTCGGGGGAGCTCTGAACATATCTCCACTTAGACCTTTCAGGGCCCCAGACGTAAAGCATGATTATGAGACATTCCAGCTATGCTTTACATGTGCCCGCTTTGTTCTGAGTCCTGGAGGGGTTTGCTTTTATTTATTTATTTATTTATTTTTATTTTCAAGAATCTGCAAATTTTTAGAAAAGTATCAGCAGCAAGAAACCAAATCACTCATAATCCTGCTCCAAGACAAACACCACACATGGGACCTTCCCGTCCTTCCTGCTCTCCTTCCAATCTGTTCTATGCGAGGTTTTAAAAACACTGTGCAAATCTCAATTCTGTGTGCACCTCTGTATCCTGTTTCCTTATCTTAAACATTTCTCCCCAGCCCTTAAATTTCTGTAAATGTTAGGAAAACACTAAGGTTGTTACAACTGCACAGATGTGCCAGAATTTACTTAATCGCCCCCCTAACGTTAGACATTTAAAGTTTTCCACTGTCCCCTCCCACAGACCCAGGGCAGTAGAGCAACAAAGAACATGAGCATCCCAGCCAGCGGATCCGGGAGCCAATCTCAACCACGCCACTTCCGTTTATCAACGATGCACCGGCAGCCACTCGCACTCACCTGCTCTGAGATTTGTGCAGACAGTGGGGGACAAATCAGAACTTACTCTGAAGAGTCACTGTGAGGATGAAACAGGGACGTCTGTGAAGTACGCACAGGTGTCACAGGACACGCTCAAGAGAGCGCAGCTATGAAGACGATGCTGTGTCTGCAATCCCAAAGGTGCACACAAGGAAACAGCCGAAAGCTCTGTCCGCCTTTCACAGGCTTTACTTTGTAAAAGCTCCCTGTTCAGTTTAGCGGCCCCCATTCGTCATGCAGGAGTCTGCAGGGGCTTTGGTACATATAGAAACTGCTTTTCTTTTAGCATAGAGCACAGAGCTAAAATTAAAAAGAAAGTACTTACAAAGGGCACCTTCTTACCCTTTCTGGTGAGACTGCAGTCAGGAAACAAAGTGGAGAACTTCCTATCGACACAAATTTCATTGGATGCTCTTTGTGGTCACAGCTACAGACAAGATGTTCAGTTACCTTAAACGACTGTGACATTTTTATTTTTATTCATGTCAATAGCAGTTAATTAGAATTTAGAGCCACCTAAACTGAAGCAACACGGGGGGCCTCGAGGCTGGTGAGACCCAGCCTCAGGGGAGAGCGGCCGGGGGAAGCGCGGCTGGGTCTGACCCAGTTAGGACGCGGCCCCTTCCTCAGGCTGCTCCTCCCACACCCTTTCTTCCCCGCCCGTGAAGAGGAGCTACAAAGGGCACCCAACTTCTGTCCACGTCTCCATGAGTCAACAAAAATAATGCCCACAAAGGACACAGCCCAGCTCGCGGCTGCAGGAGGCAGAGCTGTGCTTTTGTGGTTCTCCTCTTCCCTGGTCCACGATGGACTGACGGCCTTTCCCTGCCCCCAGCTGAAGAGGGGTGTGGCCAGGGACTTGCTCTGGCCAATGAAATGTGAGCAGAAGTGACTGATGTGTGTCACTTCTAGGAGGCGGCTTAGGAGCCAGTGTATGACATTCTCACTGGCTGCTTCTAACATCACAGAGGTGCACGTGGAACAGAGCCAGGGTCTCTGAAGGGCTACCCCCAGTCCCCACGGGCCACTGCCGTAAGCCACCGAGATCTTGAGGGGTTTTGTACAGCAGCACAACCTGGACCATCCCAAGGAATACAATAACTATCAGTCACAATGAGCTTTAAGTGAGTGAGGCCATCAGTATTATCAATATCTCAAGATGTTTCATGTTTGTGACTAAGCACAGAAAAACTCGGTTTGGTTTGGGAAAACAACACAAATGGGTATCCGTTTCAAGCTGTAACTTTCAGGTACTTAAGAACAGAAACAAGGCCCCCAAATGCATGTCATGTCAGAGGGACTTTCAGCACAGCAAGGGACAGTGGGGATAACTGTATTTTACTGAGTGTTTCTTATTTCCCAAAGGTTATGTTAAGGATATTCTATTTATCATCTTATTTGATCCTGGCAATAAGTCCATATAGCAGGTGCCATTCCAGGGGGACAGGATGAGAATCTGTTCTCATTATTCCTCTCCCCAATGTAGAAAGGGCTTTAAGAATTTACACACACACACTCATTTGGACATGAGAGAGCAGCTGTCAGTAAGAGGAGTCTGTCATCCTAGAGATGCTCTTCTCTGCAGGTTCCTGGACACTGAGAATCCACAGACATCACCCCCCCATGATGGGGACACAGAATGACCTTTCTCATAGCTGAACACTGGAGGAGAGGGCAGCTAGAGGGGCCCAGAGTGAGCAGGGGTACGAGAAGGATTTCAAAGACAGGCAGCAGGAGAGGAGAAAGAATACTCTTGGTTTTTCAGCAGTGGCAGAGGCTCCTTATATCCAGTCATCTCCAAGGGAGCTCTGTGGTTTGAGCCAATGAGCTATGAACAAAGGTGACATCTGTAAATGCCAGTTCAAGGCGTATAAAAGTTAGTATGCTATTTCTCCATCCTCTCTTCATCTTTAGTAGTGACTGAAAGCCATATATTGAAGTGGGGAGAGAAGAGGGATGCAGACTGGATTGCTGGACCATGCATGGAGAACTGTCATTGGGAGTCTCCTGACTCCCATCACATTTCACATGAGCTTAAAATAACTTTTGCTATGTTAAGCCACGGGGGTTCCAAAGCTCATGTGTTACCATGGCAGGGCTGAATTTATCCTAATACAACATGGAAGACTAAGGACTAGAAAAAGAACAAAATGAACCCAAGGAAACCAGGAGGAAGGAATTTAAATTTTTTTTAAGTAGAATTTACTACAAATAGGAAAAAAAAAAAGCACAGATAATAGCTAATGAGAAAGAAATTTGGGAAAAAAAAATAGACTCTAAGAGCTGATTCTACTGGGCTGTGAGAAGGAAACTCCAGCAAAGCTAGTCTAGATGAAAGACAGAAATGCAAATTGGGCTGACAAAGGAGACACAACTATATACTCAAAAAAAGAAGTCTATTACATTTTAAAATCATAACAAAATGAATGCTTTTTCTATAAAATAATTTACTAAAAATGACCCAGGAAAAGACAGAAAACATAACTAGTCCAATGACCAGTGAAGAAACTGGGACAGGTGTCAAAGAACTGCCTCCAAACAAATGAAAGGTTGTTTTGAACCTTCAAAGAACAAGTAATTCCTTCTTCACCATTGCAAAGAAAAAGAAGTGGACAGTTTGTTTTACAATGTTACCAAAATCTGACAGGTTTAGCCAAAAAAAAAAAAAAAAATCAGGTGCTCTCATATATGAAGACTGAAAGCCAAAATCCTAAACAAAACAATTAAATCTAGCATTATATAAAAATAATTAGCAAACCATTGTCAAATAAGGTTGACTGCAGGAAGGCAAGGACAGCTCAACGTTAGAAAACCTACCGAGGTTCCAGAACATAAAACACAAGGTCATGAGTAGGAATGGCAGGAACTCTTATCACTATTGAGTCCCCAGCATAGAAAACAATGCTTTGAACATAGTAAGAGCATAATAAATATTTATGGTATAAATTGAGTGAATTATAGTAATAAATTAAAGGAAAAAAATATGATTAGCTTTAAAGACTATGATAATATAGTTAATCAAATTTAACTTTAGTGCCAAAGAAAAACTCAAAATAAAATAATAAGTTGATGCAACATGTAACATGATTAAAAAAACAAAAGCTCTCAGATCAATTATCATGCATTTCCACAGAGGATTAAGACAGGGAAGCCCACGTTTATCCACACATCCACCAATATTGTAACACTTTCCACAATTTCTAGACAATGCAGTTAGACAAGAAAACAAGAATAATACTGGAGAGGAAGAAACAAAATTACCATGTGTAGAAAATGTGCTTGCAACCTGGAAAACTCAATAGACTCAATTTTTTTTAAAGTTCTAAAAAGTAATGAGACAGTTTAGGAAGGTGGTTAAGGTAATTATACAAAAATCAGTAACTTTCTTACATTCCAGCAATAAAAAGAAAGAAAACATCACAAATGATTTCAATCAGTAAGGCCACAGCAATCACAATGACAGACCACCTAAACACAAAAGCAAAATCATGCAGGACCTAGATGGACAAAAACAACTTTCTAGGATCTTAAACTGACTGGAATGAACATACCCTCTTCCCAGATGGGAAGACTTCTCATCATACTAAATGCTGCAAAATTGTCAATTTTCCCCAACTTAATAGATACATTTTTTCAGGTGCTGAGGTAGAATAAACCAATGAGCAAAGCCAAAAGAATATAATCCATGCTCTTTTAGAGGAAGCGGCGTGTGGATTGGCTGTGATTAAGGCACAAGCTCTTTAGGCAAAGCTGTTGAGTTCTAACTGCCGAGACAAGGAGTTGCCCCGAACGAAGCTGTGATGAGAGGTCCAGACTAACTCCAGGGCACCTCCCGCCCAAAAAAGCACAGGATGCACCAGCCCACCACTGCTCACCTCGGCAGCTGAGCCCACCTCAAATCCCTGCCAACTGACAGGTCAAGAGAACAAACTAGAAATCCTAGCATAACAGTCAAAGCCCAAACCATAAATTGATAGACTTGAGATCACAAAATATCATAAAAGACATAAAACAAAATATAAAAGGTAGAAAAACTACAGAGGTGGTCAGAGCATAAGGCAAGGCATATATATGCTTAATATATTAACAATTACATAAAAATCAATAAGAAAACAGTTATGAACATGACTTTGGAGAAACGGGGCAAAGGCATATACAGGCAATTCAGAAAAGTCCACAAATGTCCAGTAGATATAAAAAATGCTCAACTTCACTAGAAACTGGAGAGGAGAAAAGAGGAGTTTTTGGTTTTATTCATGTAATTAACAAAGTTGTAAGATTAGTTGTGACAGAGCTGGGGAGAAGAAATTAACAACTGTATTAAGGATGGAAATAGAAAATGTGTGTGTTCATATAAACAAAATATACCCTCACATAGTCTTAAAAACACATATATTCTTTGTTCCAGCAATTCTAAGACTTCATCCTAGGAAAGCAAACCCGTAAAAAAAATTTGCTACATGAATAAGAAAAGGAAATTGGTGGACTCTGATGGAATATTACGTAGGTTTGAAAAATTATGCTGTAGATATAGTTATTGCAATGGGATGATATTCAAAATACAACATGAAGGGGAAAAAAAAAGCCAAGTTGCAAAATAGTACACACTGAATGGTCTCCATCTCTTTTTCGAGAACAGATATACATCTATTAAAAGCTTAGAAGACTATATCCAAAATATTAACTGCGGTCTCCAGGTAATGAGATTATTGATGATTTTTTTTTTGCCTTTTTGCCCACCCGTAAGTTTAGAACTTTTCTACGATAAACATCACTTACGTAACCAAAAAGAAAGTTAAAAAAAGTAAATTGAATTCTGTGGGAAAATAAACATTTATCCTAAAAATAAACTCCAAGTTGGAAAACGAAAGCAAAAACATCTGCTTCCTGGACAGAAAGGATGGCTTTAAATTGCTAGATGGTCACACACTTCCCAAAGGCAGTGGCGCGCCCGGTGCCGGCTCGCTGGGATCCCTGCGCCCAACGGGAGAGCCTGAACTCTCCCGTGCTCTCCCCTCAACCTCTCCTCCAACCTACAGCTCATTCCACACAGAGCTGAAGCCTAATTGTATTATGTGTTGTCATTATCAATATAGCATTTGAAATAACCTGTTCTTCATTATTCATAAGAGATCATTCCTTCCTAATCCTCTCTAAAAGGAACAAGCATAAATTACTGTTTTACTTACATGGCTACTAATTCACTTTTTCTAGGGAAAAAAAGATCACCCTTACCACCCATCATGAAAAGTACTAATGAATATGGGAATAGCTCTCCGCTGGACGGACAACGGGAGGGGAAGTCATTCATTGCTATTGAAAAGAACGGCTCCCTCACCATGACTTGCAGGTCTGGGAACAGGAGTCTGCAGGAAATCCCTCTCACCGAGAGCAGCCCAGCCAAAGGCTGCAAGCTGGCAGGTCTGCGCAGCAAGCAGCTCAGAGGACGCGGACAAAGGACATGCTCTCCGATGCGCCAGCCCGTTCATCCATTCGCGGGTACACCCTGTCCTCTCACACACACACACCGCAGCAGGTGGCAAGACGTGGTCCTCCACAACACTAATGAAAACTTCGCTCTGAGACCTCATGAACATGCACGCTGCTCCCTGGAGGAGAGGGCTGGGTCCGCCCAGCCCTGCCGGGCTAAGAGGAAGACACAGCAGGGCTGGTGTTGGTCTGAAAGGTCCAACTCACAGGGAAACACAGGTGGGCAACAAGGCAGCCTGCTGACATTTTGGGGACTGGGTCTGACTGCGCTATGATGTCCTATCGACTGGGTCATGGCTCTTAGGAGGCCTGCTGATGGGCAAGACAGTGCCTCAGAGAAGCTTCAAGGAAAAGCTCCTGGCTGCTGTGGTCTGAGCAAAAATGCCCACAGCCCCAGCACTCCGAGAGGCTGCTGCACCCTCAGCCTGTGTCTCGTGCCGCCGGAGGCCACGGCCACGTCCTGAGCGCTGCACAGCCGCAAAGACACCCAAGCCCACTTTGCACCAGCAACCGCGTGCGCGCGCGCACGGCGGCGGGCTGAGCAGCCTAGGAGTGGGAAACCGGGCTGTGCAGACAAAACTCCACCTTCCGCTCCCCAGTTCACAGCCTCCAAAAGCAGAGAAGCCACCCGGTCAGCCTCACCACCGCCCTGCTTCCACGCCTCCCTCCCACACTACTGGGACTCCTTGCTGACTCGCAGTCCCCTTGAACCTCATCTGTTTTTGCCAAGGAGATAGTTTAGGAAGGTGGTTAACATAATTATACAAAAATCAGTAACTTTCTTACATTCCAGTAATAAAAAGTAAGAAAACATCACAAATGATTTCAATCAGTAAGGCCACAGCAATCATGACGACAAACTACCTAAACACAAAAGCAAAATCATGCAGGACCTAGGTGGACAAAAACAACTTTCTAGGATCTTAAACTGACTGGAATGAACATACCCTCTTCCCAGATGGGAAGACTTCTCATCATACTAAATGCTGCAAAATTGTCAATTTTCCCCAATTTAATAGATACATTTTTTCAGGTGCTGAGGTAGAATAAACCAATGAGCAAAGCCAAAAGAATATAATCCACGCTCTTTTAGAAGGAAGCGGCGTGTGGATTAGCTGTGATTAAGGCACAAGATCTTTAGGCAAAGCTGCTGAGTTCTAACTGCCGAGCCAAGGAGTTGCCCTGGACGAAGCCGTGATGAGAGGTCCAGTCTAACTCCACCGCACCTCCAGCTCCCCCACCCAAAAAAAAAAACAGGATGCACCTTGAACAGTCCTTGAAGGCGGGGGTCGCTGTGACCCCGACTGCGCAGACTGCAAAGATATCGTCCTCACCAGGGCAAGGTGCCAGATTTACTTCCATTTGCTCGTTGACTTCGCAGGTTTCTGAATTTCAGCTCAGGTCTATCCCACCCAACACAAGACAAATGATACTTCGAAGAAAAACACTCTATGCTTTTCAGGCTGCCTCTCACCCCAGCAACCAACGGATTCTCCTGAATTTAAAAAAAAAAAGTCATCACAAGTCAGGCATGAACTAATTCCTCCCGTAAATCTCACTTTGTCCTTCCAAAGCCCAGCAGTGCGGCCCCTGTGTACCCACGCACCCATTTCCATCACAAAATGAAAGAGGCGAGTGGCAGGAGCCCCACTCATCTTTGAACTACCTTGCACAACTTCCCGGTCTATGGTACAAGGATCTCTTGCTCACTTATGCATTCAGTTGCCAAAGAACTGCCGAGAACCTACTCTACGCCTGCCCACAAGGGACTTAAAGTCTAGTGGGAAAGATAAATGAGACAAGACAAAGTTCCAATACAGTATAACCTAGCATGCCTTCACAACACAGATTCCAAGAGAACAGGGATTTCGTTTACTCTGCACTGCAACAGCCACTGAACCAGCGCAGAGCCTGGCACACAGCAGGCATCCAATGAGCATTTACCGAATGAATGAAAGAACGAATGAGCACCATGTGCATACAGTCCAGTAACAGAGCATTCACCTCAAGATACTTGTAGCATGTCCCAGTGCTGAGCACAGTATTAGGCACTTTTCGGGAGTAGTTGCGTGTCCTCATTGTCACGATTACCACGTGACCACAGCGACTGCAGTGCAGCCTTTATTATGCCCATTTTGCAGATGAGGAAACTAGTGTGCAGAGCTCAGCTCAAGATCCCATAGTCGGTAACCAACAAACCAGATCAGTCCCATTTGAAAGCTGTTGCTACCTAGAACCATTAGGCACACAATGGTGCACTTCCTTTTTCTTATTCTGTTCTTTTTTATTTGATTTGATTTTTTAATTTTTTATTTTGTAATGGAGAGACTGAGGATTAAACCCAGGACCCTGTGCATGTTAAGCACACGCTCTACCACTGAGCTACACTCACCCTCCCCCACTTCTGTGGTCCTTTTCAGGGGCCAGGGATGCTTCCCAAAGGATGGGCTACAGTGAAAGGGCAGAGAGGAGAGAGTCCGAAGAAGATGGAATGCGTGCAAAGATGGGAGAAGCAGACGAAGGAGGGGAGGAGACTTTTCCCAGTTAAGTGCAGTGGGTTTAAAACTCTTCTCCCAGTCGCCGACACCCTCTCTGTGCTGAGGTGAGCACTTCAAGAGAAAATACTGCTAACTCCACAGATTACGTGTAAGCTCGACAATTCCTGCATCGTTAAATGGACTAGATCTGACCCCTGGCAGGTTCACGTTCAGAAGAACTCCAGCACCTGCACGTTTCGGAAGGCGAGCTAGGTGAGGGTCCGTGAGGACGGGCAACCCTCCAGCCCATCTCAGTCTTCCTTCAGACAGGAAAGTCATCCCTTCAAAGGCATGCAAGGACAAGAAGCCAGTGGCCTGCCAAAGCAACTAATTCCACCCCTGAATTCCCAGAGTCCCATCCTATTGTTTCTAGATTTAAGAAGTCATGAAGCAACGCTGAGCTCATGCCTCGCTACATCCTGCACAAGAGAAAGTAAACGCTGCCCCTTTCATTTACCAGCATGGACCCCACAGTAAACTGTTTTAACCTTGTCGATAAACGTGAAACATGAGCATCAACTGCCTACAAGGCGCTGCGCTACACACACTGAGCACGCAACACCGATCCTGACAGTCTGTGGTATTGTATCTGTAAGATGTCAAACATGAATACTACGAGCACTTCAAAGAGTGATGAGCGCTGGGAACAAAGTGAACAGGATGATGGACCAGACAGCGAAGCGGGGAGGGAGGCCTCTCGAAGGTCTTTGAGCTCAGGCCCAGATGAGGGATGATGAGGAAGAGGGCATACAGGAAGGGCAGACCCTCAGCCAGGCAGGGAAGGTGGGAAACAGCTTAAACAAGGCCCCCAGGTAGGAGAGAGCTTGGTGTGTTTGGGGCAAGGAAGGCCAACGTGGCTTGAGCAGCGTGGGGAGGGGTGGGTGGGTGGAACAGAATGAGTAAGGAAAGACAAAGGCAGGGTCAAGTCAGGCACGGTCTTCCGGGGCCATTGGACAGATTTGGGACATTAAGTGCAGTGAGATGCCACTGGAGACTTCTGAGCAGCAAAGTAACATGAACTGATTTTTGCTCTAAAAGGTTCACTCCAAATGTCATCAAAATGGATACATATCAGTGACACACAATAGCAAACTGGCCCTCACTCTGCCTGGTGTATGACACAGCCGATGCATCTGGCAGGCAGGATCCAGCCACACACCAGCGTCTCAACAGAACAGGCGGAAAGCACCTCTTGATGACCAGCTGCTCGGACTTCCCAGAATGTGCTTTCAAATGAGTAAGACCACCTACTATCTATTCTGAAACCCAACTTGCCTTCCCCATTTGTCATCCCATCCACGGATGAGGCTGAAAATAAGGTTTTACACCCAAGGCTCTTACCACTTCAAAACAAGTCCTGGAAATAGACAGAGTGGTGCTCCTGGGACGCCAGGGAGGAAACACTGACACCTTGCTAACATTTCAGTTTGGGCACTGAAGCAGAACCCCAAGACCAACTGAGAAGAGCGATCCAAGTCTACTGTCAGGGGCCTCCCGGTCCCTTGGTCAATCTGCTGGGATGGCTGATGTCAGCCTACAGGGCGAAGCAGAAGTCAAGATACTGGGGGATGGGGTACAGCTCAGTGGTAGAGCGCATGCTTAGCAAGTACGAGGTCCTGGATTCAATCCCGAGTACGCCCATTTAAACAAACAAAAAAGTCAAGACATTAAAGACAGGTCAACTTGACTGTCATCTGCTCAATAACCAATACAGGAAAACACCGTCTCCGTACAGCATATCAAAAGGCAGCCCACGTGAAGCTATATCTGTGGCGACTCCATGCCAGAAATCTGGGCTAATCTGACTCTGCTATTCGTAAGTTCTCCCTCATGTGAAAGCACATGTGTTCGGGAAAGGAAAATGCTTCCAAGTCAATTTTAGACACTGCTACTTGGAAACCATCTGGAGTCCCTGGGAGCACAAGAAGCCACTGCGTCCTCTGCCCCCAGATGCCCAGGCAATTAGGGCAGTGTGCTTGCAGGGGAGTTTCGTGTCCCCAGGGAGGCCCCACCCCCGCCCTACCAGATGCCAGTTCAGGCTCCATTTCCCACCCAAGAAAGGTATTTGGTTTCTAGGTAAACCTAGTGGAGGGCCCTCCATGTCTGGAGCTCACATTTGAACTGCATCCAAGGCTGGGTTCTCTGCTCTCCGCCTGCCTGAGAGCTGCACACCTGAATTCCTTGGCCACCGCAGCCACGGAAATCCCTCCCCAGGGACAGAAGTTCCATGCACAATCCCCTCTACCCACCCGGCCTGCGTTCAGAGCGCCTCGAGCTCTGGAAGAGACCCACAGGAACCCTTATGTAACACTGATAGATGTTGGCACCCCGCAGAGCCGCTCCTGGAGACACCAGCCCAGATGTAGCCCATTTTCCCTGTGATGACAGCGGGCTGAGTCTTGCAGCTTCCAAGGGCCTGGCTCCTCCTGACTGTGGGCCCTCGTCCCCCTCCCCTACCTGGCTGTGATCTTTTGCTTATCTCATCTTCCAGGGGGAATTGGGCCTCCCTTTCTGCGGCCTCCCGCCCTCCCTCCACTGAAATCAGTCTCAGGACCAAGCCGACAGCAGCGCCATTCCACCAGCACCTTCCCTGCCCCCGCTCCCCCCACCCCGACAGAGCCGCTCTCCACCACCTAACGCCTCAACGAACCCGGCCAGGCAAGAGACCCAGAATCTCGTACAGTCATAGCCCCAGAAAACAAACACGGCAGGAGGGGCAGCCTCAGCTCTGCCAAGCCGACCAGGCCCAGTACTTCCCCCGGACCCCCGAGGAGCCCTGAACTCGGCGCAGGGGAGGGCATCTTCGGAGAGCGACTGCGGCTCGGCTGCCTCCAGCAGAACCAGCGCGAACACCTGTTTCCAGGAAGCTACGGGGCCAGAGGGAGAGGGGAGTCCCGGGGAAAGGCAGGGAGGACGAGGTGAAGGGGCAGCTGGGGACGCAGGTAAAGGATGCGTCACACTTCGCGCTTGGCAACCGGAGCCCCGGAGCGGCCGGCGGGGCGTCAGAAGGGCTCCGGGGTCCGGGAAGTTCAGCGAGGAGGGGTCGCGCCCGCGAGCGGCGCCCCGAGGGGGTCCGCGCAGGGGAGGGCCGGCGGGGAGCGAAGGGAGGGGAGGACGGGAGGCCGGCGCGCTCGCTCCATCACCTGCGCGCCCCGGCGGCTGCAGCCCAAGGCGCGCACCGGCCCGCGGCGGCCCGCGGGTGACCTACCTGCCCACCGTCTGGTTGGCCAGCTGGCGCATGCGGTTGAACTGCTTCTTCATCGTGGCCCCGCTGCCGCGCTAGCCCGGGGGCTGGGGAAGGACGGAGCAGCGCGGAGCCCGCCGCAGGGTTACATGGCTCCCGCGCGGAGCCTCCCGGGCGACGGCGGCGGCACTGCGGAGCCTCCGGGAGCCGTCTGGCCCGCGCGCGGCTCCCTCCCGGGGGCTCCACCGCCTACTCCTTCTCCCGCCGCGGCGCCGGCTGCCGCATCCTCCTCACGCGCGCCGCGGCGCCTTCATCGTTACGCCCGGGCCGCCCTGGGCGCCGGCCGGGTCCGCCCCGGCTGCCTGCCCCCAGCCCCGCTCCGGCGCGGGACGCGGGTCTCCGCAGGCTGGCTGGCCGGCTGGCCGGGGGTCCCCGCTGCGCCTGTGCGGAGGGCGCCGTGCATTCTGGGACTTGTAGTTTCGGCCCAGCGCCCACCTTTCCTCTGTCCAAAGTTTGCAAGTGCGGCGGGAGCCGAGGGGGAGAAGGCGGAGTCGCCTCCGGCTTTGCACTTTAGCATTCTAGCAAGGGAAAGGGTTTCCTGCTTTAAAAATAACAAGGTGGAACCAAGAATAAAACAGCAAATAAAGAAGGTGCGCATCTGACTTCCATTGTATCGTTTTTAAATGAGACACAGATGATGTACATTAACATGTTAGCTCCAGGTGTACTACATAATGATCTGATATTTGCATACATTACAAAATGATCACCACCCTAAGTCTACTAACCACAGGTCCCCATACAAAGTTATTGCAATACTACTGCCCATATTCCTTTTGCAGTATATCACATGCCCTTGACTTATGATATAACTGGGGTTTGTACCTCTCAATCTCCACCTATTCCGCCCACTGCCCGCCACCCTCCTCCTTTCTGGCAACCACCTGTTTGTATTTTAAGCGAATGTGCGGCATCGCTGCCTTGAATCCACAGGAGGAAGATGCGTGCCAGTAGGAACATGATTCACAAAGTTGCATAAGGCCCCCTGATTAACGTGGAGGGGTGGGGTTAAGCTTGGGGCACGGGGTTAAGAGGCATATTTTGACCCATGCATAGCGTGCATTCCAGACACCTGATCCTCAATCATCCCCAAACCTAGTGGATAACCAGAAGGCAATATAATGATATTGGCACCGGGATCACGGGCCCAGTTTGCCTAGGACAACTTTCTTGCGTGGTTAGATTCCAGCCTCACAGCTGTTCTCACTCCTCTTCCACCCAGGAGACTAAGGGGCATCAGCTGTGGCAGGTCAGCAGCGTGTAACCCAGCTGCAGCCCTGTGGCATTAGCTGGCTCGTGAAAAAGGGTTGTGAAAAGGGGTTGAAAAGGTGACTGAAGTTAGGTTTCATCATCATCTACCAAGTAAGAGCCGCGTTGTTGGGTGTTCGGGTCTTTCCATCAAACTGATAGGAGTTTAGATTAGAATTCCAAATACCAATTACATAGCCTTAGGGAAAAAGCACATAGTCTTTCTAAGCCGTCAGCTTTCTCATCTCTAATAGAGAATTAATACTGCCTGATAGACAGCAAAGTTAGGGAACTATTTGTTAAATTACCAACAGTCCGACAACAAACTTCTCTGTAGTAGCTAACGTCACATCCGTTTGCCACAAATGGGATTACAGTTAGCGCAACAGCAAAAATGCTATTCCTACAACAGCATTACCAATCTGATAAAGGAAAGAACTTCTTTGAAATGGGATATCCTGCATATGTTGACAACAGTGGCAAGATGGCCTAAATACGGTTCTAAGACTCTGGCTGGCCAGCTGAACAAAAGATGGTTTGAGGCATGTCTTGGCTGAATGAACATGAAATCTTTAATTAATTGTGAATTTAGCCTCAGCTTTATTAGGTCAGCAGCTCTAGCCAATTAATAAGTGAAGGCATTATTTGCTTTTAACTGACATTGTTATGCCTACAATATCAAAATAATTTTTATAGAAACTGAAATTATTTCCATTTTGAAATTTTTTTAAACTGAGATACAGCACATTTATATGTGTGTGTGTATATATATATATATATACACATATATATATGTAATACTGAGACATTAAGGGCACTGTATGACTTTTGGTAACATCTAGAACTTCACTGCCAATTTAGTAGCCACCACATGTGGCTATTGAAATTCAAATTAACTTAAATTAAAAATTTAGTTTCTCAGTCACCCTAGCCACATGCCAAAGGCTTCATATTCACAGCCCTTGAAGTTAGGGGCCACTGTGCTGGACAGCACAGACACAGAACATCCCTGTATCTCAGAAAGCTCTATTAGACGGCACTAGTCCTTCAGAACTCTGGAAGACAACCCCAGTATCACGTCAGCCTCCAGTCCTGAGATGTTTTCGTTCTGCTTCTCCGCAAAAGGCAGCCTGCCCTGCTGGAGCGTGGTCTGGCACTGTTCTTATTAATTGATAAGTTCTTCACAAATGTCCTGTTTTCCTATGATCTTTCCTTCCATCCAGGAAGCAGCCAGTGCATTTTCGCTTCCTACCCCAGGGAAGGGCGACAGTACGGAAAAAAGTGAAAGGACTGTCCAGTTTACTCTTCTGATCTTTCAAAGCAGGCTTCAGAAGCACATGTGGGAGAATAGAGGTTTTTTTAAAGAAAGGGGTTTTGAGTTCTAAGACGATGGGCTTTGGAGCATTAATAGTCTATGCCATGAATGGTAGAATCTGAAGAATATCCTGTCCTGCCTATTCTAGATAAAGAACCCACAGGCTGTGGGCTGTGGAAGATGATGACAGGGGGTGGGAGGGGAGTGAGGGAGAGGAAAAGTGCACAATGAATGTGCAGGTTTTATTATTGTTCAAAAATGTCACTGTCTACTTCTATAGGGGTGGGTTATGCTTCCTGTCTTCTCACTGGGGTCAAGACCAGTCATGTGATTTTCTTTGGCCATAGACTATATACAGAAGTGATTTACACCACTTTGGAGCAGAAATTTTAGGAATTATTTTGTGACCCTACCCCTTTCTTTCTCCACTCTGCCATGAGACCAGGAATGAGTCAGAGGATCAGAGTCACAGCAACCCATCCGGAGTGAAAAATAATACCTCTGTGGTCGTAAGTCAGGTGTGTGTGTGGACTGTTTGTCACCACAGCATTGTTGAGTCTCAGCTGACTACTCCAGGGGGAAGCTCCGAGAAAGGGACCTCCCCCTGCCCCTCCCCAGGGTCAGAACTTGAGTTGGGTACAGGGAGGTTGGAGGCAGATCTATCATGTAACTTTGGGTCATATAGCAAAGGTCACAGAAACCCTGTGTCTTCTAGGGCACAGGAGAAGTAAAGATGTCCACATGGAAGGCTGGAAGTGCCCCCCAGTTCAGTCCTGTGGTGGCTCCAGACTTCCCTGCACCAAGCCACGTGCAGTGAACATGTGTCTACCTTGAGGGTTTATGAGAGTACCATGAAGAGCTGCCCATGATGCTGCTGGCATCAAAGATGAGAAGGCAGCAATGGCTGAGGTGCGGAATGAAGCAGCCCCAAGTTACCAGAAATTTCATTTCTACAACCAGAAGAATGGACTGAAAGTTCCAGTTAAGTACATTTGAAGAAGATGATGAAAAGGAGGAAGAGAGAGGAGGCAGAGAAGGAGGAGAAGGAAAGGGGAGAGGGAGGCAGGGGAGGGGAAGGGGTAGGAGGGGGCAGGAGGGAAGAAAGGAAGACGATATTCCACTCCAGAGCCCCTGAATTGGAGTGGTTTTAGCATCTTCATTCTGCGTCCCAGCATGGGCTGGAGCTGCCCTGCACAACTCAGGAGTCACTAGAGACATTTTAAATTAAGTCAAATAAAAGGAGAACTTTAGTTCAACTAGACTAGCCACATTTCAAGTACCCCCAAACCACACGTAGCTGGTGGCTGCCATGTTAGACAGTGTAAAACAGGACATCTGCGCCATCACAGAAAGCTCTCTTGGACAGTGCTGGTCTGCAGAACGGACTTCAGGATGCAGGGTCCAGCAGAAGAGAGAGAACTGGACAGGAGGTGACAAGCTCAGTGTAACTACAGGTGGTCACTGTACGTGACCTATCCAGGCTACACTTTCCTTATCTGGGGCTTACCCCCCATATGGGGGTTTACAGTACAAGATCTCTAAGTCTTAAGTTTTGCAGCCAACAGATTGAGTAGTCTATTTGCTCAATAAATTGCTGTTGGCCTGGGAGGGCAGGGGCATAGCTGACTGGTAGAGTGCGTGCCTAGCATGCACAAGGTCCTGGGTTTAATCCCCAGTATCTCCATCAAAATAAATAAATAAACCTAATTACCCCTTCAAAACAAAAAACAACCCAACATTGAATTTAAACTATTTCTTTCAAAGATTCAAAAATGGGTCATTCGCCTGCTATTTAAAGTGTTCCAGAGCACAGAAATAAAATAAAAGCCACTCAGTTCATTCCATAAAACTGGCCTAACCATGCTACTAAACGTGATGAAGATACCACAGACACGAAACAACAAACCAGAAGCTCAAAAATAGATACAGAAATCATGCATCAAATAAATTCACTAATAAAAGGTTAGTGAATAAAATCTAACAGTATATATATTTACATATAAATGCACATACATTTTAATAGTATTTATTGAAGAATGAATAGTTCAGATAAATTAAAAAATAAAAACCACATGTATTCTTACTAACCAGATAACATTATGAGTTTATAAATATATTTCAAACATAGGATCACACTTGTTAGGTCACTATGTTATTTCTCATCTTCTGTTATTCAGAATTTCTCTGTGATTAACATGTTGGTGGCTAAAACATTACATATATACTTATTCCCTGAAGATCAAAATTAAAGAATTAGATTTTCTGCATCAAGATACAAACCACTATAAATAAAATAGGTAAACAACAAGAATTTACTGTACAGCACAGGGAATTATATTCAGTATCTTGCAGTAACCTATAATGGAAAAGAATCTATATATCTATAATATATATGTGTTACATATATCATATACATAACAATCTATCATATATACAACCACTTTGCTATACAACTGAAACTAGCACAGTATTGTCAATCAACTATAGTTCAACTTAAAAAAAAGAATTTCTGCATCAAAGTGTGTCCATTTTTCGAGCCTCTTATGGCATCACCAAATTATCCTCTGGAAAAAAAAATGGAAACATTTTGCAGGTCCACCTACCATGCACAAATGCTCTATTTTCCCCATGCCCTGACCTACATGGAATATTATTACCACTTTCAATAATCTTGCCAGATGAATAGCTGAGAAATAGCACTGTAGTGCTGTTTTATTTTGCAGGTATTTTTAAAATCTCGTTAAACGTTTTTTGCACGTGTTTCGTGGTTGTTAGTATTTCTTCTGTGGTTAATTGCTTGCTTGTTTATACCCTTAGCCTGGTTTTATCTATGGCGTCCCCTACGTCCTCACTGATTTTGAAAAGCTCTTTAGTTATATTAAATATACTAATGCTAGTGTATCTTATGGCAAATGTTTCCTCTAGTTTGGTCTTTCCCTTTAAAAATCTCTAATGTTGATTTTTGTCTTCCAGGAATTTTACATTTTTAATGTGGTCAAATCCATCAATCTTTATGTTTTATGCCTTTAGTTTAATGCTCAGAAAGCCTACTCTACCCCCGAAGGGTGGAAATATTCAACTGTATTTTTTGTCTAAGCCCTTTTCTGTGTTAATTCTCTTTATTTAGAGTAAATTTTAAATTCAGCTTTAGGGACCAAAAAGTTAACTGGAGCCAGTCGTTTTAACTCTTTTCCTCCTCCAATATCATTTTGAAATAAGTTAAATATATATATACATAGATACACATATGCATACATATATATAATAGAGAAATTCTATGTCACACATGGAAATTAGAGAAAGATCCTACATGCAATCTTGGCAGAAAATGGTACCGGTGATTTCTGAGCAAGGGGAGCACTCGCCAGGCAACTCTGTGTGGGAACCTTTAGGGGGAAGTTAAGTGGAGACCTACACCATCTCTGGTAGACCACCGCCCCCACCATCTCAGCCACCAAATGCTAACTAACCAGACCTCTCTCTGTGAGAATGGACAAATAGAAAAAAAAAGACTCAGCAGTTCAATATAATAGTTAAGATGATGAGGATTGTGGTGGCAAGTGATGATGAAGGTAATTAACAATAAGCCATAGAGCTAAGCACTACTGTAAGTATTACATTATTTAATCCCTAGAAGAACCCTGGTTGGGGCAGGGTACAGCTCGAGTGGCAGAGCGCATGCTTAGCATGCATGAGATCCTGGGTTCAATCCCCAGTATCTTCTCCAAGAATAAATAAATAAACCTAATTACCTCCCCCTACTAAAAATCCTGGAAAGAGGGTTTTATTACACCCGTCAAATATATCAAAGCTCAGAAGGTTTATGTGACCAGCCATTCAAGCGTCACAACTGAGATTCAAACCCAGGTTTTCCTAGTTCAGATGCCTGTGCTTTTATTACAGGCTGTTACTTCCATAAAACAGGGAAGCTAATCTGAGAATTCAGAGAAATGTCCTCCCATGAAAAAGTTAAGCAGGAAGTCAGGGAAATATATTTTTACAGTCTAATTTATATTCTTGGTGAGAGCAGAGAGAACATTGCTTTAATATGACAGGAGCTGGTTGCCATGAGAAAGAGCCACATTGAACAAGAAAGAGCTCTTGGATAAGAAACATATGACTCCTAAACTAATGAAACTCAACAGGAGCAGGAAATAGCAGATTTGGCACTGCCCGAAGTGAAAGCGGCACATTCAAAAATGGGCTGGAAGAAAGCTCCCGAAATTCAGAGAAGAAAAGTAGGTAATTCAATGAAATGAAGGGAGAAGGAAGAGAGACATGGAATCTTTTGCAGAACATTAAATATATATATATATATATATATATATATATATATGTAATAGAATATTACTGTAATAGAATCAAATATATATGTAATAGAATTTCCAGAGCAGATGATGAAGAAAATAGCATAAAAATTCTTGAAAAATATCTTGCCCAGCTGAAGAAAGCCCCAAATCAAAATCTAAATAATTCATCAAGTGTCAGAAAATATTACCACGGAGGGTAGGCGTGGGGGCCCTAGACGTATCTTGGTAAAATTTCTAAATTTCAAAGATAGGTACACACTGTATCACATGTTTGAAAGTTGCTAACAGAGTAGATCTTAAAATTTCTCAGCCTAGGAAAAACGTTTGTCATTTGTGTGGCATGGATGTTCACTAAACTTATACTGTGATCATTTCGCAATATATAGAACCATTACGTTGCACACCTGAAGCTAATATAGTGTCATATGTCAATTATACTTCAATTGAAAACAAGCACCATAACAGCCCAAAAAACACAGACAGATACAGATGCATGTAAGTGCTACTCAGAGAACAGAGGTTTGTCGCTGAAGAAAAGAAAAGCTGATTCCTTCATGCTTCCTACTTGCAACACTCAATGCCAATAAAATTTGGAGCCATGTTTACAAAGCTCCAGCGGAAACAGGTTGTAACTCAAGCGCAACTCAAAAATCCTACATCTGGTCTCACATTCACAACCAAGGGCAAAAGAAAAACCACTTTTAAACGTGCAATGACTGGAAAGGTTTATCAGCTACCCACTCGCTAAAAATATGACTGAAAAATTATTCTTCCGGCAAGAACTAAAACTCAAAATACAGAACAAGAAAAAACATTTTCCATATGACCTTAGGGTAGAGAATGATTTCTTTCTTTGGCGGCGGGTAAGAGGTAATTAGGTTTATTTCTCTATTTTAATTTTTTTTAATAGAGGTACTGGGACTTGAACCCAGGACCTCATGCATGCTAAGCAGGTACTCTACCACTGAGCTACATATACCCTCCCCCTGGAGAATCATTTCTCAAACACGACACACAAAATTCTCACCCTAAAGGAAATATTGATAAATTAGGTTACTTAACAATGAAAGACTTGGTTTATCAGATAATACCATTAAGGAAATGAAAAAGCAATCCTCAGAGTGGGAGAAGTTACTTGCAATATATATAACAAAGGACTCAATCCAGAATATAGAAAGAATTTCACAATACAATAGGAAAAGGGCCGAAAACCTAAAAGAAAAATGGATGAGAGACTTGAACGTTTACCTCACTACGGAGATGAATTCAAAAGGCCAAAGGACATAGGGAAAGTGGCTTACCCTCATTAGTCATCCAGTATCTGTCAATTGATTTTACAACGGGTACCTCCACACGCACACAGAATGGCTAAAATTGAAAAAGGCTGGCAAAACCAAGGCTGGTGACACTGTAGATTAGCTGAAACTCATATATTTTGATGATCTGGAAATCAGGGAAAGCACCTCAGAAAGCTCTTTTGCATTATCAGCAGAGGCTTAGCAGTACGCAGACCCCACGACCCAACAAGGTCACATGTTCAACAAAAAACATGTCTATATCTCTGCCAAAAGACATGTGCTGGACTATTTGTATCAGCAACATTTTCAATATTCAAAAACTGGAATCAATTAAAGTCCACCAACAGTAGACTGGATAAATAAAAGGTGACACTTGCATGCAATGGAATACTATACAGCAAGAAAAATGAATTACTGCTGCATCCAGCGACAGGTGAAAACACGGATAAATCTCACAAACAAGGCTGAGCAGAAAAAGCCAGACTCAGAAACACTGGATGATTTCATTTATGAAAGGTTCAAAAACAGGTGAAACCAAGTGAATGGGGTGAATGAAAGCAGATGGGGGTTCTAGGCTCCTCGGGTGGCTTACATTTAGGGTGACCATAGTCCTGGTTTGTCTGGGACTGTTCTGGATGTTGTCTTGGCTTCCTACTGGAGTCAGCGTTCATCCTGAAAAACAGTGTTCTGATCTAGAGAACAAATCATATGGTCACCCCCACTGGCCCCTGTCCTTGCCAGATCTGCTCCCCCGGGAAAGGGGCAGTGTGAACCCTTGCCAATTGGCTGCAGCAGAAATATCAAGGGCTTGAATCTTACCTTGGGCTTGGGAGAGTAGCAAGAATGCAGGACTCCACATGCCCTTCTAGGGGTCCACACGGCCCGAAGAGTGACAGTTCCCCATCCCGCAGCAGTCCGCGCTGACTCTGGCCTGGAGGTCCCTGGCTGGACCATAATACCAATGGAGTGAGATCATGCCTTCTGAGGAACCCCTTCAGCTGGAAGTGGTAATAAGTGGGAGGTCCAGGGACTTCCCTCTCAGCAGCTGTGGCATCAGCTTCCTGCCCTGTAGGCTAGGAGGCACCTGGGCCCATCTCAAGACAACCCATCTTAGGTGATAGCGAATTCTCAAGTCTCCAATAATATACATTTGTGTTCCAACTTTACAACCAAAGGCAGGAACAGTGCACCCTTCTTTCCATACTTGACACTTGGAGGTGATCTGGACTTTGGAGTAATAAAGTGGACTTCCAATTTCCACTTTGAGCCCTTCCTGGGGGACCATTATTTATCTCCACTAAACAGTAAACACAGATATTTATTTACATTATTCTGATGACAGTATAATTACATTATTAGTAATATTTGTGATAGTTAACATGATGTGCCACAGAGCTGGCAAAACATTACCTCTGGGCGTGTCTGTGTGGGTGCTTCCGGGAGAGGCTGCTTTAGAATCAGTAGACTGAGTAGAGAAGGTCCCTCCTCGCCAGTGTGTGTGGGTACCACCCAAGCCATTAAGTGACTGGATAGGACAAAAAGGCGGAGGAAGGGAGAATTCTGTCTTCTTCAGCTGGGACATCTATCTTCTCTTGCCCTCCTGGGTCAAAGTTCCTGGTTCTCGAACTTCTAAACTCCAGGATTTCCAACACTGGCTTTGCTGGTTCTCCAGCTCGTGGATGGCAGACTGGGGTCTGTCTCACCCTCCATAATCATATGAGCCAATTTCTATAATAAATTTCTGTATTTCTGCATCTATATAGACTCCACAGAAAGAGACACACAGATGGCATCTTTGTATCTTTACATGTCTCTGTATATACATCTTCATAGATTTACCGACACATAGAGATGTAGGTATCACTAGATACTTCATTCTGTACGTCCCCGTATCTTAATCTTTACCTATTTGAATGTACATGTATCAGTACTCAGTCCCCTTCCAGCCTCTTGATGCCACCGTTCTATGTCTCAAATTGTCACTTATTTTCCTAGAACAATACATTGCCCACCACATCATTCACTATCTCACCTCCTCTTTAGTTACAGCCTCAGTGACCCGGTTCTGTTTACTTACTTACATACCTGTTCCTGCAGCAGCCTCAACTTGGCTCAATCCGCCTCTCTGGCTTCTCTGCCTCTCCCGTGTTAATGGCAAGTCCCACCACAGTGCGGAGGGGGTGTCTCCAGCCAAGCCATCAGCTCGGCCTAGGCATCCTACTGATTCCTGATCCGCTCTCGCTTCTATTTTCTGGCTGCTCTTAAGTCAACCTTCCTCCATTTTTATTAAAACTCCTACCCGACTCTTCTTCTCCCCAGTAGGTGAAGGTCATCTCTCCCTCTTGTTTCAAGTATAAAGTGGAAGCCACCATATGACAACGTCCTCAGTCTCCTCCCACCACACCCGCTAACGCATCCACATCTCCCCCAACCCTCCTCTTCCCACAGGCAAGTCAACCTCAGTACCGTTCCCTCTCCCCTCCTCTCTTGGACGTACTACCTAATTCTCATTCGCCTTGAAGTTAGCTCCACTGTCTCTCCTCTTGAAAAATCAGCCCTTTAAATTTGTGACTCTCTGCTCTGGGCTTGTGTGTCATCTTCCTCACACAGCCGTACTTCTTGGAAGGCAGCCTGGACTCACTGTCCCCTCCCTTCAATTTCTTGGTCCACACCCACCCAAGACACTCTCATGGAAAGGGGAACCCTCCTACACTGCTGGTGGGAATGCAGTTTGGTGCAGCCCCTATGGAAAACAGTGTGGAGATTCCTCAAAAGACTAGGAATAGACTTACCATATGACCCAGGAATCCCACTCCTGGGCCTGTATCCAGAAGGAAATCTACTTCAGGATGACACCTGCACCCCAATGTTCATAGCAGCACTATTTACAATAGCCAAAACATGGAAACAGCCTAAATGTCCATCAACAGGTGACTGGATAAAGAAGAGGTGGTATATTTATACAATGGAATACTACTCAGCCATAAAAACTGACAACATAATGCCATTTACAGCAACATGTATGCTCCTAGAGAATGTCATTCTAAGTGAAGTAAGCCAGAAAGAGAAAGAAAAATACCATATGAGATCGTTCATATGTGGAATCTAAAAAACAAAAACAGAAACAAACAAAAACAAAGCATAAATACAGGACAGAAATAGACTCATGGACAGAGAATACAGACTTGTGGTTACCACAGGGGTAGAGGGTGGGAAGGGATAGACTGGGATTTCAAAATTGTAGAATAGATAAACAAGATTACACTGTATAGCACAGGGAAATATACACGAAATGCTATGATAAATCACAGAGAAAAAAATGTGACAATGAGTGTGTATATGTCCATGAATGACTGAAAAATTGTGCTGAACACTGGAATTTGACACAACATTGTAAAATGATTATAAGTCAATAAAAAATGTTAAAAAAATAAATTATTTCCTTTGTAGATTTTCCAAAAAAAAAAAAAAAAGACACTCTCATGGTTACCAGCCGCCTCCTTGTCATCAAATTAAACAACACTCTTCACTCCTTAACTCACGGAACTCAGTAGCACTCGGCAGGATTAAGGACTCCCTCTTTCTTGACATTTTCTCCCATCTCAGTGCCTGGGCTACCATCTCCTCCTGATCTTTCTCCTGGTTTTGTAGCCATACCCTCTCTTCTCCTTTACCAGCATCTCATGTGTTGGTTTCTTCAGCATCCTTTTTTCTTGCTCCACACTGTTGTGTGGCCCATAGCCATTCCCATGATTTCAGTTGTCTTCTGTACGCTGACTTCTCTCATCTCTAAATCTCTCCGCAAGGTAGTCTGACCTCCCCAGTGAATGCTTCTGACTTGTGTGTCCTACAGGCAATGGACACTCAAAAATCAAATTCACACTTCTTCCTATCAAGTCACCCATTCTGGCCTTTTGCCCCTGTGAATGGAGCTAACACACACTGGATGTCCCACTGTCCTTCCCAGATCCAAGTCCTCTCTCTCCTCTGTCATCCGCATCCAGCGATCAAGTCCCATACATTCCATGCTATTCACACGTTTCAAATCAACCTTTGCCTCTCTATTCCTACCACTGTGTTCTTGGTCGAGTTTCACCTGCTTGTTTGCTGGTTTAATCCAGGATCTTAAGTCACTACCATCACTCTTCCCCCAACCCTCACCCCATCATTCCTCGGGGACTAAATTCAGCGTGTGGAGTTTCCCTTTAAGCTCTCCTGCCTGTGGAGCAAGGAGGGCGCCAGTCATGTTCACAAACTAACTCACAACCTACTGGGCTGCCCTCCCGTACACTTGCCCCTCCAGTCCATCTCCACGTTTGAGCAGTTATCTTCCCAAGGTGTAAAGATATTTATAGCACTTCCTCACTTAAACCCTTCAACGAGGCCCTCTCGTTTTAAAGGTAAGTTCCCCCCCTCAGTGTGTCTTATGAAGCCCTCCATGACCGGGCCCCTGCTTGCTTTCTATTATGGGCTGCCCTGTGTCCCCCCGACCCCCAAATTCATGTGAAGTCCTTATCCCCCCAGTACCTCAGAATGTGACTTTATCTGGAGATAGGATCTTTACAGAGGTGGTCAAGTGAAAACAAGGTCATTAGAGTGGACCCCAATCCAGAATGGCCAAGGTCCTTATGAAAAGGGCAGGTGTGCTCACAGACACAGACCTACAGAGAGGGAACTCCCGTGAAGGTACAGGGAGGACACCGTGGGGACGTGAAGACGGCCATCCACAAGCCAAGGAGAGAGGTTCAGAATAAATCCTTCCATCACAGCCCTCAGAAGAGATCCTGCCGACACCTCGACTCTGCACTTCTACCCCAAGACAACAAACTTCTACTAACCAGTCTGTGGCACTTTGTTTCCGCAGCCCCAGCGAGCAGGTACAGCTCCCCCTTTTCTCTCCCTCTGCCCACATCCCCACCCCCACCCCCCTGCCTGCTCGCTCCAGTCTCTAGCCATCCTGAGCTTCCTGCACCCCCGCAACATGGCAGACTCTCATGTCTCCCCAGACCCTGGCACAGGCGGCTCCCTCTGCTTGCAAGGCCCTCCTCCTGGGCTTCTCCCTGGCCGACTCCACTGTCACGACTGGCGTGGCTTGGTGGTCTCCTGGGGAGGGTCTTTCTTGACCATCCTCCTCGCCCAAGATCCCGTGCCAAGCCCTTTCCCTGACACACAGCACAGGGGAGGGACTGGAATGTACTTACTGCCATGGAAGCACTTGTCAGACTAGGCTGTCACTCCTGCGTTGTTTGTTTCCTCCTCTAGGTGACCGACTCCTCTCGAGCAGGGGTTGCGTAAAGTCGTCGACAGTTTGTGCATCGATGCCGCCTCTCGGTAACAGCACCCCAGCTTTCTCGTAGAAGATCTCACTCACCTTCAGCGCTGTCCTCCATGAGATGCAGCTGATCCCGCGTCACAGCCAGTGGCTGCACAGGGGACCCCAGCTCCGGGAATGAAGGTGTAGCTCATCCTCATGACACAGAGGCGGGTTCACGGATGAGACCACTGAGAGACGGCTGTCAGATTTCTGCTGTGACTCTCAGGAAAGAGAAACTCTGTTTGCTGGAATTGCTAACCTGGCAGGATGGACACCTGGGGCTTCCGGTAACCGGTGACCTTCTGGCTTCCACGTGGGGAGAGCCCCCCAGAAAGTACAGCCAGAGCAGGGGAGGCAGGGCCACGGCGTGGACTAGAGCTGACGCCCCCCATTCGGGGGCTCTCGTGGTATCTCAGCCCCTCCACGTGGTTTACATACTCACTGGTGAGCTAATGACGGGCAGGAATTAATTTAGGAGAGGAGATAAAAACCCAGGCTTCCTCGGGCAGTCTGTGCATATCTGATAAATCACCTTGACACCCGACTTATTTTACATCACCATTCAGTTGGCTCAGTTGCTAAACCACTGAAAACACTGGGGTGGCTAAGTTGTGCGTGCACGTATTTTAATAGCATATTTGTAACTACAGAATTGATTTTTCACCAAAGTCCTCATTTACTGAGTGTCACTGGTGGAGGCTGCAGGCGACAGGTGCAGCGTGTGGGGTCAGGGACACTGGAGGTGAGTAAAGTGTGACTCCTGGCGATGCCAGTTTTTAGGTGTGCCACCTCAAGCAATTTACTGAGCCTCCCTGAGCTCGGTCTGGCCACACGTACACTGGGGATAATGGCAGTTGGCTTCACGGTGCCTTTGGGAGGGTTCAGTGAAATAACACACAGCACGATGCCTGGTACATCACGTAGTCAAGAAAAAAGCTTCCACCTCTTTCTAAAATAAACCTTTTATTTAAAAATATATATATATTTAAAAAAGAACACATGCCAACTTTGGTATTTAGCCATTGCTTCTCGTCTTTTCCTGGTAACCCCCATTTCTCTTCAGTATGTACAGCTGAGCGAAGGAGACCACCCCAAGGGGTCCCTGCAGAGAACGGCGCTGGCTCTTTTGATGTGTTTGCAAAGTGCCTCTTGGTGTTTCACTAGGGGAGGGTTTCAAGAGCCCAGCAATGCATTGCCCCCTTCCTCACTGCAGGTGCACTGGCGAGGAACCGCAGGGAACCCCTTCCTTTGGAAAACATCAGGACAGCCTCCAGGACACTCACATTACCATGAGACGTTCAGGAGTCTGTCTTAACCCGGAGAATTCTAGAACCCTAGAATCTACCGACTCCCACAATCAGAAGGGAATGTATTCCTGTGTTATCGAACCCAATGAGTCCTGTTACAATTCCCCTGGAAGGTGAAAGAGGAATCTTTCTCAGATCTCTTCCTGTCTTAAAACCATCTCCTCACATGTAGTCTCAACCTAGCCAGGGCTCCTCTGAAAATGTGGATCCGAGAATCAAACCCAGCTCCTTAACCCACACTGAGCGGCTCTCAGAACCAAAGGGCTGCCTCGTTCCAGGCCCTGCACTCTGTGCGTCTAGTAACACCATCTAATAAAGCATTGGCACTTTCAGCACCTGAACCACCGGCTGGTTCCTACCTGATTTACAGGAAAACAAGGACCCAAACTCTTTCACTCTGCGTTCTCTCACAGCTGACAGCAAACTGTGCACTTGTGGGCTTCCCCCGGGAGGACGGCAGCGGAGCCCTGAACGGGGCCAAGCTGCCCTCACAACCCTGCGCCTCTTCTCCTAAAAGATGGGGACTCCCCACCGACATGCCACTCTTCCCCCCATTAGTGCCCCTTTTGTCTGGAGAGCTTGCAGTAAAGGTCAAAACTTAGGGGCGGGGCAAAAGATGTTTTCTCTGCCCCTCCTTGATGTTTAAGAGGCTTCTGCCTGGCAATGAAAACCACCCTAGAGCTCTCACAGAGGTTCCCAGTGCTATGGGAAGATCTCTGAGAGATAATTTGCTATTGTTTGATCATAGAGAGAAGGAAAAAAAAAATGTCAGCATGGGTGCAGCTTTTCGCTAAGAAGGGGCCCTCCCCCTCCCTTAGGGGAACACGAAGACCCTTTTGTCTTCAGAGGCAATGGGTTTCTGACTCAAAAAGCTGGGAGATCCCCAGTGTTCCTGCTTATAGGACCTGCAACTCCCCCGCCCCTCAAATCCTGGACCATCTGCAGGGACAGCGTGGTTCTGGCCATCTGTGGGCTTTGCACAGGTGAGACATCAAGGAATCACCCACTGGATGGGTAAATACGATGCAGCTTTCAGCCTGGCCAGCACTGCTCTCTGGAAGAGCTGATGGAGTTCAAATATTTTTTTGAAAAGTACTATCCTGAATGCTGGTGGTAGGTTTTTGATTTTTTTTTCCAGATTGGAAATAAATATTTCTGAATGGCAAAGGCCACCACTTCCTAGGCCCTCGACTATCCAGGTGGAGACTCTCTCGCCTTCCTCATTTACTGGTGCAATCACTTCATCAGAAAGCATGGCGTCTTATCTAAAATTCTGTGATTTGCTTTTCATAATGCAATGTCTTGGTCAAACATAGAACCTTCCCTCCCTCCCTTCCCCCTCCCCTCTCTCCATTTGTAACAGAACATGTCATCCCAGTAACACTGCTAGAAGCAGGGCTGCTGATGAGCACTGGCTTAATGGAAGCATCCACGCAAAGGCACTTTCTGACTCCACTGGGTTCGGGTGAACCCACGCACTGCACCCCCGCTGGGAGCGGCCGCCAGTGTCTGCGGGTCTGCTTTGTCACGGGGGACTTGTGGGGCTCTTGAGACAACTACGTGTGGTCAGTTTCAGGCTCTAAGAACATTAAGAAACTTGACCACGGCCATCTCATAAGTCTCTGTACATCTTTTAGTCATGCCCAATTTGTCACCAGAGAGAAGACAAAACCAAGAGTTTAAAAGAACTTCAAAAAAAAAAGTCCCCTATAGGAGATGGATAAATGAACATGGATGATCTGATCCACCAGGGGCAGCCAACTTCGTCCACCTTCTCCCAAGCATCCTCAGCTTTTGCTCACAAATCTCACATCGGATGCAGGAGGAGAGAGTGCGTGGCGGGTGCAGGCTGAAAGCCCCGTTCCAGGAGCCTGCTCTGGGGTGGGCGTTCCCTGGGAGGCGTGTGTGCTGGTGCTGGCTAATAGCCTAAAAACACCCCAAAGACGACGCGCAGTCTCACAGGTACAGAGGCCCCCCACCCAAGTCTAGCCCTTCTGGCAGAAATGCCTGGAGGAGGAATAACTGACACTCAGACCAGAGTCTCAGAGACTGCTTGCTGTGAGGCTGTTTTCCAAAGGAAGGCAAGGGGGGCAAAAATCACATAAAAAAAAAATCGCACAGCGTGGCGCAGGGGCAACGTCCTGACCAGAGAGCTGTGTTAAGACTCTAGGGAAACGCCAGCATCCGAGGAAGACACGAGCGTGAGGAACGCGTCCCGGGGGCTTTCTTCCCCATCGCTTCGTCGTCGAAGGAACGACCGGCGATGTTCCTTCCCAGATTTTTGATTCTGATGACGGACATTAAAGCCAAGTGACAGAATCACCAAGTGGATCTTCTAAAGCACAATGCGCATCAAGGAATGTGAAAGGCCTGTCGTGTTCCTCTGGGGTTCTCCCATGAGAGGCTGTGTCACCCTTTGCAGCTGCCGGCGCTGGCGCTGTTCTGTCTCTGCACGTAACACTCATGGCCAAGATGAGCTTGGTCATGGTGAGCGACGGGCGGGCTGCGAGTCATCGGGCTGGAGCCATGAGTCAAACACAGAGGCAACGTATAGCTCGGGTGATTAATCAGGAAGTCGTAGCGAGAAAGGCCAAGATCATTTCACAGCAGATTGAGGCTTAAAGGCTTTTGGTGTAGAACTCTGCAACACTGCCTTTAAGACACACACACAGCCCCCTCTGTGTATGTATGTGCACATGTGTATGTGTCTGCATACGCATGCATACACACACACACCCACATGCACACATACATATACATACGTATGTCTCTACACACATACGCACGTGGTGTGTGCATGTTTTAATATATATATATATATATCTCTATACCCCCTCCCCTCCCCACCCCCCAGTAAGATCTGGCAGCTTTCAGAGTAGCAGACACCAAAAACACTCTGTGTTCACACACGTTTACAAGTGAACAATGGAATGACTTCAAATCTTTGGTTTTTTTTTTTTTCCAAAATGAGAACTGCTAAAATCACAACATTTTTGGTTATTTTCTCCATAAGTGCACAGTGAACTTTTTTTTTTTTTTACAAAAGAAGAAAACAGTGCCTTGGTGATTTAAATTAAAAAAAAACCAGCAACAGCTACTTTCTACAGCATGCAACACTACAAAACAGGGATGGGAGCCAGTGAGCCTCAGAGAGACAGTCCTGCAATCTGAGCTCTTCAGCTCCCAGCGGAAGGGCGAGAGGTGGCGGGAACTGCACGAGGCCGGGGTTTTCCCTTCTTCCATCCTTTTCAACGTGCAATTCTGTTTTCTTTCAGAAACCCTGACCTAACGTACTCTCTCCTTGTAAACAGAACTCAGATTTATCTTTACACCATCCATATTTCCAATTTCCCCAGAGCAACCCAAACCGGTGATGGCTGTAAATCAAATGAGGGTAGAAAGAGCTTTGTGACTGAGGGGCCGAGTCACCAGTTTCTTCGCGAGGGCGTTCTTTTGACTTCCTTTGCGGCAAATTACGCACAGGGAGAAAGAGTTCTCCAGGAGAACCTGGGTCTTTAGCTTTTTAAACTATGGCTTGATGAGGAGTATGGCAGCTGGTAAGATCTGAGAAGTCCTCTTCTCCCAATGTTGGGGCAGAAAGAAAAATTTCAAAAGAGGAGCAAGAAAGGACGGGTACCTTGAAAGAAAAGTAGAATGGGACAAAGAGAAACTGAGGAGGAGCCCCCCACCCCGCCCACCAACAAGGAAACAAAGAAAGAAGTCGGATTTCCATCCCGTGGTAGTAACCCATGGCACTGAGTCCCACGACACGCAGAGCCGTGTTCTCTAGTCCTGTCTGAACTGTCCCTGGTGGGCTTCCCGAGGCTACAGAGACCCTCTGATTTGCCTACACGGTCCTGTCTAGTCCGCACATCTCCAGGGGGCTGTGCTGGGAACCTCCGAGGGCAGGAGGTGTGGTTTCTCCCTCTTGCTTGAAGGCTCCTGCCTGCTCCACACGTATCATCACAGACACAGCGGCGGTGATTCAGCACCTGGCTGAGAAAGAGGGACATTCTCGGTGGGTCCTTGCGACCAAATGTAGGTCAGCTGTCCTCAGTGACCACACAGAGTCCTGGGGGTGGGAGAGGGGCCACTCCGATGGGCAGGTTTGTGGCTGAGGGACCCTGAGTTCACTTCACTTCCCCGGGAACAGACTGGTCCTGTCCCTCTCTTCTGCCTGAAGAACTTGGCTGACGCTGGCCCGACCTCTATGTTGAAAGACAGGTAACGGACAGACAGAGGCGGCCCCCATCACGGGTCCGTCTTCCCTAACCTTTGATGAACTGGCTTCCCTGGGTCCCCCAAAGCGTTAACATTTTTCTCTCCACGTATTTGTAATAAATTCATGAGAAAAGCTTATGATGTAATGCCTGAGAAACAGTACAGGCTAGAAAAAATACTGGTGTTTGAAAAGGCAGGAAAAGGATTTTTTGGTGGGGGGCACTCTTGATCTGAAAAAGCACATTTTTGAATGCATCGCTGAAATCGTGACCAGTTACCGACTGTTGGTAACCATTACATTTTATACGTATATGAGACTCCTGTGTGTCCCTGCTGGTTGTCACAAAAGTCCCCGTTGCTTCTTTTTAAATCTCTCCTGCTCCTCCTCCTCCTCCTTTTGGGCCGTATGAGGATTCACGGTTTTGCACTCCCCCCATGGAGTTCCTACTGGTCTTTCTGAGCACGTCCTGCCGGGCTTTCTACCATTGCTGCAAGTGGAGGTCCATGGGGGAATTCAAATTGAGATCTGTGACATCCAGGAAATCGATGTTGAAGATGCTGGGGCCGCCGGTGAGGGAGCTGAAGCTCGGGGTGGAGCTGGGCGGCGTGAGGTCCAGCCACTCCATGCTCTCCCAAGGGGACTCCGTGAAGCTCAACGGCAGCCCGCTGCTGTCCACGGACGAGGGTGAGAACTGAGTCTGCATCGGGGAGAGGGGGCCCGGCAGGATCTCGTGTGCGCTGAAGAGCTCCTCCGCAGCCTTCCCGGAGAAGCTGTCCATCAGCCCGTCGAAAGGAGGCTCCTCGCCCCCAGTTTTCAGGAGGGCCACGTCGCTCACCTTCCCCAGGGGGCTCTGGGAATTGAGTAAAACTTCAAGATGCTCGTCGCTGTCCGCGCCGTAGTGATCGAAGGAGAGCTGGCCCCCCGAAGACACTTGTTCAAAGGAAGCCGAGGGCTTGGGGAGGGCAGCCGTGGGGCTTCGAGAAGACCCGGGTATCTTGGGGACTTTCCGGAGACAGGAATGGTCCTCCCGGGCATCAGCTGGCATTTCTGTTGGAAAACACAATGGGAATTGTTCAATTGCTTCCGACAGAGCTTGACACAGTACGCATCTTTGGAATGAATGACTTACACGCAGACGCGGGAGGTGGTCATGCTTCTCCAGTCACTGCTCATCCCCCAGGCTCTTCCCTAAACCACGCTGGATGTTGCCAATTCTTCTCCCCTCTGGTCTCTCCCCAAGCCCTCACCTTCTGGAAGTTCCAGTCTGATTATCAAACGCTCAGAGCAAGTTCTTCTGCCTGCTCCCTCCCTGACACCTGGCCGTCCCCCGAGGACACCACAGCCTCCATTATTACCCTCTCCGGGGCTCATTTACTTTGGAGCCAGAAGATGAGTCACCAGGGCTGTCCCACTGCTGCTTTCTGACTGTCACACCCCCTCCTTCTTATAACTCCTCAGTGGTTTTGAGGGTCACGCCGCTCTCCTCAGCCCCTAGTCTCCTGGTCCCCCTCCCCCCACTGAAAACTCTACTCCCCAGGTCACTGCTTCTTCCCCACTTCAACTCCTGTCCTGCGACTTCAGCATCCCCAGAAGTGACCTGCTGTCCATCTGGCCTCTCAGTTCCTTGACAGCCCATCACCCAAGTCATTCCTCCACCCCACCCTGTTGGACACACGCTGGACCTTGCTGTCCCCCTAAACTGCATCCGTCTGAAAGCACGATTCCAACCAACGCCTCCGGTCTCTGTCCACCTCCTCCCTTTCCTCTACTCACTCCCTAAGGGCCTCACGACAACAGCATCTCAGCCCCTCGGAGTCTCTCCAATCCACCGACGCTGCTACTTTGTCCCCACCCATCAGCCCCTTTGGTCTTCACCTTGCTCCTCACCCAGTCTCTGCTCATCGTAGTTCCCCTCTCGTGCTTTCTCAATCCCTTGCTCTCTTCTCCTGTCTTCACACTCCCTTGGCAAAACCCACACCTGGATGAGTCTTATCATTGGTCTTCTCTGAGCCAGCCCTGGATCAGCTGGACTTCCAACAGAAAAGTTGTGCATCGAAGCTGACTGGCTCCCCTTGAAATTCACGATGTCAGACCTACAGCAGGCACTTGATACTGTGAGCAATTCTCCCGTGCTTCTCCAGGAAACTCAACGCACCTTCGATCGAGTCATCACTGTTCTTCCTTCCTCAGATCTTCTGTGCTCCCCGCTCCGGCTCCCTCACTCTTTTCTGACCTTGCCATACACTTCATTAAAAATACGAGGGTGTCGGATAGGAACCCGCTCATCCTTCCATCATGAAACTGACAACGATACATACACCTGCGCCCATCCTTTCCTTCTTCTTTCTTGCTACAATGGAGTTGCCTGTTCGCTGCTCGCTGCCCACCTCCCTACCGGACCACAGACCCCACAACGGTGGGGACTCCGCCCGTGGCAGCACTGAACCGGCCGTGACGCCCAGTCACTTTCTCTCTGAAACTTTAAATGTTGTTACATGAGGGCTCAGATCTCTTCTATCCACACGTGCTCCTGACACGATCTTACTCGTTTGTGTGGTTTCAAATTGGAGGCACTTACTATGGATTTTTTTTAAATAAATAAATGAATGACTTAAAAGGAGGCAAAAAAGGACAGACTGATCATTTTTTATTGGTAGCCTGAACGACATTTAAATACGAGTGGGCTGTCAGTGGGAGATGACTAATTAAATTTCCCTTTGAGTAGACAGCACAAAACTTGCTTTATCTACTTTCTTCGTCTTCTTATAATTAAGAAAACAGGGACACTGGGATGAGTACGGTAGGGAGAAATGGTGTCACAAGAGAAAAATGGGGAAACAGCAACTGAGCTGAAAGATGAACAGTGTTGAAATTATTGGGGGGAAAACGTCCCTAGGACAACGGGACAAAGGCGGGGGGAGTCGTCAACCCTGCCTTCCTGTACTGGTTTCACGTGTGGACAGGAAGCTCAGAGGAAGTGCCACTCTACCCAGGGATGGCTTTTTGGTCCAACTTACAGTGAGCATGTGACCTTGGTCCTAAGGGCTCATGCCCAGAGTGCACGCAGGTGCAGAGCGTCTCGCCGCCTTACCTCCGCTTTCAATGAGGACGTCCAGGAGCTCGTCCATCTGCTGACTCCGAGTCATCTGCTGTTGCACGTTAACCAAAAGAGAACAGAGATGTTAAAAGGTGGCTACCGCTTCCATGAGAAATCGTCAGAAGCAGCATGGTAGGGTTTTGAACTTGGTTTGGTTAGGGTTTTTTTTTTTTAAATTGTGGTAAAATACATACAACATAAAATTTACCGTCTTCACCATTTGAGAGTGTACAGTTCAAATGCATTAAGTTCATTCACACTGTTGTGCAACCATCACCACGGTCCATCTCCAGAATTTTTGCCACCCTGCAAAACTGAAACTGTCCCTACTAAACACTAACTCCCCGCTCTGCCTCCTGCCCTCAGCCCCTGGCAACCACCATTCTGTTTTCTGTCCCCATGACTCTGATGATGCCAGGCATCTCATGCAAGTGGATTCAAACGGTACTTTTCCCTTTGTGACTGGCTTATTTCACTTAGCATAATGCCTTCAAGGTTCGCCCATGCTGTAGCAGCTGCCAGAATCTCCTTCCTTGTTCAGGCTGAGTAACACTCGTTACAGGTACCGACCGCGTCTTGTTCCTCCACCCAGCCAGCGACGGGCACCTGGGCTGCTTACGCCTGCCGGGCTTCGTGAACAGCGCTGCTGTGAATATGGGGGTCACGGGCTAAGGCGTCTTGAACCACGTGCGATGCAAGCTCAGTATTAACTGTGGACAGGAAACCACTGAGGAAAACAATCTGCTGCAACAAGGGAAGGGGAAGGAGGCAGAAGGCTTCTGCCCTGAGCCTTCCAGAGCGAGCTCAGCTGACAGGGAGGTTTCCCTCCTGGGAGCAGGAAGCCCTGATCCCTAGGTGACACAGCTGTTTCTCTCATGTTGAAGTGACTTGGCTCTGCCTCCCGCTCGGGTCCGTGGATGTGGCCCAGGAACGTGGCTCATGTTTCCCTGGTCCCTCATTGTAACAGCCCGCAGAGCCTGGTGACACTTGTGGGGCTCGTAGGGAATCTACCTTCCCCTCTGCTCATCTGAGTTGTTTAGTAGACTCAGTGGTGGAAGTCCACTTTGCCTGGTCCTTTTCTTTAAAACCAAGAAGGATCAGCTGATGTTTACAGATACCAGGGGACGAGGATGGGGAGAAGAGAGGCACAGACTGATCTCACTCTTCGGGGAGCCCAGTCCCCAGAATGCAGGCATCAGCGATCCACAGGGATGAGCGCACTGCTTAGAGAACGGGTCATCTGCGTGAGACACCTACAAGGTCCGACAGGAGCCACACACAGGACAGGGAGGAAGAGCCAAGTGCAGAGGGATGCGCTCCTCCCAGGACGGAGAGGGTGCTTTGTTTCAGGCAATGGTCATCTCACAGAAACGTGCCTCCGGGGCTGCCAGATCTCTGATTTTTCAGAAATGAAAAAGCCTACCTTTTGCATAAAAATATCCTGATATTGAAAACACTCTCTCAGCCAAATGAAACCCGACTGCGGGCTGGGAGGTGGGTACCACGATGCAGTAACTGAGGAAGACCTTCTTCTAGGGGCTGAGTACATGCGAAGGGCCAACTGATGCTTTATCCAAGTTCAGACCATTTGAGATATGGGATCATGCTTTTTTTTTTAAGTTTTTATTTGAAAAATTTCCAAACATAAATGGATGTGGAGGAGACAATGAATTTCTATTATTACCCCATCAAGAACCATTAACATTTTGCCAGGATCACTGAATTCTGAAACTCAGAAGAACCTTCAAAACTATGACCCCAACAATTACTCTCAGATATCTGGGAGCCCATCCTGGGCCTGGACAACGTGGTGAGTGCTACGTCATCTAGAATCCTTGCAGAGTAGACATTGCCCCCATTTTATGTAAGAGAGGTCGAGGATTTGCCCAGCCTTCTGGTAGTGGCAGCTGGCTGGTGGCTGAGCTGGCATGAAGTCCAGGCATCTGGGTGCCGGGCCAACCTCCTCTCTGCCTTGCACAGTGTCTGCACACACACAACGCCCTCCACAAGCAGCATCCGGCACTCTGCTCGTTCCGGTGGGGAGAAGGCAGACTCACTCAGAGACGGCGTCTACCCGCGTGCAGCCGAACCACGCGGCACAGCTTCCGCTCAGTCAGCCGACTCCTATAAAGGCTGCATCGCGCGTAAGCTTACCTGCTTCACCGCATCTTCATAGGACGGAGGCTGTGTTATGTCTGGAACTGCTGAAGGGGACTTAGAAAAAGTCGGGGATGGAAGTGGAAACTTTGGCCCTGTCTTATCAGAAGCATGTAAACCGGCGATCTGTGTGAGTAAAACGCAGAAGAAGACCATCAGTCCGTGCATCAGAAACGGTACAGCTTCAGCTTTAGAAATGACGGGATCAATTTTGGAAAAGTTGATTTAAGGGGAAAAAAGAACCAGGGCTTAAATACATATTACATGTGGATTATAAATACATATTAACAATAGCACATATCACTACGGACTCATCGCTGGGAGCATCTCTGGATGGGAACCTCAACAATTCACTCCCCCCCACCCCAGGTGTACCCTGGCTGTTAGGAGAAAGAAAATAAAGCAAAGGGTCCAGTCCAACACAAAGAGGTCCATCAACCCAGGGATCTCCAGAGCCATTTCCCTCTCAGCCCGTTTCATTCCTAAGTGGGTGCAGGTGCAGAGAGCTGGAGCATGCCTGGGGTGTCTCTTCATGAGCCAGCCTCGTGTACCGTGGGTGCGTTCTGCGGAGGGTCCAGGCCATGTCAGGCGGGTCTCCATCCTCGGAGGACGCCCTGCCCAGTGGCAGGCAGCACCTCTGCGTCACGGCCGTCCGTGTTCCCTTCCTTCTTTCCCCACTCCCATGCTCCCTGCACCCTGATGTCCTGCGTCCTTCACATCCCTGATTCTCCCACCTGCGGAGATGGCTCTTTGCTTCCTTCTCGCACTGTGACTCCAGCCCTCTGCCCTCTCTAGTCCTTTCCAGGGATCCAGTACTTCCCGCTTTCCCCACATTATTTTCCCATGTCCCCTGACACCCATCTTCCACTTCACTGAAACTGGTTTGTCCACCATCCTGTTTTTGCAAACATACCCTGGTCATTTCAGTCACCCTGATTTCTGGGATGAACCCAGGAAATGAGTCCGTGGAGCACCCTGACTCACATCTGGACCTCTGTTTCTGTCCTTTGCAAGTGGACTTGTTTCTATTGAAAATGTCATTTGTTTCTGCCTTGGGACCTCAACGTTTGGAGGACAGGGGCCACAGAGAGAGAAGCAGCAAAGTCAACCCCCAGTTTAAACCTTTTCCCAGCTGCCTACCTTGTGCTGGACGCCCGGGCTTTTGGGGCAAGGGTTGCCCCCAGCACCATGACCACTGTCTGGCTGGGTTCCAGAGAAGGAGGGGTGGAGGCTGGAAGGCTGGGGAGAGAAGCTTGGAGGGTGGCCCTCATGTGCCCCCGAGTTCTGCAGAAAGGAAAGAGTGACCAATTAAACAGCCACCAGCAGCACACTTGAGAGCAGACTTGGCTGAGACCACTGGTCCCTGCCCTGGGGTCTTATCTTTCCAAACCCCTCAATTCCATGACCAAGGAGATCATCACCAAGTCAGCTCTGGCTTTGGATATACCTGTTCAAAAATTTTCCATGCCTTCTGCACATCCTCAACAGAGGGTGTCCACATCTCAGCGGGGTAAGTCTTCAAGACACTCCCCAGTCCAGTGCTATCTCCTTTCGCAAGCTTCATTCTACGAACCCCTCCGAGAGCTTCCCTCAGCGCTCTGTGCGGTCTCCCTCCCGGTGTTTCTTCACGTGGAACGACCTTTTCCTGACCCTCCTTTTTCAGCTCCACACTTCTCAAGTCCAAACCCTTTGCAAAGCTGTCCATACTTTTCAGGCCCTTCACGATCAATACCCACCCCCTCCAATGCTTTGTGCAGCATTTAATGTCGTAAGTGTAGATCAGCAGTTATCTCACATTGCTCTGTATCTTTTTCGTTTTTTATCATGTCATCATTTATGTCTTCAAAGACCGCTTTGGGAACCATCGATTACTGTACAAATGGTAGTTCTTCTTGAGAGTAGAGATACCATTAAATCGAGCATCTTCTGGTCCAAAGCTATGTATTTCAAGAGCTATTTTTACCTTTGTTTCCTAGGACACTATGCACTCAGTACCTGCTGTCAGCGATGATGATAATCCAGTGAGTCCCACTCCTCCCAGAGCTCCTGACTCAGGAGTGAGCACCGTCTGTGTGAATGTGTTGTTCTGGCAGGTTCATAAAAGTGTATTCTCACTACCTATGGCCACACTTCATATGCCAGGGTAGAGAATATTCAGAGTAAAAAGGGCACGCACTTCAGAATCAGACAATCCCATGCTCCTGTGGCCCTAAGCAACTGGCTTAACCTCCCTAGGCCTTATTTTCCTCAATAGCAAAGAAAAATAAATTGGAACTTATGATGCATGCTGCTACCACAGGGCCTTTGCACTTGTTCTTTCTTTGCCTGCAATGCCTTCACCCTAAATATTCACACGGCTTTCTCCTTTACCTCCTTCTAATGTCCCTGGCCTTTCTATTTCAAGTTGCAATTTTCCAAACTCCTCATCTCCCTTATCTTTTTTTTTTCCTGTAAGATGTTTCATTTTTCTAATATAAACACTTTACTTACACGTTTTGTTTACTGTCTGTCTCCCCAGGAGAACAGGGATTTCTGCTTGGCTAGTTTGACACTAACCCCTAGACACTAGAACAGGGCCTGGCACACAGTAGGTACATATTTACACGGTGAGAACAGGAAGGTCTGGTAACTTCCCCATTGGTCCTCTTGCTGAGCCAGTTTGGCCTTTGGTAAAACTTGATCCCAAGGGGTCCTAGGAACAGCCCTATAAGCCAAATCTGGCCCCTTGCTTGCTTTTGTAAATAAAGATTTATTGGAACACAGCCACGTGCATTCAATTACAAGTTGTCTGTGGCTGCTTTTCTGATATGAAGGTAGAGCTGAGTAGTTGTGACAGGGATCGTGTGGCCTGCAAAGCCAGAACTATTTATAACCTGGCCCTTTACAGAACAAGTTTGCCACCCTGGTCTCGGAAGTGAGTTTGTTCTGCCATAAAGGCTTGTGGCTCACGGCATCTGGGAGTTGATGCTGGACTTTTGGTAAACCCTCCCCATGAAAAGTTCCAACGTCAGCTCTGCAGCAGCTGCAAAGCCACACCCCACTTCCAGGAAGAGGGGCGCACCGGGCATGGGGCCGGGAGTCCTCACCTGTGCCGGACACAGCTGGCCGCTGACAGGGGAGGAGGCCCTGCGCTCTTCTGGGGCGCCTGAAGAGGAGGGCAGGAAGTAATGGTTGTTGGGTGACGGGGGCAAACTGATGTGCTGCGGGCTCTTCACTGCCCCGAGCGGCGAGTGCTGGGGCGAGCACTGCGGGCTGAGAAACGTGGACGACAGGACGCTGGTCTGACCCGAGGGCTCGGCGCAGGGAGCGTTCCCAAGGGGCAGGAGCTGAGTGGCTTCGCAGGCCGGCGGCAGGCCCTCCAAGCTGCTGCTCTGTCTCTTCACAGACAGCGGTGGGGATGCGAAAGGACAGCTGGAGACAGCGTCCTCCTGCTTGATGGGGGCGGCGGCCAGGAAAGGCAGCGGCTTCTTCTCGGAGCCGTGGCTCCTCTTCTGCTTCTGTAGCTGCATCCTCAGCTCCTCCACCTGCCGCTGCTCCTGCTGGAGTTTCCAGGTCAGCTCGTTGATCACCTTCTGCTTCTCCACCAGCATCTTGTCCTTCTCGGAGTCCAGCCCGTCCAGCTCGGGAGGGATGGAGCCCCCGTTCAGGCTGCTCATGAGGCTTTCCTCGGCACACGCGTGAACCGGGGATGGGTGGAGGCCGAAGGACGGGGACGCGTCGTTGAAGGTATCGGGCAGGGACCCCGCCACCGACAGGTCGGACGAGGCAGGTGAGATCGGGGGGCTGGAGCTGGTGCTGCCGAAGTGGTAGAAGCCGTTGGACAGGGCGCTGGTGGACGGGGAGGACTGGTACCCGGGCGGCGCGCTGGTGGGCGTCACGGGAAAGGTGACCGTCGTTATATCCCCGAAGTTGGGCACCGTGTTCCCGGAACAGTCCTGGAAGGGCCGCAGCCGGTCCATGAGGGCCGTCTTGGTGCCGGACACGGGCAGACCTCGTATTCGAAGCTGTTGTCTTAATTCAGAGACCTGAAGAAACCAGGCGGGGTCAGTGTTCGGGCTGCTTCCTGACAATTTTTTTAAAAATGTATTTATTATTGCAGTAGCTTTTTGTGTTAACACATCACAGACTGAATTTTATAATGTCCACTTACTTGTTTCTGATTTCCTCCTTGACACCCGAAATACACTGGTTTTGCACAATTTTAATGATCTCAACAAACTGTCCTACATCATGTTCTCATGGTCCCAGATCACAGGAATGTCCAGCTCGAAGGAAGCACAGGGTCTGGCTAGTCTACTGTCCTCCAGCCCCCATCCCGGTCCGCATCCCTCTCTTTACTCTCTTTACAGGTGAGAAAACTGCCTCTAAATTCTTAGTGCAATATCAGGGTTTGCTGTTATTATTACGCTGATTCACATGTAATTATTTCAGTCCTGCATTTTTTTGTGTATTCATAAATGATGTATCAATTACAGGTATCTAAAAATATGAGAGACATGATGGGACACTATAGATCCATTAAAATGGATGCTATAAATATCTGTGGATATAAAATAATGAATAATTGCTTATGGTATGTGATTAAGGGGGGGGGAGTTTGAACTGCTTGATTCTATTTCTCTAAGAATTATATAAATATGTCTATATATATATATGTTTCCATGCTTGCAGATGGAAATACCTGGATAAAGACATGCTAAAATGTTAAGAATGGTTCTCCTGATCTGTTTCTGAAATAGCCCATATTAGCACGTTCCTTTTGTAATTGAAACAGGAAAGCTGTTAAATACCTAGATGTCAATAACCCCACAGAACAGCTAGAAATCTATAGGGAAATATTCTACTGATATTTTGTAGGGAAAGATCTTTTGAGCATCAAAGCAAAGAAAGTAATCATAAAAATATTGACCACAAAAATGGAAAACGCCTATAATTCAAAAATTTATTTTTGACTATGTTTCTTTTTAGAATCTGCTCTGGCACTGGAAGAAAATGCAAGTACAAACAGCAATCTCATTAAAAAGACAATTTTCAGGGCAAATAATAAAGTGTTAGTAAGCTCAATGTATCAAGTTGAACAACCCTAAAGAAAAAGATCGACACCCAGTATAAAGCCAGGTCAGGACATGATCCAACTCCTCACAAACACGAGATAAAATCAGAACAGAAAAGTGGCTGGCAGAGACAGCGTAGCTCAGTGGCACAGCATGTGCTTATTAGCATGCATGAGGTCCTGGGTTCAATCCCCAGTACCTCCATTAACAAATAAATAAATAAACCTAATTACTTCATCCTCAACAAAATTAAAAAAAGTAAAATTTAATTTAGAAAAATGGCCAATAACATAGTGTACCATCGTTAGTGTTCTAAGAAGTGCAAATAAAATATGTACATAGTTTAATATTCATTAAATTGACAAAGAAATGAATAATAAGACTTTGTGTTAGTGAAGTAGCAGCAAAAATAAGTGAGTAAAAAATTAAAAAAGAAAAAAAGCTCTTTAATACCTCGTTAGTCCAAGCGTGGCCTTCAGGCCAGCAGCACGGGACAGCACCTGGGGGCTAAAGCTAGAAAAGCAGACTCTCTAGCCCCTCCCACACCTACTGAGTCAGAAGCTGCGTTTCAGCAAGAGCCCCGGCACAGCCGGGCTTGGGGAGAGCTGCCCAGCGCACTGCTTCCGGGGGACAGGCCGCCCGGACGTTCAGGGCGGAATGTGGTGAAGCGGATGAAGAGCTTGTAAAAATATTCATGTGTTTGGGTTCAGAAGTTCCACTCCCATGTATTTAGCCTGGGGAGACAATTAGAGATGATAATAAATGTGTGTGCAAGCTCTATTTTCAATAGCAAAAATTCAGAAGCAAGTTAAAAGTCCAATAGATGGATGCTAACTGGGTGGTGAAATGACAGGCCAGTATGACAACTGAAAATGCCACTGAATGTTAAGCATGAAAAAAGTTCATGACACACAAAACACAAAAGCATGCCGGAAATGACTGCTCACGTAATTATTTTAAAACAATTATTATCACTATTTTTAAATTGAAGTGTAGTGGGTCATAACGTGTTAGCTCCTGGTGTGGAGCACAGCGATTCAGTTATGTACATGCATGTGCTCCTTGTCATCTCCTTTTCCATCACAGGCTCTTGCGGGGTATTGAACACAATTCCCTGCGTTCTGCAGGACGACCCTGCTGTTTATCTATTTTAGAGTAGTTATCTGCAAACCCCGGACTCCTCATTTATCCCCCCGCCCCTCGGCTACCACGAGTTTGTCTTCTATGTCAGTGAGTCTGTAGAACAATTATTTCAAAAGAAGGCATGCCGATATGTATTTTAAGTCTGGAAGGAAATACAGTCTGCAATGCTCGCCGTGAGTCAGCTGTCCTTTAGAATACCTTCTACGTTTCTCTCCGCTGTCATAATTCAACGGTGAATACACACTACCGTACGAGTTATTTAACAAGCCATCTTAGAAAGGACTGCAACAACGTACCGCACCGCCAGCAACAACACATGCTCCCTCCCCCAAGACCAGCGAGCCTTGTTTCACCCTTTTCTCTTAGATTTGCTGGTTTGAAAAAGTGAAAAATGGCAACTCATTATTGTTTTAATTTTGAACTACTTAAAATTAATGAGTTCTACATCTATTTTTAGAATCTGCTCTGGCACTGAGTAATTTAAACTACATTATTAAATAATACAATTCATAGTCTAAAATAAAATGTTGAGTCCAGTTTAAATTTCAGAATATTATGCTGTGGAGGCTTGCTTGGGACACAGATTTGTATACAGCTCTTTCCTACAGTGACTGGTGTTTTAATCATTGATACGTTTTAAGCCATTTATTATGAAAATATTCAAACATACACAAAAGTAGATAGAAAAGTACAGTGACCCCATAAACCCATTAACCAGCTTCAGCAATTCTCAACTCATGCTTGTTTCATTTATACCCTGATCTTGTTTGATTTATACCCCAAACTACTTCTTCCCTTACATTTCCTGAATTATGTAGAAGGAAATTGCATATTTAAATCTGTAAATATTTTGGTATCTTTCTCTAAAAGGCAAGTACTTAAAAAAAAACATAGATACAAGATCATTATCACACCTAAAAACATGAACAATTATTTCTGAATATCGATCAAATATTTCCCCAGCTTTAATCGTCTCATTTACTCCCCCACCCCTGGAACCCCTCCCTCTCTTTCTCTGTCTCTGTCTGTCTGTCCATCTCTCTCATGCTTTCTCTATCAGTATCTCTCTGGCTCTCTGACTCTCCAGATTCTTAGAAACAGGGTACAAAACAATCCGTCTACTGCAAAATTACCACTTAAAACTTTTAAATGAGGATCAAACTTTTTTCTCAGTGCTTTCCCCCGTTCACCTCTATGTAGCAAAGCATGAGCATTTCTGGAAAACGTCATCTTCGCTCCCTTTTTCTGATTACTTCTTTTGAGGGTCACCTTCATTAGTTTCTCTTACCTCTTCTTTTCCCCGAATGTGGTTCCATCATTCGCTTCCTTCATTCCCTCTTCTCCCCCCACCCCACCCTGACCCTTTCCATTTCGCCCTCCTCCTGTCTCCTTCAATCCTCCAGGCCCAGCCCCCCACTCACTATGCAAAGGGTTCGGAGATTCCTGTTTCTCTCCCTGATGACGCAGGTGAGTGGAGAGAGGCTGGTGTACTTCTAGCTGGTGGAAACTGGCAGGACTTTTTCTCTTGATCATCCTGCTGGTCCCTGCAACTTGACATTCCTAAGCTGAATGAACGTGCCAACATCCTTCCAATCAGCTCCTCTCTCTGCCCTCCCAGTTTCTGGCCCCCCCTCCCCAGTTTCTGCCCCTGCTGAGACTCTCCCAGGTGACACCTCTCCCCGCACACCCAGTGGTCAAACCCAGTCAAAGGTCCGCCTTCTCCACTCTCATCTCAAGAACAATAGCAAAGCTTTCCACATCAGTCACTTGAGTTCAAGCCCCAGGTTCATCATTTAGAAGCTGTTTAACTTGCGTATCATTTAACCCCTATCTGATTTTTTATGTTCACATTTAAAACTTATCTTCAAACAACAAGGTCCTACTGTACAGCACAGGGAACCACAGTCAATAACTTGTAATACCTATAATGAAAAAGAATATGAAAAAGAATATATACATACATGCATAACTGAACCACTGTGTTGTACACCTGAAACTAACGCAGTATTATAAATCCACTAAGCTTCAATAAGAACAAAACAAAAACAAATGATCTTGCAGGGTAAAATTTAAAGCACACTTATGTAGGGTGTGGGCTAATGGTTTATACTCAAAAAATGGTAGCGGCCACTGTCATTACCATCATCTCCTCAGACCCGTGCTAATTATGAGAACCATAACCAGCCAGTGATTCTGAGCATGTGTGGGTCAGGGAAGCCACCTCTAGGGGCTCTCACAGGTGGCACATCACATGTGGACAATGTTTTGTTTGGGGCCAAGACATCTCCAGTTCTATGTGACCTGGGCTCCCATCCAGAGATAGACTGCTTAAAAAAAAAAACTTTTCAAAAGGCATGTAACATAAAATTTACCATTTAATAATTCTGAAGTGTACAGTTCAGCGGCATTAAGGCCAATCACAATGTTGTGCAAATATCACCACTATCCATCTCCAGAAGGTTTTCATCATCTCAGATTGAACCTCTGTCCCCATTAAACACTCAGTCTCCATTCTCCTGTTCCCTGGCAGTAACCAAAATTCTGATTTCTGCCTCTGTGAACTTGAAGGCTCCAGGTATCTCCAGGTATGAACGCGGTATTTGTCCCTTTGTGTCTGGTTTACTTCACTTGGCACACAGTTTTCAAGGTAAGAGCGCCTACTTTTATCTCTACAGACTTACGATCTGGGGAGTGAGGGGCAGTGACCACCGCTCTGCAGAGTGTCATCGTGATCCTGGCTTCCTCTTCTGCATGTACAGTTGCCAAATTGAAACAAGCTCAACAAAACCTAATGTTTTTATTCCAAGTGTAAGGAATAGAGAAACCTTTGATATCAGGGCCCACGATACATTTTATTTACCGGTGTTGGCACTTGGTAGGCATAGAATTTCCTCTGACTTCAAAGAGTCCCAGGCCTGCCTTTCCGGCAAAGAAGATAATAACTGAAGACTGAGCACGGGAAGGCGGGTGACCAATGAGGACTGAGGGCTGGGGGAGGTCATAAGGTCGGCCCAGGGAAGACCATGGGGACCTTAAGAAATTTAGTCTTTTGGGGAAAATGATACAGTCCCCTTGAGGGGGAAGAGTAATTGGTGGGGTGGAAACCAGGTAAACGGGGTGATCACTGAAGACGGAGCAGGCACTGGAGGAAGGTGTGCTCCGGCATTAGCGGCACAGAAGGGCACCCCTCTCCCCCTTCTGTCCTGTTGTAATCACTGGAAGGACGAGTCTGCCAGCCCCGAGGACTGCTCTGAAACACCCCAGGTTCAACTCAAAGCTCAGCATCCTTTCAGTGAACTGTGGTCCACGTGGCCTGTGGTCAGAGGGAACTGTCAGCACCGACCCGGCCGCTAACAAGCTGTTGCTACGCTTTAGGGCAGGGATTCTCAGACTGGGGGATTTCACAGAACAGCGCCTTGTTTTAAGCTGTGTGATGGACGTAGGGTTACCAACACTTTACCTGGTTAAGGGCTGTGCACCTTATTGAATGATACCCTGGTTTAATAAAAAGAAACAAAACTCCACCAGAAACTCTCAATTTCCATCCACCCCAGTCATCATTCCCTGATGGAAGGAAGGGACCTTTTAACGTTCAAAACATTGGTGGGAAATAAATACTCTGGATGAAGATTAGTCAGATATGTTGAATGCACTCAGATTTAGGAAAAGGTCTTTACGTGGTTCTTGTTTTTTTATTTCAAGAGACCAGTAAAAGTCCATCGTGCAGTCGGCCACTGGGAGCTTGATCAATCTCACAGCTGCTCCCAGTGTTAAGCTCTCTCAAGTCCATGACTCGATTTGATATTTACAATAACCCATTCATGCAAAGGAGGAATCTGAGACGCAGAAACACTAAGAGACTGACTTAAGGTTGCATGGCGAGTGGAAGAGCTGAGCTGGGAGCCAAGTCTTTTGTTCTATCCGGTCGTCCAACCACGGCAGTGTAAAAAATGTATTTGTTAAAAAAAAAAAGAAAGAAAATTATGCCAAACCCCCTACCTTCAGATCATCTAGGTTTGATGGGAGTGGGCCCGGTTTGAGAGAAGAGACACCAGTTTGTCCAGAAAAACTGTTTTTGGCAGGAGACAAGGGGGTGTTGCTCAGTGGTGTTGAAGAAGAGTTTGGATTCCTGACCATCTGTTCATTTGGTTCTCTGGAAAACAAACAGAAAAGGGGCACTTAAACCACAGTGAGATATACACATGGGGGTGTGATATTGAGGTCTATAATAAAAAACATGCATTCAGTCTTCATCCCGGTTTCTGCTCCTAAAACTCCTGGGATTTCCTGAGTCACGAGAGCATGAAACTCTTTTGTCATCCTAATGAGGTGGCTTTTGGGAGGCACTTAAGGATGGTGGCTGGTGGCCTGGAGAACCAGCCCTGGGATTAGAGGATTGGACCTTTCAGTTCTACCTTGACCTCTGAGGAGGGGAAAGCGCTGGAAGTTGAACTGATTGTCAACGGCTAATGATCGCATGAATCACGCCTATGTAATGAAGCCTCTGTAAAAACCCAAAAGGATGGGGTTTCGAGAGCTTCCAGGTTGGTGAACACATGGCAATTTGGGGACAGCAGTGTACCTGGAGGGGGCGTAGAAGCCCTGCCTGCCTCCTGCATACTTGCCCTAAGCGTCTCTTCCATCAGGCTGTTCCTAGGGCGAGTTATGCCCTTTTTATAGTAAACCAGTCATCTAGTAAATAAAATGTTTCTCTGAGTTCTGTGAACCACTCTAGCAAATTAATCAAACCCAAGGAGGGGGCTGCCAGAACCTCCAACCTACAGTCAGTCGGTCAGAAGCACAGGTGACAACTTGGACTTGTGGCTGGTATCTAAAGGGGGAGGGGGCAGTCTTGTAGGACTCAGTCCTTAACTTGTGGGATCTGACACTACCGCTGGGTAGACAGCTTGAGAATGGAACTGAATCATAGGGTACCCAGCTGGTGTCACCAAGACTTGCTTATTGGTGGGGAAAAACCCAGAGACCAGAACCCTGAGGGGATGACTTGCATTTGGATCAGATCACAAGCTAACTGCCTCGAAAGATCAGGATGTGATAGTAATTAATCAGCAATAATAAGAACAAATGCAATGTAATCCACGTTAACAATAGATCCACAGAAGTGGCAGGGCGGGGAGCAGCGCAGGCCAGGTGGCAACTGGCAAGGGACCCTCAAGCTAGTTTGGGGAGACAGGAGGGAGCGGTGGAGACGGAGGCATTTGGGAGAATGCACGCCCATCTGTGATTTTGCACGTGTGCTGTCCTGCAGAGGAAGGAGCAGGCGTGTGAAGCCTGATCGTGTTCAGCACTGGCTGTAACTGCCAGCACGACCCGAGGCTGAACAGAGACAGGGGAGGGGACCCACATCCAACATCATGGTCGAGGAGACAGACCGCTTAAAAGGTGACCTAACTCTGAGGTCACACATGGGGCTCGGGAGTCCAACTTCGAGGCTGTCACTCAGTCACTCACCTCTGTTGCTTCCTAAAGAGTAAACTGGGGAGGCAGCTCATGAAACACAGCAGGTACTGGCTCTCTTGGACGGTTTCTCCTCTGTCCCACCCATGTCTGAATCGGAAAGTGCTACTACTTTTCCCACAGAGCCCTCCTCCTCTCAGGAGCCCTGATTCACTTGCTTCCTCCTGGCCGCATGTTCCTGAAAAAGTGCACCTGGTTTCTGAACAGTCACACGCCTGCTCCTTCCTCTGCAGGACAGCACCCCTGTGAAGTCACGGATGGACGTGCATTCTCCCACATGCCATAGTCTCCACTGCTCCCTCCTGTCTCCCTGAAACTAGCTTGAGGGATAAACAGACTGGACTAAGGCGAGGTTCAGCGCAGGACTCGCTGGGTCCCGAGGTGGTGCTCAGACAGAGGAGCCGCCCCAGCTTCCGCCTTGGCCGGCGCCCCGGCCTTGCCTGACGTACTTGAGCGGAGCCGGGTGGAGCCCGGGGTGGCTGAAGCGGTGCTGCTGCTGCTGGCTGAGGATCTGGAGCTGCAGGAACAGCTGCTGCTGCTGGAGCAGCCGCGCGTACGCGGAGTCCATGGGCGGAGGGGACCTCTCTGCCTTCTGGTCCGGGGGGATGTACTGGTGATACTTGAGCTTCTTCACCTTCGGCTTGGGGTCCTTGGGCTTTTTATGGCGGTTCTTACTGTCACTCAAGGACTTGGACTGCAAAGAGGAAGAAGAAACAGCATGTGCTTTAGGTGATGGACGGGAGTGGCTTAGTGTCACGGACACACCACGAGGACGTCTTGTCTGAAGGAGTTTCACGAATCCTGGACACACAGTACAGCAAAGGCAGGAGGCACAAAGAGATCCTGGGACATTAAGGCGCCTGGTGAACAAATCCACCGCAAACTCATCACAACAGAAGGACACTCCCAGGCAGGAGACTGTGAGCCTTAGATGTGGCTCTGGGAGATTCTCCTTCCCGGAGTACAGTTGGATGTAAGCCTGTGCTTCACCGAGGACACTTTCTTAACCTAAAACCAACTGCCAGCAGAATGAAGGAGACTTTCTGCTCTTGTGATGGATTCCTAAGAAAGCTCTTCCATCTGTATACATGTAATCACCTTTAATTAAGCCCCTAGTAAGCTGATTTATTAATGACATAAACTCAGACGAAATTAAGCATGTCCTTGAAAATCCAGAATATGGATTTTTGTTGCTTCAAAAGCGAGATCAATTCATCTCCCCATGAAATCCTGATATAAGATCTGGAAGTGATACCCTCTGAACTAAAGATACTTTACTTACTCCAGGAAGGGTCAGCTACCCACTGGGACCTTCCCAGAAGTTACCCGTCATGAAGCACGATTCGGAGCCTCGAAAAAAGTAAGGGTACAGGCTCGGAAGTGGAGACACATTTCTGAACGTGGTGCAGTTGTTCAACTTCATGACATCTCAACTACCTCACCTGCAAGTTGGGGGAAATATTCTCCACTTGTTATCTCAGTCATCAATTGAAGGATGATAAAAGCTACTGTTGAAATAATAACAAATTTCAAATGACACTATGATTATATTTATAACCTGCTCCTAAAATTAAAAGGCTTCTATATATCAGGAAGTAATATGTCCATATTGCAATTAGTTAAAAAACAGACATTTCCAAACTCTGACTTTATTACTGAAGATTGAAAGGAACATACTTATCATGACGTTAGAGTTTTGATCTTAAGGATCTGGGGAAGTTGGAGGGAAGGTGTGGTACCAGCAGTGTCCAGAAGAGGGAGCTCCTGAACAGCTGGCAGCCACGTTGTGATCGGGCAGCTTCCCCACTGTAACCACAAACACACATCTGAACGTGACCTATTTGACTCGCTTTTCTCTGACTCAGCACGTCCCACCAGCGAAGGCTCTTTGGTGTTTCCTCAAGGAGGCTCTTCCTGGAGGCCAATGAACAGGGAGCTCAAGTGTCCCCGTGGGCTTGGTGGCTCTCCTTTCCCCTGCTCATTCACTGACGAGCACTCCAGTTAATTAACTGGCCTTCTGCACTCGGGGGACTTCCTGCAGGAAGCTCTGCTCTGGCTCAGCCTCTGCTCCCACTCATCCTAGGACCTGCCTTCCCTGGGGGAGCGGCAGCCCTGGGTCTAGCAGCCAACTCAGGGGCTGAGGAATTTTCTGTGTGCTGTCTGAACACCAGAACTTCTAGGAGGTACTAAAATTGGACCATTTTCTCAGGATAGTGAGAGGCAAAGGCTGCTGAGCCCACAGATCTCTGAGTCTTTTTGACACCAGAGGAGACAAAAGTTGTGGGTTTGTTTTGGTTTGCTCTCTAGAACATGCCTGGTCAATTGAAGGGAAGCACATGCATCTTTCTAAAGCAGATCTGGATCCCAAATCCAGTGGTTTAAGATCCCGGCATGAAGGTGTGAAGCAAGTTAGTGAGATGCAGGAGGGAACGGTGCAGCCTGCAGCGAGAGGCATGACGTCCTGATTCCGATTCGCTCGCACACTGGGCCAGCCGCACAGCGCGCCACCCAGGCAGCCAGTACACTGTCTGTCCATCCTGCCCTGCAAGCTGAAGTCCAAACTTCAGTCTGCAAGGGAGGCCACCACCAAGCTGCTTAAACATCCGCTCTCCGAGGGCTCAGCCCGCTCCTGCCTCTTTCCCCTGTGTCTCCTGTCATCTGTGACTCCCTCCTCCACTCGCTGTCTGGCTCTGGCTCAGCCTTTGAGGTTGGCTCACCTGGCAGGCCTTTCCTAACTCACAGGGGTGTCTCTTTTGTGCATGTCCCCTGTGGTCCTTGAGGCCACCCCACAGTGGTCGCACCATGGCAGACCCTGCCGAGGGGTTGAGGGAAGCTGACGCCCATCCCCCCTATCCCCCCCCATCCTGCTTCCAAGGCTACTGGCCCTTATGGGGGTGTTGTGGCCACCGGGGGAAAGGGACCTCCTTTTTGTATTTCGGTAAAATACAAGGAACATAAAAATCCCCATAGTAACCATTTCCAAGTCTACAATTCAGTGGTGCTTAGATTTTTCTTCCTTGCTCAAAACACCATATAGACTGATGGTAGCTACAATATCAAACTAGACTGCAGCCTCCTTGAGGGCAGGAGTCGTGTTTTATTCGACTTGGCAAGCACCTCTCAGAGCCTACACTGCAAGCACCTTCCTCTTACCGTTTTGACAGAGTATTCTTAGGCATTCTCTCAACGGCTTCAGATAAATCTTATACAGTCAACAGGGCAGAGACTCTTCCCTAGCTCAGCTGCCTCCTCCTCTGAGAAGTCCGCCAGTATCCCCTGGGCTTAGAGACGATGAATATTCATCAACTGAGAATTCACAGGCGCTGACCAATCAGAAGGACTGCTGGCTCTCACTTAAACCACCAGTCCAGCTGCATCAGCTGGGTGCCAACCCTGCTCCTCTTTGAAACTGACTGTCCTTCCTCGGGGCAACTCTCACACTCCCTGAATATAGGGCTTTGCTCATTTGCATGAGGCAAAACTTAAATACTTCACCAGAAATATTAATAACATCTCTCTTTGCTCACAACATCAGAAATCATTGAGTTATCCCCTCCTCGCTCCACCGACGATGAACAAAATTCATCAACAGTCACATAATCTCAAAGCTGTTGGGCTGAGTGACTTGTCGGCTGCGTTTAAGCCACTGCAATTTGGGGACTTTTACTGGGAAAATGAAACTCACCTTTGTGCAGATGCGTTGGAGGAGGCAATGGGGCTGTTCCTTTAACATTGATTCTTACTTAACTTACAGTCTTTTAAAAACATATTTCTTAAGAGCCATCTCAGTATTAAGTGGGAGCCCTAGAGCAGAGAATACATGCCCCAAATCAACGAGCTGTTATTTGGGATAAAATGTCACGAAGTCAAATGATGGCCAGGCAGTCAATTAAGGAGGAAGCGTGAACCACTAGATGCGACACCAAGGAAGTTAACCCCGGACGCGCCATCCTGCCTGTAGCTTTGTTGTGGTGGCTGTAACCATGCCCTTCATCTTTCTTTCTACACGGAGACTGGCTTGAATGAGAAAGGTTTGACTTTATGCAAGACCTTTGCGTTTGCTTCCCTTGCATAGAAGCCAGCCTGCCTACACCTGCTTTGCGGCACGTACAAAGCCTGCGTGCCTGCAGCCAGCAAGCTGAGCCCAAGAGCTCTGAGTCAGGGCTGTGCTGGCGGAGCTGTGACCCCAAGGAAGTCCCGGCACAGGAGCTCCTCCTCTGCAGGGGGGACCCCCGTGATGCCGTGCGGACAACAGAGTCCTGGCCCGTAACCAGGGACGGCCCGCATCTCAACTCCTGTCTTGCGATGTTCCTGCAGATACAACTAATCCACACGGCCGTGGGGCTCTTCCGTCGTCAGACCTGACCCAGACGCCCTGCCCCGTGCTGGCCCTGGGAGCTGGGCGCCCAGACAGGCGCGTGCAGGCTGGCCCTACCTTCACAGCGGCGTGCGCAGGGAGGGGTGGGCTCAGGGGGCCGAGCCCCTGCTTCCCCGTGTCTGACTGGTTGCCGGGCTGTGGGGCCGAGTCATGCCTCTCGTTTTCTGAGCCAGAAGTAAGATCCTAAAAATCAAAATTTTAGCATTATTAGGACACGGGAGTAAAAACTGTGGGACATGGAAATGTTAGAGCAGAGCCCCCCACCCCCCACAGCTCCACTGTGTTCCTCCAGCTTCTTACCCGACCAGTATCAGATCACGTCTCCCAGGGAAAGGGGCCACGTATATAATTTTTCCACCAATGGAGGACACTTTTCAGAGGGAGAAAGCAGGCATTATGAATAATTATTCCAGCAGACAGGTACAGAACCAGCCCTTTCTAGGTGAACCAGGACATCTGGTCACCTGCAGGAGGGGTTCCCTCCATCTGAAGCCAGGCCTACCTGCTGGACAGTGAGATTGAAAAAGAAAGGAGGAGGGAGGAGAGGGTGGGGAGCCTGGGGGAAAGCAGGACAACAAAAAAGTTAGATACAAGGGGGGTTAGCAGATGGAGGGGATGTGTGTGCTGATGTGTGTCCCTGTGAATACGAGTGGACGTCTCTGTGCGTCTGTGTGTGTGTGTGTGTAGTGCACATGCGCATATATGTACGTGCATCTCTCTGTGTGTGTACTGTGTGTATGTGTGGGTCTGTGGCCTATGTCTGCGTGTGTATGTCTGTGTATATACGTGTGCATGTGTGTATATGTAAGTCTGTGTGTGTGTGCAGCCTCAGGGGAAACCTCTATAAGAGCATGTTTCCATGTGCAGAGGACTCTGTAAAGGATCGACCACCTGCTCTGTGTCCTACATCCCTGTGCTGTGACTCTGAAGAAAGGGGCAGGGCTGCTCACGATCTCCCCCTGAGCTGCTCGTCCTTCCCGGAGCCCTGGCACCTGTCACGGGTCTGTAGGGTCCTTTTCTCGCGGAGCCTCAGCGTCCTCACCTGTCACATAGGCTTGCCGGATGAACCGACATACAACGACCCTGGCGTGCGGCCTGGTGCTGCTCAGCGCCCGTTGCCTTCTTCCCTGCTCCGAGGGTTAAGGAGAGAAGGACGTGTCTTCTCCCCAAGCCATCTTTAAATTCGGAGCTGAGGAATTTACTGTCAGAGTAATAAGGCACAAATGGTCTGATGTACTGTTTGATGTTATCAAAGAAGCTGGGCTGCCAAGACCAGCTGCGGCATGCCGGGGAAGGAAAAATGCTTTGATTATGAACTCTTGCACAATAAACAGACGACTGCTTCGGCTCTGCTTTCTCTGTCTCCCGTCTGCCTCCCTCCCGCCCCACATTTCATCCTCGGCAGCCTTGGGTTTGCCCCAGTGGAGGGAAGAAGGGCCTGACAATGACCCGTAACAGCACGGCTTCAGGAAACAGGGTAATGGTAAATAATTCTCAAAACTGTCCCTGATCCCTGTGCACTTTACACGGTAAAAATGTTTTCAAATATAACATCTGATGGGTGTTAAATAGTACAAATGTCCAGCGATAAAATAAGTAAGGCCTGGGGGTGCTGTGTAGAGCATGGTGACCAGGGTTACCGATACTGCGTTACCGATCTGAAAGTTCCTGAAAGAGTAGATCTCAAAGGCTCTCATCATAAGAAAACAAATTTGTAGCTGTGTGGTGACAGATGTTAACTAGACTTATCGTGGTGAGCATTTCACAATATATACAACCATATGCAATGACTGTAATAGATGCAAGGTTTAATGGTGTATGTACACAATAGATACAATATGTAATTGTGTATTTATATAATATATTCAGTGTATCATCATACACATTGTGCAATGATCACCACAGTGAGTCTAGTTAACATCTGTCACCATACAGCTACAATTTTTTTTGCATCTATATCTGCAACATGTGACAGACACAGTGTATACAGCAGACAGAATATCAAACAATGATGTTGTACACCTGATATTGTAACGGTTGTATACCTCGTGTATTTCACAGTACGTACAACTGAACAGTTGTATTGTATGCCTGCAACTAACATAATGTTATGTCAATTATTCCTCAATTAAAAAAGTAAAACATATATGAAGATATTTAATATCTACATATAATAAAAAATATAATATATACTAGCAAACAATATAAAATATATATAAAATATCTGATTTCAGTTCATCAAATGATTCCTCGGAGGCCAAGAGGAGTAGACTCTTCCTGAAGGGAAGGGGCTGAAGGCTGGAGGGGTCTCTCCAGAGCCGGACGTGGTGAAAGGTTGACGCTTCACTGCCAACGAGTGCGACCCTCTCCCCACCATGTGTAGATGCCCACACTCATCTTCTCCTGGGGCCCTGGGAAGACCACCCTGCCAGGCTGAGAGGGGCTCCCATGAAGACTGGGTGTGGCTTCCGAGGGGGTGCTCTGGGGTGGGGGGGATCTGCGGTGCTCCTGGGACCACACAGCTACTCAGCCTCATGGGGTCTTGGCTGCTTCTCCGTAACATCTAAGAGAAAATGCCTGGAAGGTGCCTAGCCCTGGCCCTGGTAGAGTGAACGCTTCATCGTGGCAGTAGCTATGGTTAACCATCACCACTGCTCCTTATAAATGTGCTTTCAACAGTATTTGCCATACACATTCCTCATGTCTCAACAGTTCATGAGTTTGTCCAGAAAGAGGGGAGTGCTGTGCGTGGGTCGGGGCTGGACGAGGCCCCTGCAGTGGTTCGGCAGCTAGAAGCCAGTGACAGAACCAACCCAGGGCTCCTGCTGTGCAGCCAGTCAGCGCCTCGTGCTCCCCACGCCCCGGGATCCTACAGTGATGACTCAGTGCCTGGAAAGACTGCAGGCTTTGAAACCAGTCCTGCTCTGGCCTTTTCTCTTCAGGAGACTGCCGGCTGGTCATCTAATCTTGGGGAGCCTCATGTCTACCTTGTCAGTAAAAATGGAGATAAAAGGGATCTGCATGGCAGACTGGATGCTGAAAACCTAAGGCCAAGGGCGTATTCCTGGGGACTCTCTTCCGGTGCTCTCTGGGGGCCTTCGGCCCTGAGCACAGAACCCTGGGCTGAGTAGGCTGAGAGGAGAGACATCTCTGGGGTCTCCAAGCAAAACCAGCTGTGGCCACGCTGATGTCAACGAGAGAGGTGACAGGCAGAGACGTGGTTTGTTTACCTGGATTGTGCCCAGAGGACCTGCCAAAGGGGTCTCCACAGCTTTCGTGTCCGGAGGGGAGCCTGCTGAGCCCTGGAGGTCTTCACTTCGCGTCTGATCGGGGGAGAGGCCGTCGCTGCTGCTGTCCTCCTCAAAGGCAAACGCGTCTGAAGACTTGGAGAAGCTCACCTGGCTGCCTGTGGAGTGAAACCCAAGCACTGGGTCAGTGGCCGAGGCGCATCTTTCTGGAAATGCTTCAAGTGTCATCCTGTTAGGAGCACTTGTCTGCCTCCTTGGATGTTTTCAATTCAAGGTAAGAGTGAAGATGCACTTAAAATTACTTGGTTTCTCGTAGATTTACTCCATATAAGGGAAAGAAGACTGAGTAACATATTAAAGGTCCGTCCTCATTTGTTAAATTTTATTTTCAGGTTGATGGATGCCTGCACATTTAGTATGTGGACCCCTATCTTTCTGAAATGAACTCAGAGAAGACGAAGGAAAGAAAAGGGGTCATCAGATGAGGGAAGAGAAGAACCCTGTCTCCTTTGGGCTTTATGGCAGGAGGGGCAGCTGAGGTGACAGCGTGCCGTTCGCATCACGTTCAGGTACCGAGCAGGGCGCCCAGCGTAAAATGTTTCGCAAACTTTGCTCTTACGGATAAGCCAGGAGAGTGACTGAGTTTAAATGCCAATGTCAGAATAGCTAAGGTCACTAGAGTGTCCCAAAGCCCCACTCAGCTAAGGCGTATCTGTTTATAAAAGCCATAAATGTGCCTCAGAAAATGAAGCGTGATCATTGCTTTTTTATTATTTGGATTTTGCTGTTATTCCTCCCATCTCTGTGTCTCTGCTGGAGACCCCCAGCGACGCACACGTGGTCCAGCTCTCCCTCGGTGGCCCACATGGTCTCCGGGGGGAAACTGGGACATCGGCTTGGGGACAGGGTTATCCGACCAGGTGGGGCCCCCACCACAGCCTTCTACGTCCCCTGTTTTTTTAATCACCAAATTCCTTCTGGGTTCTCATCCAGCTGCACAGTACACGATGTACTGAGGCCACACAGCTCTCCTGACCCTATTCCAGGCACAGCTCTTGTAAAGGAATTTAGGTGCTATCAGCGAGTTTTCCAGCCCGGGGCTCTGCAATTGCCCTGACAAGAAGGTCTGACTTGGGCTCTGCGCAGATAAGAGAGAGGCGCTCTCACCGTGGGGACGGGAACAGGCAATGAGGAGCTGGAAGTAATGGAACAAACGTGGCTTGCGGCTTGTCATCGCCACCGCCGCTGGCATCTGTCACAGACCCTCACTCAGACACGCAAGTGTCAGGTCAGGAGAGAGGCCGGACAAGGACAGGGCAGGTGGGAACTTGCGTCGCTGGCCCCCTGGGCAGCCCGCTGACCTGCAAAGGCTTGGGAACCAGCACTGCTGGCCCACGGCTTCAGGAGTGTTTATTAAAGTCACGATGTCTTTTCTATGATTATAAAAGTAATACCTACTTGTAAGAATTCACACCACGTGCGGTGTCCGTGACAAGGCATGCAGTCACCCCACGTCCATGCGTGGCTGATTTCCTCCTCTAGATTTAATTCTGTATGTACAGCAAGATCCACACATGCTTAAAAAGCATTTCACACAGGCCTGGGTGAAATCTACGGCTCTGAAACTTGCTTTTTTTCACTCAACAGTGTTTCTTGGAGAGCGTCACATGTGAGCACACAGAGATCCTCCTCAATCTTTCAGTAACAGCTACACGGTATTCCACTGTATTAATGGGAACTTTTGGTTTTCAACTTTACTTTTCCAAGGGGCCCTTATTTTTAACTCTACGGATTTTGAAATCATAGAAAAGTACAGAGAATAATATAAAACATCAGTTTACGTATCACCTGAAATGAATATATGCCAACATTTCCTTGTATCTGCATCAGAAACCTATTTGTTTTCTAACAGAGGGGTTTCACTAGGTATTTGACAAATGTCAGCTTTCTCTCTGAGATCAGTGGTCACCCTTTCCTCCCGTCCGGTCTCAGATACCACCCCCTCTCTATTTTTAGAATCCAGAGTTAGCTCACACCTTCCCTTCCTCTCTTACAGCAAACCCTGGGCTCTGCACATAAGCCTTTATTTGTCATTTTCATGCAACATGAAAGAAATTATATACCCTGTCCCCTGTCCCCAGGGGATCATGTGCCTGAGATCTTTCTGGAAAGTTCCTTCTAGGTTCCACCATGAATATGCCTCCATCGTAAACTCAACTCATTAACTTCTCTGCTTTAGGAACTACATTTTCATTGAAATTTCGAGTCCTACTTCCATTTGTGGAATTAAAGGCTTTGTGCCTGATTAAAAGACGGTGTGTATTATTCAGGACAAGGGGGGCTGGGCACTGGGGGCGCAGGGGGGCTAAGCCTTCCCCACCCCAGACACCACGCACTTTGTTGGGATTTACCTGGCACAGACTCTGAGGCACCACCACCCGGGGGCTCAGAGAGCCCTACCTGTGACCGAGCTGGTCCCCGGGGGCAGCCAGCCTTCTCTGCCCCACAGGACCCTCCCGCGAGAGCGTCACCATCTTCTGATTCCCTCCCCGCTCCCTGCAGTCTGAACAGCTCTGGGCCTCCTCCGTGCGATCTGACACATCATGTGACGAAGAACATACTCCACCCCCTGCCCCCTGCCACCTGCCCCCTGCCACCTGCCACCTCCACCCACACAGGGTATCACATCCCAAGTGTGTACAAACGAGAGGGAACTGACCCAGCTGCAAGGCTGTCTGAGTGTTCTGTCACGCAGGCAGAAACGTGACAGGAAGGGCGGGGTGGGAGGGAGAATGGATTCTCTCATCCCCCCGGCCACCCCACTGCAACGGTTTCCAGCAGGGATGGCGAACAGCACAGACAGTCGTTTGCACCAGCAGTTCACTTAGTCGTGGTGGCGATAACACAAATGATCACTGTGTCAGGCCTCATAACGACCTACAAATCTGACTGCCCCGTTCTCGCGCCTCTGCTGCCGATAGGGCATCACAAGGTCCAGGCTCCCCAGTTCTATAGAGATGGAGCCAAGACTACAGGTCCAGCCTTTGGATGCTGAGAACCACCGGCAGAGGAGGAGGCAAAATCAAGTTCCCTCCCGGGAGGTCATCAGATGACGCGTTGTTTAGGGAACATTGTCAGACCTGCTGGGGGGTGGGGGTGGAGGCGGGTAGCAGAGAAACTGGGCAACGCCCCCCCTTTTCTGCACACATGTACTCAGGACAGCTCCATCCTGCACATCTTTTACTTGAGCTTCTGAGATTTGATGGGCCGAGTGTGTCATCTTGATGGTGAGAACAAAGGAGGCAGGAAGTCACCGCGGTCTCATCTGCATTGTCTCAGAAAAGCGTGGGGAGGATGGTGAAGCCTTACTGCTGTGGCCGTAAACTGCCACGCCCTTTTCACTTTGACACCTGGCATTTGGTCACCTCAGATCGAGGCACTGGAATTTATGGAAAAGCCTAGAAGCAGCGTGTCTGGAATAAAGGAGTCGGTCACCAGTCCCATTCTCCCCAGTCCTGGATGGAACATTCCTCACCCCTTTGCTCACTTCCAGCCTTCCCCAGTTAGAGTGAGGTAGGGAGGAGCAGAAGCGTAACCAGGCACAAGGCGGGGAAGACACGGAAACCACGGGAAGAGGGGCGCGGTCTGTCTGCAAGGGGCAGAGTGCGAGAGCCTGGCAGGGACTGGGCTGCAGGGTGAGCCCCGTCGGGGGTCAGACGAAGGAGGCGGTGACGTGGAGCCGTCCAGGCAGACTCAGTCCTGGAGGAGGCAGGATGGAGCTGAGCCTGAAAGGCCGGTCAATGGTGGACAGGAGACAGGAGGATGGGGGGCCTTGGCAGCAGGTCGGGGGTAGAGGGAAGTCACAGAAGGTGATCAGCAGAGCTGGGGTGGGAGGGGCGGAGAAGAAGCTCTCCCGGCCAGGGGACAGGACTATTTCAGGAGCCAGTCCTGGAGAGACAGCTTCTAGGAGTCGACTTTATCAAGTGACACCAAGCATTGAAGGAGGCCCCTCTGCTTAAGTCCATGAAGAAGCCACGAGTACATGCAACTGTGCAGACAGAAGTCCAAGTACATGTAACCACGTGCACGACGAAGCCGTGAGTACATACAACCACACACAGGGGGCTGTTCACACCCGAAGGAACAAACACAGTGATGGCCAAAGCCCCAAATAAATGACTCCTGTCCGGTATCCAGTAAGCATGTTGTACCAGACCAGAGTAACCGACAGACACACGGAGGACCACGCAGAAGCTGTCCAGGCCCAGGGAGCCCGCGCGGGGGCCCTGCAAGTCACTCACCACTCCCTCTGCCCCACAAGGGGTTTGGATCTGTGTCTACGAGGGCGGAGGGTGAGGGAAGCTCAGCCCCTGCTCACAAGACCAGTAACACGTGTGGCCAGTGGCTTCCTGCCAAGATGCTGTGTTCAGTGCGGTCAGTAAGAATCGGACAGACTTGGTTTGTTCCTTGGTTCTACCCCTTTGGCGGCAGAGTGACTGCTGGCAAGTTATTCCGCTTCTTGGAGCCCATTCCCATCTATAAAACGGAAGTAACGCTCGCAGTTACGGCTCGGGGGTTGGAGGGTTAAACCCACACTGCTCGCACAGGCCCCGCTGCAGACGCTCGGTCACCTCCGGCCGCTGCTGTGGTTCTGTTGTTCTGTCAGGAGTGTCTGCTTGTCTCAAGCTCACCATGATCAAGAATTTAAAAAGGCCACCTGGGAGGCGGCTTACCCTGTGGCCAGCTCTGCGACGGTCAGTGCAATTCCTGAGCTGGGAAGACGGGTCCGTCCTGAGAGGTTCACTCTGGGAAAGCAAAGCCTGACTCCCCCAGAGCAGGAGTGCTGTCGCAGGAGGGCTGCGTGTCCGCCCTCTCCGGCCCGGTTCAGGCCGGCTCCGCGGAGTGGAGGGGGACAAAGGTCATCTTATCTGGCTGCATCCGGAACAACCGAAGTCTATCAGCTCCCGGCGCTGTGACCGGGGCCTCCGCTCCAATCTCGTGGGGCGCGGGCCTCCCGGGAGCTGTCGGAGTGCAGGCCGCTGGCTATTGTCCCCGTAGACACGGCGGGCGGTGTGATGACAAGGACCTGCTTCGGGAAGCCCTGACATCACCCCCCGGCTATGCCCGCGGGCTGTCTCTGGGCACTGGCCCCTGGGAGCTGGGCCTGGTGACCCCGGGCTTGTGCCCTCCCTCTGGGGAGTGATTAGCTGAATGAGTCAGTTGGACTGTCCTCTGCAAACACACGTAAAATTCCAAGACTGAAGTGAGATCACTGAGGTCCTAGCTACCTTCCTGCTATGACCCCACACCAGGGGCTGGAAGCCACCAAGTGGAATGTGAAAATGACCCTCACTTGCTTATTTATTTGCAAGCTGGAGCAGCCCAAGCCTGGTGGCTACTTTAGTTCACGGTCAGACCACCTTCTGACATCCTCCTGGAAGAGACTGAAGCAAGATCCATTTCCTAAGGGAGGAGGTGGCCATGTAAAGGAGCTCTAGTTGAAATGTGGCTCTTGCCTGAAGAGACTGCAATATACCAGAGATACCACAGTCTGTAGAAGACGGATTATTTTGTCCAACAGAGACCAAGCCCACTGCTCTGGAAGGGGGTCATATACCTTTATGATGGAAATAGATGTCAGTGGAATTTCGGAGGAACAAGGATTCCTTTTCCTCAGATCCCTGGCACCTTAGAAATTTCACATCTCTAGATGTACCCTTATTACGGCATTGGGAGGTGAGCTGGGAGACTCAGCTCAGCACATAAATACCCGTCCTGCATCAGCTCTCGAGGCTCATCTTCCAGGGACAAAGAAGATCACCAGGTGCGTAAAGACAGCTTAGCACTGTCTCCCTCAGGGCTGCCTAACTTTCCTCCTTGGCACTCCCATGGCCCCCTGCAGTCGGAAAAGTGAGGAAAGCCAGCTGGGGTTCTCATTTACTCAAGCAGAAGCCAGGCTCTGGACAATAAACAGCTTCCTTCTTTCTTGGTAGCTAAGGGATGTTCTTGACAAGTGAAGGGGACACTCGCATGACCAGAGAGAGAACTCACAAGCTCGGGGCAGGGCTCTCAAAACTGAGGGCCACGAAGGGACAGCGCCCCATGCACAAGAAGGGCAGAGCCATGCTCAGCTCCAGTGTGTACTTTCTGTTCTCACAAACCATCACTCCCACGGGATGTCACATTTGTTATATTCAGTGTTCTGGCCTGAGAGAACATGGCTGGTAGTGGTTTTCTAAGCAGGAGAAACGGGGAGACAGGTGCATGCTCTGAGATGTGGCCACAGTGCCCCCCGCCTCCTCCTCAGAAGGTCAGGTCAGAAGGCCTCCTCTTGCCCCACATCGGCTCACCCTAGTCATACAAGTCCACGTTTCCTCCAGCTGCGATCGGTAATACTCCACCTGAGTCAGGAACTGAACTTGCAGGCTGGGAGAGGGATTGCTCGCTGGCACTGTAAAGGAGAGGACACTCTGGGGGAAAAGATTTGCTACAGTCATTCAGCTGAGGGCAAGAGAAGGGACGTCTGGGGATGAGGAGAAAAATGCCAGTGTGGGGCTGGTTCTCTGCCGACAGCATCCTTCCCCGTGCTGGGAGAGGGTCTAGATTATTTCACCCTAGGGTTGGAGAAGTGCTGGTCTTTAATCAGATCTGCAGGGAGGAAGACAATGAGCATCTTGCTCCGAGCTTGGCAGAAACATAGAAACACAACTGCAGAGAGAGCCACAAAAGGTAAACACATCTGGAAAGGCCCGTGGACAGAGCAGGGAAGCACACAGAGGCCAAGGGAGTGATACACAGCAGAGCACAGCCCTGAGTCACCACTTCTCAGAGTGGGGGACGGTCTGATCACAAGTGATAGATGGGGGGGGGGGTTGGAAAAACTGCAAACTGAGAAACTATTGGAACTATTAAGAAAAATCTTCAAAGATGTCCAGTTACAAAACAAATGTGCAAAACTAACCAGTTTCCTACATGTCAGCAATAACTAATGTGAATTTACTTAAAAAAAAATTACCAAGGGAAATAAGAGACTCGTGTAGGTGAAGAGATACTGTATTTCTACCTCAGAAGAATGAATATATTTTATGCATATAAATTCATCATAAATTAACCTATAAATTCACTACAATCATTTTCTGCAATCCCAAACAAAATTCTAACAGTATTGAAGTTGGTAACAATAAAAAGATTCTAAATTTCACCCACCATTTACTTGTGAGAATAATGAAAAAACACTAGAAAAATCAGAGCAATGTAAAGAGACTTGTGAAGACAGATATTAAGACAAGTTGTAAAGTACATCAATAAAATTGTAGAAAAAATAAAATGAGACCTTTCTCTTCAACTCAAATAATTCCACACTTACTAAGAATTGAAATACAAGAATGATGCATATACATGTTCAAACACGTAAGGTGAATAATTATTCTTGAGGTGGGAAATGTTTTCAATAAATGATAACAAGTTCAGAAACCACAAAGAAAAAGATTAATAAATTGAACTACATAGAAATTTAACAGTGCTACAGGTGAAACACACTACCCACAAACCCAAAAGGCACAGGACATGTTGGTAAAAGGATGTGCAACACTTGTGACAGATGGAGGACTAGCCTTTTTCCCCCTATATAAATAGCTTTTACAAGGCAGTTAGGAGGGAAAATGCCCCATAGAAAAGAGGAATGGCCACCAATTGCCAATGACACAAAATCCACATTGAAAAATATAATCTCACCATAAGAATGCAAATTAAACAAGATCGTTTGCCTATCATATGAAAACCAAAAATAAATTTGCATGCATGGAAGAGAATGTGTTAAGAAGTGATAAGAGATACCTGACAGAGACAGTTCTATCCTAGATCTTAGAGTAGAGATGCGGACAGCGCACTGTTGAGGGGGTGAGCCCAAGTTCAAAGGCACAGGATAGTCAGTGTGGAGGGAGGGAGTGAAGGAGAGGGAATACCACCCTGGGATGTTCAGTGGGTGCTGATGAGGGCACTGCATCTCCTAGAGCCAATATTTTCACGTTTATAAGTCCCAGGTACAAAATTCACGCAGCCTCTGACAGGCTGGGTGTGGGCAAGATTTTACAACGTGGGTAAGTTTAATCATGAACCTAGCGTTTCATAAAACATCTTTAGCTGTCGTTTTTGACAATGTACCAAAAACACTTAAATGTGCTTTACTCATTATGTAGCAATAATTCTTAGAGCTTTTGTAGGCGGAATGGGAAGAGCACAAGTTTGCCAGCAGGAATGACAGGCCTTCCTTTCCTCCGTCTACCACAGTCTTCCCAGGCTCCACCTCGGTGGACGCCTCTATGGACGAATTCAGCATCCTCAGGCTGCTGGGATCCACGTCGTCTAAACTGTGCAAAAGGTCTACAACATGATTTTACACAGCTGATGACAGAGTGAACGTTTGTGTCTCCTCCTTAAGTATTTGCACTGCAACCCTGCAGCACGCAGGCCTGTTGTCAAAGGGTTTTCACACGCTTACACAACTGGATCTCACTCCCCAGAGCCTGTGGGTTGCACCAGGTGGGTATTATCTCCCTCCTGGAGAAGTGAAAGGACTTGGGGAGGCCCCAGCCCAGCACCTCAACTGGGCTTAGAGTTCAGGTCTTCCCATTCTGGTCCAGCAGTTTTTCCACTGTACCCATCTACTTCCCTTTAGAAGAGGAAGATCAAAGAGGCCATGGCTCTGAAGCGATGGAACCCTGTAGGGGAGATGTTCTGAGGTTCACATCAAGTCAGGTTCCCACCCTGCTTGACCAGAACCAAACTGGCCCAGGCCAACCTGACCCTGGAGGCTGGATGGATGGAGTTTCTTCCTCACTCGCAAGACATCTGCTTATGGGGAACCTTCTGGAACAGTGACCCACGGATTGACTCTTGTCTTGTGAGAAGCCCTCGCCCCCAGGGCCCTAGCCCCTCAGAGCCGTGGCTGCCCGCAGATCCCAGCACAAAGGGACGCATGCCATTTGTGTGAATACCTTTTATAGCCTCTTTCACAGCAGAATCGACGGGGAGTATGTTCTTCTCCACCAGCTCCAGCGGCCCCGGCCGGAGAGCGATTTTTTCATTGAGATCATCAGCAAGTCGGGCTCTTTTCAGTTTCATCTGAGCAGTTGGAACGGATCTCTCTGCAGTGGACGCTAAGGGGTTGAAATCAGAAGGGTCAGCTCTAGAAGTTGATGTCATTTCTGTTTGTTTTTTTTTTTTTGGTTTTGTAACCAAAACACTGTGACCCATTGTGCTCCACCATCCTGATAATTTTTCAATGCCATCATCTTCATTTCACATGGATTAGCAGCAAAGACCAGGCACTTCCAAATAAAGGCAAACGGAGATGCACAAAAGAGTTAGAGAAACTTGCTTTACAAGGATTTTGGGGAAACAAATGTGCAATTTGGTGATTCTGTAAGTAAGTGGTCCACAGGACCCATGATGCTTACTGACCCTGAGCTGTGGCATTTGGGTGCACATCCTGTCTGTGTGCCGCTTAGCCCAGGCTGAGCCTGCAGTAAATATTATCTGTTATTACAATTAATTGCATTAGCGTGACTTCTTAAGAGTTTTAGACTTGTTCAGGTTGTTGATACTAATGTCCAGGTTAGTTATAAAAGAAAAAAACAATTTTGGGGGAAACGGTTATTTAATTACACAGGGATTTTAAAAACTGAATTTATCCAACAGGCAGCTCCTCATCATTTGGAGAGTGGAAAAGGTCACTAATAAGCCCTGAACCGTCCCTCCCCTCCTCTTCGGGTGAGACCCTGACTTACTTCTGCACAAGGACTGAGAGGAGGATGTGGGGAACCAGTTGCTGCTAAGATGCAGAACCACAAGTGAGGATTCCGCAGGAGTCTGTAGCATCGCTCTCAACTTTGTGAATTTAGGTGAGACATTTACAGACCTCCTAGCCCAATCGTTCTATTCTTATCAACCTGCTAACCCAGGCTTAGCACCTAGAAATACCCACACAGGAGAGGTCTAGGGAAGTCTAATTTTTTGCAACAGGTTAGACTTGTGTAGAAGCTGCATCTGTAAAGCACTCAGTGTGAGATGGAGAAAATGTGTGTCCCAAACCAAAGGACGGGAGTGCCCAAGCCCACGGCCTCTCCCGATCGCCCCTCAGGCCAGTGCAAGGGCGCCCCCTGCACTCCCCGCCTCAGGGAGCTTTCTCATCTGTTCTGCTCACCAGCACAGGACTCAGCTTCAGAAGACGCTCCTTTCTTGTGCCCCTTGACAGTTGTCCCCCTCTGTCATTAGTCTGGTTTTGCAAGCTCCTCACAAACTGAATCCACGCCCTTCATGACCTCATCACTCCAGGGAGCCTGGCCTTCTTCCTCCTGCCCCACGTCTTACTGAGTTCACCTGTGTACCTCGGCTTACTGTGCTTCTCCAGCCTAATAAAGTCTTCCTAACGCCGGTCCCCATAGACTCCCCCTGCTCTGACTACTGCTAGTAGGTACAAGCCCTGGCTCTTCATCTATATTGCTGCCTCCAAAATTAGACAATTTGCACCCAGTATAGGAGCACCTAAATACATAAACCAAATGCCAACAGACACAAAGGGAGAAGTTGACGGGAATACAGTAATAGTGGGAGACTTTAAGACCCCACTAATATCAATGGACAGACCTTTCAGACAGAAAATCAATAAGGCAACAGAGATCCCAAATGTCACAATGGAACAGTTAGACTTAATTGACATTTTCAGGACATTACATCCAAAAGAACCCCAGAATATACTTTGTTTTTCAAGTGTACATGGAAGATTCCCGAGGATAGATCACATACTCAGACACAAAGCAAGCCTCAACAAATTTAAGAGGATAGAAATTATTTCAAGCATCTTTCTGACCACAACAGCATGAAACAAGAAATCAACCACAGAAATAGAAATGAGAGAAAAAAATGATTGCATGGAAACTAAATATGCTGCTAAAAAACCAACAGGTCAAACATGAAACCAAAGAGGAAATTAAAAAAATACCTTGAGACAAATAACAATGAAAACACAGCCACACAAAATCTACGGGATGCAGCAAAAGCGGTCCTGAGAGGGATGTTCATAGTGATACAGGCCTTCCTCAAAAAATAGTAAAAATCTCAAGTAAACAACCTAATCAAAATTAGATGATGAAAATCTGGAAGGTAGGGCTCACTGTGAGCCCAGGAGATCCTTAGTGTTCTAGAGGACTCATGCCGATTTCTGCTGGGGAGAAGAGAGGCCTGCACAGGGACAGCCGGAGACTGAACTGGGGGCTGCTGCGGTTCACAGCCCGATATTTTAATTTGAGACTGCAATGATATGACAGATAACATTTCTTATGCTTTTTTTTTTGATTATAGGATTACTACATACTCATTGCTGTAAGTGTGAAAAAGCTATAAAAAAAAAGTATAAAAAAGAAAATGAAAGCATTGGGAAACTCCCTAGTTAGAGCCAACTGTTTATAACAGTTGGGCATCTTTCTTAATTACTTGTACAATATTCATTATTAGTTCTATATTTTTTCATCACAGAATCTGACTGTAAATAAAGTTTACGTATACACTTTTTCTTTCTTGAATTTGACTGTAAGTATGGTTTTTACACATCTTGCCTTCTCGTGAAACATCATTTTGTAAGCTTGTTCTCATTAAATCACAATTCTTTTAAAGCCTTATTTGTACCGGCTGCGAAGTATTCAGTCACATGGATGGTGCATAATTCATTCGGCCAGTCCCCGGTTGTTGGACATTCCACTGATTTCAATGTTTCACTATCTAAGGAGATTACATGATAAACATCATTGTACATAAGTCTTTGTATGTCTGATTTTTTTTGATAAGATACTAGAAATTTATTACTGACATAAAGGATGGACATTTTGAAGGAGTGCGATATATGCTGGACATTCCGTATACGCTCAGAGAAAGCTGGGAAGCGGCACAGCTCAAACTGGATGCCAGGTCTGGTACTTTCTTAGCCATTTCCTAGCTTCCCAACTGGACCATCCCCATGGCCTCGGATGACTAGATGACAGCTCAGAGCCACCACTCTGTAATGACAGGGGCCTCCTTTAAGAGTACCTAGCAACTGCTCAAAGACCAAGAACACTGGAAAATGGCCTATTTCCCATTTCCACCGACCGGCATCAGATTCTGATTTCGGGCAGCCTTACCCTGGAGTATGTGCATTTTAACCACGTCTGCACGGTCGGACCTGTTTCTGACCTTACGCTTCAGGGTGTCTTCAGCCTGTAGAACACAAACACAGAATAAATTCTGCTATCAATCTCATTATACTTGAATTCTCTAGTTTTAACTTTAAAGGAAACCTTATTTCTCTCAAAGGGGAAAAGTGTTTTATGACAAATCAAACATGCAAATATCTCTGCTAGCCTACGTTTTGATGAAGGGGGACTCACAAAAACCTCTCTAGGAATTTTGGGATGGAAAAATAAGATAAAGAGGTAAAAAGCTCAGGTCCACATCAGACCTCCAAACTTAAAGGCCAGGCAGGTAACTCTTTGTAAAATATTAATAAAACAGGTGATACAAGCTGCTTGCATTATAGTCAATCCTATTCCATTGTCCCTTAGGACAGCCACAAATTAACTAGAGTCAGAGATGAGACATAACCTAAATCCATCCAGTATAACGTGATAATATATGCCCTCTGCCTGCTTTTCCCTTGATTTTTCTCTTAGGACGTGTGAAAATAAAAATCCAGAGTCACAGACATCTGGTCCTTTCTCTCCCTGCTCACTAGCTGCCAGGCTAGAACTCTGGCAGAGAGACCCCAGGAGAAGGACACCTCCTGCCTTCCCTTCTCACGCACAGCGCCAATGCTTGCTAAGTAGGACTTACGAAATCGATCAATTCAGGTTGCGGGGACTTGCTATGAAGGTACAGAATATTTATGCCAATTTCCCCCCTCAAAGGCTAAAAGAGAAATGAATATGATTCCTCTTGCCTTTAAATAGCAGCAAGTAAGTTTCACAACCACAGGCCCTACCCTACCACTGAAATGGATTGAAAATGATCTGATTTGTTGCTGAGAAAAGACTGTCATGAAAGATAAGGCAGCTGTCAACCAACCTCACCTCCCTCGTTTCATGCCTCTTTGACCCCATTCTTACAGTGATTTGTGATTTCCCCCCTGACAATCAGAAAGACTGGGGACTTTTTTTTTTTTAAACTTACAAATAGCAGTTTCAAAGCTAACAGAATTGATCTCATTTCCACAGTTTTCAGTTCACAGGAGTAAGAATCCATGTGGTGTGGGGGCAGGGATCTGGCCAATTGGTTGAGTTTGGAAGAGAAATTCTACCTGCTTTCACCCAAGCTTAAGCAGCTGGAGATCCCTAGCCTGGAGTCTAAGTTCAGGATGAGGGCAGTTTGCAGGGCGTTACCTTGTCACTATCCAAACGTTTTCTTTGCTCATGGAATTCAGGTGGGCTTTTCAGGGCTGAAACGGAAAGATACAGACATGAGCAGAGGGGGCCTGGGGCACGGAGCAGCACCATGGTGTTGGCCTGTGTGCTTGCAGAGCGGTGCACAGTACAGATGTGATCGCCTTCATCAGGCCACAAGCAATGGGAGAGGGAAGGCCCGGAGGACACCACAGGAGACAGAGGAAGGTGGTCGTGAAGCCTGAAATAGGAGGCGCATCAGAGGCAGAATACGCGACAGGGAGAGAGGTGGCAGAGACAGGGCATTCCAAGATCTGGAGGAGGTACAGGCCGGGGGCAGGGGGCCGAGGCAAGGCTCTAGTTTTAGGGAGAGGGGAGAATGGGGTGCCTGACGCCCCTTTTGGCTTTGCTCTGTCCTTGGGTGCAAAGGTCTGGGTGGAAGGCTGTGGTCCGTGTCCCATATGCAGGAGGGAGCTTGTATTTTGGATCAGGTAGGTGGCTGGTCGGTCAGAACATGCAGCAAGAGTGTAGAGTGATTAGCACAGAATCAGACTTTGAGGGTTGGACGAGACCTTGGAGAGGGTGGACGCCAGCTCCAACCCTGAGCAGAAGGGGAAAACTGAGACCCACAGAATGGGGCTGACTTGCCCAGGGTCACATAGGTAGGGCTAGGAGCCTAGGGCCTCTGACAACCTAACTTCTTTCAAAGTGTGACGTTCAAAATACGAACAACCGGCAGACACCGGCACTGATCAGTCACGGCCACAGCCACCGTGCACACCCTGGACTGCATGTCAGCCTCCCTTCTCTCCACGATGCTCTGCTCCTCCTCTTCCTGTCTCAGCAACCACTCACGATGACACAGTCAACTTGTGCCTTAGCAGAGCGGTAGAATGTCATCCTGTACAAGTCCACTTTTTTGTTGGTTTTTCTGATCCCCTGGGACAATCACAACCCGGAACCATCAACAATCACTTTTCTTTAGAAGTGATGAGGTTGATCAGAGGTGACAGAATCACATCGAATACTTTTCCGGACTGTAGGTCTGGACAAGCTGGTGAATCACGTGATCCAGAATTATAATATTACTGTAACAGATATCTACTCTCAAGCGGCAGGCAAGGAAATAGTCTTCCAAATTTTGGCTGGTAGAAAAACAAACAAAAACTGGGTTTCTAGCCAGACAGGCACTTGGGGCTGTACGTGTGAATGTGAGTGTGTGCATGTGTGTGAGGGTGTGTCTCCCTCAGTCAGCCCTCGGGACTACGCTACACCTGAGCCCAGCTTGCAGACGGGCTTACTGCATGTGGGACAGACGCCACTGTAGTCCTGGCATCTCGCTGACCACGTTATCCTCTACTGAGGACGCTGCTGGGGAAACCGCTAAGGTATCTCTCTAAATCTCCCTCCCTCGCTTCTACATTGGCAAAGCTGACCACAGGAATGTGCAGAAGAGGCTGTCTTGTGCCAAGGATAGTCACCAGCCCTGTCCTCCTCAATCTGACCACAAAGAGGCTTCCTTTCCCATAGAAAAAAAAAGAATCGATCATGTTGCTAGAATATCACATTTCCCATCAATCTAACACCACCAGTTTCTCTTTGTTGCTTTTCACTCTTAAAATGAACCTCTCTGCAAAACCTGCAAGGCCTTCTAAATGGCCTCCTCCCCCATCCATTTCTCCCCACTCGGCGGCTCTGAGGAGTTGTCTGGAGAAACGTGCAGGTCTATGGCATCACTCGTATATTTTCTCTGAGTTGGGCCTGGCCACCTTCCTGAGGAAGGAGCTTGCCTTCTGCTACATTTGATCACAGCTGCAATTTATACTGACGCAGTTTTGAAACCACCTCCCATTTCCCCGGGCAACCAGATCCCACAAATTTGCCTGAAGTCCCGTGGGCTCTGGTGAATCTATACAACCTGAACCCCGAGGTCTTCGCTTCTGTCCGACAGCCTGGCGGTCACCTAAGGAGGTGTTATATACTGGGGAGGCTTAATGACTTTGGTAACCCAGGAAAGCACTGATTTCAGCGTGGCCTTCTTAGGTGGGTCAAAAGAGTAAGGCATCCTTCCCCTTAAGAAGCAACCTTAGCAGTGCAGCAAGAATCCATCCTAAGAAAGCGCTTATATTCCAGACTCAACTGGTTTTAACTGGGCTTCGGACTCAGGAGGAATTTGTCTGGTTCTCTCGTCCCAGACACTCTTCAGTTCCTATCAGTAGGGCTGATTAAGTTTTCTAAGAAATGCTGCACTTCCTGTATCTCAGCTTGTAGAGCTGTAATTCGTCAGTTCTCGGTGTTAGCAAGTCCCTTGGGACGAGATCATCCAGCCTAGTTCTCTGACGCCAGGGGCACAAAGGTCTTCTGGGATGGGTGGCAGAGGCTCTATCCATCTAACAAGGACTTGGGAAGGACGCCGAGAAGGGCCACACGCTGCCTTTTACCACACGCTCTTCTTTTCGGGGTGTTACTAGGGCTTGGGCTTGGCCTGCCACAGCCCCCGTGACTGGCATTTGCCTTTTCTGTGACTCCAGAGAATGTGGGTTGGTCACCTCCCCTGAGGGCCAGTCAAGGCCGTAACGCATCACCCTCCCCTCCCTCCTCTAAAGTTGACTTTCTGGAAAATACACACAGACCCTCCTTTGCGGCCAGCCCTGGAAAGATAAAGGACAAAATATCGTACTTAAGAGACACTGACATTAAGGATTGAAAAGAAATGTGGATTTCCAAATTAAAAAAAAAAAGCCAATGTGATTTCAAGTAAAAATACGGTTGTAAATTCAGCCAGCCACACATCGAACTCCTTCTCCCTGGAGGAAGATAACTTACTTCTCATGAGGGAATTCGTGTTTAGATACGGGCTAGTCCTATTTCTGTCCCTGCAGGCCCAGCTAATTTGGGTCAGCTGTGTGTATAAACATTTGCTTACTTAGAGCTCAAAAAAGATTCCAAGATAAGGACAGACCTGCTGTCCCCTGCTTCTAAACTCTTGCTTCCAGCAGGAGCCCAGGAAAAGGAGAAGACAGGTGGTGGGGCCGCCATCCATCGGTTAAGGAGAAGAGCTGACTCTCCAGCACGGGGGAGGGGCCCTGGGGCTGGTGGCAGCTCTCATGGAAGAGGCAGGCCTGTGCCAGAGCCAACCTTCTCTCATAGAGTCGCTCACCACCAAGCCTGGACGGGGAGAACCTGACCCCTCTGGGATATGGATAAGGACCAAGAGGGAGCATCAAAGAGCCAGTGTCCTGGGGCAGCGGCTGGAGCAGTGTTCCTCAAAGTGTGGGCTCCTGGACCAGCATCTTCAGCATCAGCTGGAAAGTTATCAAAAATACCAACTCTTGGGCCTCACCCCAGACCAACAGAATCCCAAACTCTGGGAGGGAGTGGGGGCACCCAGGGGAGCCTGTGCTTTCACAAGCCTTCCAGGCGATTCTGATGCCCAAGTTTGAAGAGCACGGCTCTGGCGTTTCCCAGGCCAGCAGGTCCTGATCTGGAGTCTTGGGGAACCTGGGAGTCCAAAAAGGGAGCAATGACGTCTAGCATTGATTTCTCAGTATTTCAGAAAGCTGAACAAGGGGGTGTTTGCCCAGAGAAAGGCTGCTTGGGCTAATGGAACTGTCACTTTGCATGGTTACTGCCTAGAATCATAACAACTTGGTTGAGAACTGTTTGTTCCCATCAAAAAGTATTGGCTGGTAAGGTTATAAGCCATGAATTAATCAAAGACAGATAGATGGATTAATAATTCACATATGGAAGGCTGTTTGGGAGGAAAACAAAATTAATTCAAACATAAGCTCTAGGGCAGTGATGGGTATAATTAAAGAAGTTTTGGGTGACTAAAATTTTGGGAGCCATCCCTTTGGCCTCTGTCCTTGCTTTGCCATCTATTTTTGGCACAGCCTTGCACAAGTCTGAGAGTCTTCCTGCGCTCTCAGGTTCCCACTTATAGAATGGGTTTAGTCTGCTTTCTCTCTGCCTCGCTTTTAAAGACAAACTGGATCATGGGTATTTTTCTTCAAAGCAAATGGGACCCATGAAGGCTTTGGAAATTGTTTGATCTCTTTGGGTTGGAAATAGGTTGCCTACTCAGTACCCAAATGATAGTCTTTGGGGTCTAAAAAGAGAGCATTTTCCCAGTGGAGCTTTGTAATGTTTAGAACCTGGCTTGCACCCTTGGAGAATTTAAGGCATCGTACATGAATACTTTGGAATTTCTCAGAAGGGTCCAAAGACAAATTCAAAGGATCAGCATAATTACTGATTTACCAGTTTCTAAAGAACAAGGAAGTAGAAAATCAAAGGGAAGAGGAGGTGGGGGTAGGGGAGAAGGAAGTGAAGGATTTTTTGACCCAAATGGGCTCGGCGTGAAAATCCAGGGCGCCTTTTCCTATCTCTGAATTGGAGATGTTAGAAGGAAGGGCAGAGGACAGATTGATCCCTTGTGCCGTGTTCTGCTCAAACAGCCAAGAGTGTGTGGTAGGTGCTGGGGGGAGAAGCCAAGTCAGACGGATGCACTGAGGAGAGGAAGGCAGGCTTTGCCCAGTCAACGTCCCAGAGCTATCAGGAAGCTGCGTGTGGTGTGGGGACAGAGCAGCCCCACCATTCCTCTTGCTATTCAGGAGAAGGATCACAGAGTTCAGGGGTTTACCAAGGCTTTGCAGTAAGTATGTGGCTGCTGAGGCTTGGATTAGTCTGCAAAACAAATAAAGGCAGCACCATTCATAGACAGCTCATCGCATCCTGCAATTCATTGACATCGATCAGGTCAGGGAACCCGGCTGCCCAGACATTTCACTCTGGCCCGCGGTGCGCTCTCTGAGGCTCTGCGGAGAAGTCCCAGCCTCTTGGGGGCCCTGGTCCTCTGTAATCCACTTCGGTTCTCTCATCTCGTTTTCTCCATTCCAGGAGAACAAACTGGATGTTCCCTCCTCTCTCCCCTGGGTGCATACAGATCAGCCCCGCTGCTCCAGCAGAGGGAGAGGGAGGGAAAGTCAGTTCTTTCCTTCAGTCCTCCCATAACTCACTCCAGTGTGGTAACTAAAGAGGGGCGATCTGGGGGACCCTTCTAGACTGCAGGCTCTTTGAAACAGAGTTCACACCTGACTCCTCTGGGTTCCGCAGGGCTTTCCTCACAGTAGATGGTCAACGTATTTATGGAATGGCTCAATGACTTTTTTTTTTAAGGAGAGTGATGCCCAAAGAAAAGAAAGTAGAGGAGGAAATTTGCATGAGAATGACGAACAAATTTGAGCCCCACAGGTCTACAGGGGAGGAGGCTGGACAATGAGAAAACAAAGAACCCTAACATCCTCTTGCAGCCTTGAGCCTGGCAGGGAGGAGCGGAGCAGGCGGTGAAGCCATCCCTCTGAATTCTACTTGATGGTGACAAAGGAAGCAACTGGAAATCTGCATTCTGAGATGCAGAGGTAGGATTCTGGAGAGGAGTCTAAACAATACATTCTTAAAGGAATGTGTCAAGAGGCTATTTCACTGAGCTTTCACGACTATTTTGAAAGGGTGAACACCACAACTCACTCTATAAACATGAACACAACCTTAGAACCCAGCCTTGGGCCCATGCTTCTGGCTGGAGAATCCTTTCCCATTGTTTAAAGTTGTCTGAGAGGCTCTGTGCTGGCCTCAGGACCCTGCCCTCCTTGACTAAATTCAAGGAATGATGCCTTTAAATGCATTCAAAGCACCAAAAGGGGAAAATCCTAAACCTAAAATGTGTACAAGCAAGAAGTGAGTAAATGATTCAGAGGGGTGATTCCGGGGCTTTGTAAAAGAGAACTTGATTCTCTGACGGCTGCGACTGCTGGCTGCTCACTAGTAACTTGGAAACCTGCAGGATGCATGCCCAAGGAGGGAGACAGGACATTCAATCCATGTGGACTGGTCTCACTAGTCACTGAAAACCACACCTGGTTCTGCCCATTGGAGTAAGTGGGGCAGAAACCTCATACTGAATTATCAGTTCGGTGTGCAGTTGAAGTGAGATGGGTCACACGGCTAACTCAGTGGGATTTTTCATTCACTCTTGGTCATAGGGAGGTGCAGATTATCATGTTGAACCTGAAGTTATTCCATTAAGACCATTTGGCATGTTTATATATATACATATATATCCCCCTCACCCCCCCAAATTCCAACTGGATGTTTTTGACCACAAAATACTTGATGACAGAAGCTTCTAAGAACGCACTTTTAAAGTTTAAGTGATTCCTGTTGAATATTTGAGACAAGAGCCCTATGTCAGGATCAGGAGACCTATGTTCTGGCCTCAATTCTACTGCAACAGGAGGGGGCTGCTTTTTTTTTTTTTTTTTGCAATGGACAGTGCCCTTGGGATTGAACCTAACGCACAACTCAAGACTCATCCTGCCCAAAGAGAGCAGGCGTTTCTGTCGACCAGCTAAGAACAGCAGCGCCGTACAGTAATAATGTAAGGACAGTGAACAATTCACTTGGCCATCAGCTTTCAATGTGCGCAACTGATGACAAGTTTGAAAATTCAGGGGGAAGAGCAGGGTGATTTCAGACTTTATGGATAACGGGAGACGGTGTTAATAATTTTACCGCACGTGCATTTCAATTCTCACAGTGCAAGTTTGTACGGAGGATCACACTGAGCCCTGCCTTTGGGATGCTTGAAAAGTCTCCTAGGCCTTGCCAATCTCAGTTCTATGAGCATTGAAGATAATGGGTCTTGGACTTTGGACCAGGGGTTTTCAAACTCAGTTTGAAGAGGACCAGCACTCTGGGGAGGACAGTGAGGGGTGTCAAGGAGGGATGAGGGGGGCCGAGTGAGTGGGGGAGAGGCTCCCAACACACGTGTGTGTATATATATATATTTATACACACAGATACAACATAAAGTACCTTTAACTATTAAAAAATTGAAAATCATGAAATTAGATGATCTCTCCTGACTATTTGTTGGCTTGCTTCCTTCCATTTCACCCCCTGCCTTCCTCCTTTCCTCTTTCCTTCTGCTTCAAAATTCAGATAATAGAATGAAGAAATCAAAAGCCCTCTTGTGGAACGTGAGTTTATACTACTTGTGCTTCTTCTCACCCTCTCCTCTAAAATCTCGTCTCTCCAATTGTTGGTTGTTGCTCATTGTTGTCCCTACACACTACCCTGCATATATGGTCTGGTTCACAACGAAACATGCTGAATTTGATTGAATTGAAAGGGCCCTGAGACCATGGTCACCTTTACAGAGGTACCCGCGGGGGGCTGAGTAAACAGACTGCAGGGTTAATCTCCAATTGGGCTGAGAGGCTAACCTTCTCCACCCTAATCTCTCAGCAGGTGCTGAGGCTCGCAGAGTCTGGCTTCCCCAGAAGAGCTAAATCATCAGCCCGGGCTGGGGCTGCAGTGGGCACCTGCTGTGACTCTGACATCTTTCCACAGCAGAATTGACACCTTTGGGAAGCCTCGTTGAGAGGAAGTGGCTGACGACTACGGAAAACTGGTGATGCTTAATTAACCACTCGTTTTGCTGAATTAAAAAGAAAACATTATTGCTTTTCTCATAGGACTTTTCTCCTAGCAATGATCTTCATGATACAATGGACTATGGATGCAAAATTTCTCTCAAGCAGTACTTCATTAATATGTACATTATTTGAGTCTGAAAATCCTGGAAAACAAAATATTATATCTTTGTTGGTCCCTACTCCACAAATGGACATTTCATTTGCACAGTTTATACTGGGTGTTATTTAAAAACATATCATAGGGTTCATTTCTATCTTTATGAGGTGTTTTTACTGATTCCCTGAGATTTAACCCCAGAAGCCTCAAAAAGAGGTTTATTCTCATCCAAATGCCAGCTGCAAGACCCAGGCTCAGAGACTCATAGTCCAGCACACGGGCTGAACTTTAGATGAGGCACGAACAGCTAGAGCAGACTGAAGGGCACTGGGTCTCTCTACTCCAGTTTCCTTTCCAGAACCAGGGGAAAGAAACGCCCACGAGGGAATCGATTATTTTAACCCACTGACGTTGACGTGCGTATCCCATACTCCAGGGCGTGTGGTAGTCTGCGATCTGTTGTGAGGATCCCAGTAGGTGGAGCTACACTGGTCTACAATCCACTCTCAGCGAACCATTCTTTCAGGCAGTAGTTAAACAAGTTAGCGTCCACACACCTGCAGCAGGACTCAGAGAAAGGCTGGCCCGGTCAGCCTGGAGTGAACGTGTACTCAGCGGCCCTGAAGTCTGCAGCCCCTCTTGCGCTACGGCGCCTGCCCTGCTGGGCTAAGATGGAACAGGCCGCATAGACTTGCTCTGCCGGTTCCTCATCTTCCTTGTACCTACTTCTGCAGCAGCCTCTCCGTTGCAGGGGTGAGCTGTTTCTTCTGTGCTAAGCAAACCTCTAAAAATTTTTTTCTGCTATAAGGGGCACCTGCCATTTAGTGGCTACAGGGCTCAGCCATGAACGAAGAGCTACATGGGAATCACCAAAGGAAAGAGGCTGAAAAATTCTTAGTTCTGTTCTGGCTCTGAAGCACAGGCTGTATTTAAAGTGTTTAGACCTTGGGTCACTAGGCACCAAGGTGAAGAACTGCAGGACATCTTCTCAAGGGCAAATGCTTGCTGCCTACTCAACGTTGATGGAACCCAGGTTTCTGCAAGAGTCATTACGGATCTTGACTTTTAAACTGACCTATGACTTAAGGAGCTTCAACTGACTTCATTCATATGCAGTGTTACCCCTATTTCTATGGATAACCAAAAGTTAGCCTCGATTGCTCAGCTGGCAGGAAATTTCAAACGTAACTTCTAAAAGACATGATACTGCCTCTTCTTTGACCCCAATTATGGCCAGGAATTCAACGTTATACCATTTGTGCTTGAATGGCATCGCTGCTCACTACTCTATAAAGGAAGCACTTGACAAATATTCAGTTAGTTGTGGACTCAAGTACCCAAACAGAAGTGGAACGGAGGGGGTGAGGAAAAGATGATGTGATTAATGCTTCCAGAAAGAATAGTGACCATATCCAATTTTAAAAGGAGAGGGGGAAGGGATGTCCATAGTGAATTGTGTTCACTGTATAAACACACCCACCATTTTGGGATTTTAGGTACAACCGATATGATTAAAGGGGAGTAGCATTTGGGGAAAAGCCTCCAAGATCTGGGATTTCTCAGACACAGTCTGAGGATCTTAGGAGACCAGTCCTTGGAATTAGACTGTGACCCGCTGAGATGCTTTCCAGTTCCCCAACTGCACGGTCCCACAGCCGGTATCAGTCAGCGAGAGACGCAGGTACTCACGTGGTATTATGCCTTGGTTAGCCAGCTGCTCCTGGGTCCTTCTCTGTTGAAGTCGTAACTGTAAAACTTAGAAAAGCAAGTGTTAGGTTGTGAGTTGGGCTAACACTGACTACAGTCACTCACATCTGCTTCGTACTTTTTTGGCATCACGCTTCTCACTTTATTTCTAGAAGAGTTCTGGAAATTTGTGTGGGGGACATTTGCGTTTTTGTCATAGATCTGGAGAAAGGAGGATGGGAGAAGCTGAGGGGGTCGTAGGGCTTTGCAGCAAGTAGGTAACAACCAGAAATCAGAAGACTTGTCTCCTATTTGGAGAGAATGCTATTCTCTCAGCACCAGGCTTCTGCTCTCCCCACCAGCCCTCCTGGGAGCTGAACCCCATCAAATAATGCAGAGACTCTGGCCATGATTTCAAAGGAAGAGATGCAGTAGAGAAAGCTTGGTCTCTCCAGTCTCACCTGGGTTCAAATCCCATCTCTAGTCCCTTCAAAGGTGGGTCAATCTGGGCAAGTTGCCCAACCTCTATGAACCCCAGTCATGTGTAAATGTGGACACCTTGCAGAATTGCTATGAAATCTGGTAAGACAAGGCAAGCAGGTTGCTTAGCAGAGCGCCTGGCACGGAAGTCATCAGTAAGTGGTAGTACTATGAGAATCTGCAATCCACCTGGAAATTCAGAGAAGGGCTACTGGAGTCATGCTTTGCTCAGAAAAACATTGTAAAACGTCCAAACTGTCAGTTACAAAACTTTACGTTACTACCCCTGTGCACAAATAGATAATATACCATACATACATTTATATGTATAAGTAATTATATACATGATACACACATTACGAGTGCAGTGCTTATGACTTTCCCCTCCTCACTCCTCTCCCCCTAAAACATCCATCTTTGGACATGTACATTTTGTCAGGGAGATTCTGAGTTTGCCATCTTGGTTCCTGGGTTTACGCTACTCAGGATAAGGAAAGAGAGAGCAGAAATTTTCAAAGAGAGGGATCGGCTTAATCACTTCATAATGAAAAGAGAGAACAAAAATTGCTTTTATGAAGATAAAATTAGAATGGAGGGAAGAGAAGCAAAAATGAGAAGGATATGTGGCCTGACTTTAAAGTTTATTATTTCAGAGTGAGGCTTCAGAGCAAATGCAATCCTAAGATATACTGAAAGAGCAATGGAGAAATAATTTTAAAAAGCATTTCTATGGGTTTTGAATTGGACTCTCACCAACCTTCTTTGGGAGAGACCAATGTTGCTGAATTGCTTGTAATTACTTTTGGGGGCTAGACTGTGCTTTATCGGAGAGCTTCATATAACTCCATCTGGGGACCGGATAACAAGGAGGGCTAAATCATTTCACTTTGTGGACAAAGGAAAATGACAGGAGAGCCACAATTTACACCCTCCTTCAGACCGACCCTCTCACTAACAAAAACTGTAAAATGTGAAAAACAACTACCCGAGGAGTCTGAATAATAAAAAAAATCAGGCAGATTGTGGGGAGGAGTTGAAACCTGGAGAAGTGACTTACGTGGGGGTGAGTTTCCCATTTTGGGGGGGAGGCTTTGCCTTGAGGGTGGCCTGGAGTCATGAAGTGGCAAGTCATAGGTAGTTAAAACTTCACTAGAAAACCTGCTCATCTTTCCAGCCAGAGGAACCAGGGAAAGGTGCCCAGACAACCGGGGTAACCTGCAGGGGAGGGAGCTGCAGAAGGAGGGGATTCCCTGGCTCCGCGTCTGAATCTCTCCACAAGTTTCCGGTTGATTCCTTGATGATGTTTCCATGGGGCAGATTCAAAGCAGCACAGCAAAGGTTTAAAATTAAACTGAAATCTGAACCTCTGTGCACATTGGTACGCGAGAGCTAAAAGTGTGACTCTCCCTGGGTTCGCTGTGGGCTAAAACAAAAACACCAGCATTCTCCTGAGGATTATAAAAGAACTCAGAGTCTATGTAACATAAGACTCACAGTGTCCAGGATGCAATCCACAATCACTCTACACACAAAGAACTGGGAAAATGAGGCCCATTTCAAGTGGGGAAGACAGTAACAGATGCAACTTAAAATGACCCAGATATTACAATCGTCAGACAAGGACTTTAGATATTTTCAACTACGCTCAGCGAAGTAAATCGAAACGTATTTGAAATGAATGTGAAGATAGGAAATGACACCAGCAAACTAGAATATGTAAAAAGAAATCAAATGGAAACATTAAACTTAACAGTCGAATATCTGAAGAAATTTACTGAAAGGGGTGAAAAGAAGAATGAGTATCAGAGGAATGAATCAGTACCTTTGAACATAGGTCAAACTGAGAAAGAACAAGAAAAATAATGGAAAAAGTGGACAGTCTCAGGTATCTGTGTCACAGTATCAGAATATCTAATATTAGACAATTAGAATCCCAGAAAAAGAGCAGAAAAATAAGTAATGGCCAAAACATCCCAAATTTGGTGAAAAACAGAAATGTACAGATTTAGAAAGTTCAACAAGTCCCAAACTAGACATATTCACAAAAAACCACACTTTGAAGCATCATAATCCAACAGCCGAAAACCAAAGAGGAGAAAAGTCTTGAAAGCAGCCAGGAAAAACAACACATGGCCAAAATGGAAACCTTGATTTAAACTACTACAGACTTCTTATCAGAAGTCACGGAGTCTAGAAAATAAAACAAAATGAAAACAAAATTAAAAACTGCCAACCTAGAATAGAAAATGCCCTTGAGGAATGAAGACAAAATTAAGGTATGTTCAGGTAAAGGAGAAGTAGGGTAATTTGTTGCCAGCAGACTTTTACTACAATACATGCTTAAGGAAATGCTTCAGGCTGAAGGGAAATGATCTCAGAAGGAAACCTAGATATTCAAGAATGACTAAAGCACCATCAGAAATGGTAAACTGCTTGGTAAATTTTAAAGACTTTTTTCTTCCTAAGTTTACACATATATAGATATGTAACTATGTAGAGAAAAATTATATCATTGTCTTCTGATGTTCTTAAAGCAGGTAGACGTAAGACAGGTAATAACTAGAACATAGAGGGCCCTTTATTACAGCAAGGTTTCTACACTTTGCATGCAGCGGTATAATTTAACTATAAGTAGACTGTGAAAGATTAATTATGTATATTGTAACCCCTAGAGCAACTAATAAATGAAAATAGAAATCATTTAAAAAATCAATAAATTAAAACAGAATGTTAAAAAATATTCAGGTAATCCAAAATAAGGCAAGAAATGGGGAATTAGAAACAAAAAGTAGAGGGACAAGCAGAAGACAAGTAAAATGGTAAACCTAAATCCAAAAACATCAACAATTACATTAAATATGAATGGTCTAATCCACACTCAAAAGGCAGATTATCAGAAGGGATAAAAAAGAGCAACATTCAATTATATGTTGTTTACAAGAGACACATTTTACACATAAAGACTTAGACTGGTTAAAAACAAATAGATGGAAAAAAGATATACCATATGAACAGTAATCACAAGGTGGAATGCCTACTACATCTGTATCAGTTAAAATAAACTTCAAGTCAAAGAGTATTATCAGAGATAAAGAAGGGACATTTCATAATTATAAAAAAGATCATTCATCAGGAAGATCTAGCAATTATAAATTGATAGGTATTTCATAAGAGCCTCAAAATACATGAAGCAAAATCTGACAGAATTAAAGAGGTAAACTGACAATTTCAAAATCATAGTAGGAGACTTTAAGGTCTCTCTCACCGTTGGATAGAACTAGATAAACATGACATAGAGGATTTGAACAACAATATCAACCATCTTGATTTAACTGGTATTTTTAGAGCTCCACACCCAATAACTACAGAATTAATATTCTTCTCAAGTTCTCATAGTAATTTGCCAAGATTTGGTAGGCCATAAACCAAGTTTCAACAAACTCACAGAAAACTGAAGTTATATAAAGTCTTTCTCTGATCACATTGGAATTAATTAGAAATCAGAAACAATACACTATTTAGAAAAATACTAGGCAACAATTTCTAAATAATGCATAGGTCAAAAAAGAAATCATGAGGGAAAGTAGAGATATTTTGAACTAAATGATAATGAATATACAACGTATTACAATTTATGGGATACAGCTAAAGCAACGTTTAGAGGGAAACATAGAGTTTTAAGGAGAATGATTTAAATAACCAATGACCTAAGTTTCTACCTTAATAAGCTGAAGAAGAAATATACCCAAAGTAAGTAGAAGGAAGAGAATAATAAAGATTAAGGGCAGAAATCTTCAAAATAGAAAGCAGACCAGTACCAGCAAAAATTAACAGAACCAAAGGCTGTTTCTCCGCAAAGACCAACAAAGCTGAAAACCCCCCAGCTAAAGTGATTCAGAAAAACAAAAAAATTTAAAAAAAGAAAAAGAGAAAGAATAATTTTACCAATATCAAGAATTTAAAAATGAATTATTACTATGATCCCTAGACATTAAAAAGGATAATAGAAAAATACCATTAACAAATTTGAGCCAATACATTTGACAATTTAGATAAAATTTCTTGAAAATTACAATTTACCAAAATTAATACAAGAAACATAAATCTGAATAGTGCTATATTTAATAAATAAATTACACTGATTATCAAAAACTTGCCCCTCCCCTCAAAAAACCCTCCAAGCCCAGATGGTTTTACTAGCGAATTCTGTTAAAATATTGTGATTAAGATATTACTTTCCATTATAAATCAATAAAAAATGTTAAAAAAAAGATAGTACTTTCCAAATTCTCCATCAAATAGCTTCCATATTCTATATATTATACCAATAGTAAGAATCCTCAATTATTTTGTATTTCAAAATCATCGATCTTAATTTAGTAAAGGAAAGAGTTTAGAGCTATCCCATTATTAGAGTCAATCATTTTGAAGCCTGTTTCAGTTCTCTAGATATTAAGCTATTTTGACTTAGACTGCATGTATTAAGGTAACAGAAGTACAAATGGAAGAGAAAAATATAAAAACATTTTGAACAAAAAATTGGAAGAACTTGGTGACATGAGGGAAGAGAGAAATACATATCCTCATATGTGGAATTGGATGTATGGTTTGAGGCTAGACTATAACTTTAACTTATCCCAAATAGTTGGCAAACTACATATATCTCTGCCATTTACTAAGGAATTTTCCTTTGCTCACTGATTTGTAATGTCACCTTCATCATTTAGTAAAGTTCTAATATAAGCCATGATTTGTTTCTAGGTGCTAAGTTCTAATTTATACCTCTTGTCCTTTTCTCTCTTCTTAGCAGCAAAAGAAGTAAATGTTTTCTGTTTTAAGACAGGAGACAGAGTACACAACTGATTCCTATAACAGAAATGAGAGTTTAAAAAATCTGTACCTTCACAGGAAAAGAAGAAGGGGATTTCTTAGTGGATTGGAATTGTATGTAATCTCTGAGACACAACATGCGTATGGAATTGACTGGATTGGAAAACCACATCCCAAGACATATTCAAGGGAGTGATTGAAAGCCATGCCAAGAATCCTCCTTGCCTTGGAGCCGCAGACAGTACAAGGTTCAGTGTATCAGGACTGTTAGTTGGGGTAACAAAGCAAGAGGTCAGCCTTTATCTTGTACTGCACCTCTCCACGCATTGGACTAGGCATTGATTACATGGGATGGGACTGTCCCTAAGTAAGAGCAGTAAACATGGCATCTTGGGAGACAGATAGGTGGGCTCCAGGCTGTTGGTAATACCCAAGGGGGTCAAGAATTCTTCACTCTGAGACTAGCTACTGGTCATCCTGTGCCTCTCTCCCAATCCCTGAAATCAGATCAAAGCACGTATGTCAGCAACACGTCTTTTCCCCACAGACTGCGCTCACCTGCGCATCAGACAGTCTAACAGGTATCCACAGGGCACGTGTGAGGGTGTGATCAAGAATCACCTAACCCGGGAGGAATGTCAGCACCATGAAAGAAAGACTCCAAACTTACAACAAAACAGTGTGAACAAATGGAGCAGGTCTTATTCAGAGACAAGCAAGAGAATTTTCATTAATTACCAATATAATAAAACAACTACCCCCTACACATTAGGATGGCTACTCTTTAAGAAAAAAAAAAGGAAAATAAATAAGTGTTGACAAGGATGTGGAAAAAATGGAACTCAGTGCACCACTGGTGGAATGTAGAACAGTCCAGCTGCTCGGGAAACCAGTATAGTGGCTCCTCCAAAACGTAAAATATGGAGTAGCATATGATCCAGTAATCCCACTTCTGAGTACACAGCCAAAAGAAAAGAAAGCGGAGAGACACTCATACACCCACGTTCAAAGCCACATTATTCACCTTAACCAAAAGGTGGAAATAACCCAAGTGCCCATCAATGGATGAATGGACAAACAAAATGCTGTATAGACATACAGTGGGATATTATTCAGCCTTAACAAGGAAAGAAATTCGGACACATGCTACAGCACGGATGAACTTTGAGGACATTATGCTCAGTGAAATAAAGTAGTCACTAAAGGACAAATATTTTTGATTCCACCTACATGAGGTATCCAGAGCCATCAGTCATAGAGACAAAGAACGGTGATCGCCAGGGGATGACAGGAAGCAGGGGTGGGGAGTTACTGCTTTACTGAGCATCAAGTTTCAGTTCTGCACGATGAGGAAGATCTGAAGATGGATGGTGGTGATGGTGGTACAACCATGTGAATGCGTTCAATGCCCCTGACTGTACACTTAAAAATGATTAAAACGGTCAATTTTACGTGTGTTTTACAACACGTAAAAAAATAAAATGGAAAAAAATACACCAAAAGTCAAAGTAAAACAATTCATCAAAATAAACAAACTCAAGTGGATGGCTGAATACGAGAAGGAAGCTAGTTAAAGATGAATTAGTAAGCTGGAAGACCGGGCTGAGTCAGTCTCTCAGAATGTAACATGAAGCGATAAAGGGTAGTAAGTGAAAGCAATACGAAGTCAATGTGAAAACACTGCAAGATATAGAAAAGCTTCCGGGAAAAAAAATACTCATCCCTGAACCAGGGATAACTCTCATCAACATTAATTCAGGGACTTGAGGTCCTTTTTCTTTGTGTTTATGTGGCTTCACATTGTAAGTTTTCCTTCGCTAGCTGCTTTGTAAAGGAACAGATCACAGATACATTTCAATGCCATTGAATATCCTTCAAAAGATGCAATTTTAGAAGCTGCATGCTATCTCATTTTTTGGTTATTCAACAAATGATTGAATATGCCTATTACTGAGTAATTCATTTGTTTCCATTATTTTACCATGAAAACCCACGGTGGACATTCTTGGTAGTTGATGTGACTTTAGGACACGCTGTTAGAAGTGGGCTTGTCTGAAGGCTTTTGGTCCATTAGGCAAATGGCTCTCCTGAAAGGCCATTCTGCTCTCCTCACTAGCGAAGTGTGGCTGGGTTGCCCAGGGCCCTTGGCCTTGCTGCTCGCGTCTCTAGGAAGCTGCTGCAATCCTTCCCTCCAGAGAAGGTGGTGGCCTGGCTGCCAGTTCAGTGCTCCAAGCCTATAGGGAGAGGCCGGAGAGCCAAGGGCAGGATGACCTTGGCAATGGAATGTGTCCCTGGGAGGCGGAAACCCTACCTCTGCGGCTCTGGCGAAGCAGCCTTTCCCTCTGGGCACAGCTGCCCTCGGCTACTGCCCGGCCTCCGTCCCTGAGCGTCTCTTCCTGCTTTACTGCGCAGTACCGCCCTCTCTGCTTTTAGCTTGCTGTGGCCATGTGTGTCCCCAGAGCTCTTGGCAAACTTCCACTGATCCACCGTAGCTAAAAATACTCTGAGCAGAGGACTGCTTTTTGGCCCAAGTCTCCCCCTAACCCCCAGTTCCAACCACCTCCAAACTACAGGCGTCCGTGGAGTCTTCTCCTCCCTTCCTTTGAGACCATATGGTTATCTTCGGGAGGCGGGTGGGTTCTTGGTGTCTCTTCCATGTCATCCCAACACATTCTCATGGTCTGGCATTTGGGTGTCAGTCTTTTTTAGCTTTCAGAAAGCAATCAATTTTTCCTCTATTTTTGCATTCCTTTTGTCATTGCCTTCGGAACTGGGAGTCATGTTTGCATTCAAGTTGCTTCTTGACACAGAAGTTCTGGGCTCTCAACTCAGATTTTCTCATCTGTCTGGCTTCTTGTCCCAGGATTACACTATCTGAATTATTCTGGACTTATGATAGATTTTCATGCCTGGTAGGGAGAATCTTACATCACCCTTCTTGACTACTCAAGCCTCCTCACCCTCACCCCACCAAATGAATTTCAGGATGTGAGTAACAAGTTCCACCATCACCCAGGAACCTACCTCTCCAGAAGCAGAGGGCATACGTCCCTTTAATATTCTATCATTGTAAGTGTGGCCACTATCCAGCCAGGGAGGCATCACCCTGTTTAATTATTATTAAAGAATATAGGGAAACCTCTGGATCAAGTATAGTGCAGGACCAGGAACAGGTTCCCTGCACGTGACTGGGGCTGAGACTGGGTCCCCAACTCAAGAATGGGAACTAGAATATCTCTTACGTGACCAGACCCTGTCCCTTGCCTGTGCCCAGCAGAGGAACCAGAGCCACCCAGGATGGAAAGGACCAGGTGCAACTGTGAATGTCTCTTCAGAGTTTCAGGCTGAAGAGGAGGGAAATACCAGGATTGATGGACATCATGATACTTCTCTTCTCACACAGGCAACCACCTCTGCCACACGCCCAGAGCTGGTCAGTAGATGTTTCCCAATGCAGAAGGCAGACAGCATGATGGAGCAGGGTGTGAAGGGAAAACAGAGACTCAACTCTGTCTCCACCAAGTTGTGTGGCCTTGGGCAAGTCACTATGTCCACGTGTCAGCTACTGTCAACAATAAATCATAGTAACTGATTGCACAGGATTATTGGGATGGAGTTAATGAGTTAACCACTTTCTAAACAAGGCTCTCTGGACAAGGCTGACAAGCACCCTTCTGTTTTGTATCGCTAATGGGTGCTTCAGGAGAAAGCCTGCCTGTTTGGTTCCGGTTACAGAATTAGACGAAAAGGCAGCTTTAAGTTGTACAAGGAGAACTAATGTACAAGTTAAAGAGTGTCGTTGCTGCCTTTAAATATTGGCTATGCCCAGGACTGCCAGCTGCTGAGGGGAGGTGATGAAAACTGGGAAGAAAGGATCTGTCAGAATCTTGTAGGAAGAGGGGACTGCAGACACAGGAGTCACTCAGCACACAGAGCAAGGAAAGGCAGAGGGCAGACAAAGGAGAGGAGAAAAGCAGCTCAGTATGGTGCTCAGTAACTCATCACGGAGCAATTCTTCCTGTTCGCTTAGTCCTTCTCCCCGGCTCTCTGGCACTGGCTGAACTGAAAAGTACCAGTCTCTGAGACAGAAGTTCTTACATAAATCATCTCATTGAAACCTCCCACTAATCCCACAGCTGTATGAATTCTGATATCTCTGTCACAACTCACGAGGCCCAGAGGGTGTAAATAGCTCATCCAAGGCCATGGAGTTACAAAGTGAGGAAAGTGAATTTCCATCCCATGTCTTTGGACTCTAAGGTTTTGCCTCCCGGGTGCAAATTCCAAATGAAGTCCTATTTGGACGACAAAATTGTCACTTCTACCATGTGAAATCTTATGTTTTAATGTATTTCTTCCATTTGAGGGGTTCCTTTCAAATGAAGAATCAGGAGCCACTAGAACATGAGGCATGTTTCACGCTTCCTGCCTCCTCGGTAACTCAACATAAGGAACCCTCAGCTCAGCATCACTAGCCATGGTGTCTCCATAGCAACAGTCATGTAGGGTACCATTCTCCTTCTGGAGCCAAAAGACAGCTATTCTAACTGATGTAGGTGATGGGCACCCCAAGACTCAGGTTAGGATAAGGCTCTGAATGGTCCCAGGCTCTGACGGCATCACACAGAGTTGTTGCCATGGTTTTGGTGAGAAGTATTGCTTTTCTGAGTATTGCAAAACACTTTATGTTCCAACCCCATGTTCACTCATTCCTGACAGAGTGGAAAATGCGTCTCCTTGGCTGAAATGTTCCTCTTGAGTCCAGCCCAAAGATGACATTTTTAGGAAAGTTTGAGAAGAATCTCGTGGCTGTTACTGAGTCACGATAGAGTAGAAATGGATCTTTTCTATTTAAAGAGTTTTGTGCTACTGTTTGAAAATGTCACATTGCTAGGGAACGGGGGAAATGGAAAACTTTCCGTTTGCCATCAACAAAGAAAGATCGTTAGTGAATGTGAAGCAGCAGAGTTTAAGGGAAGTTCTGTTACCTGTCGGACTGAAATGGAAGGAAGCTGATGGGAGTTTGAGTTAATAGCGTTGGTCTGAATAAGCTTGCTGCTCTAGAAAGGATCACGCAACTGGAATATAGCACATAGAATTCTAGACCCTCCTCTGATCCTACACAGAATCTCTCTGGATCTCAGCTGCACTATAAACCAAAGGAAGACATTAGCTTAGATCAGGATTTCCCCAATTTACCTGATATTAAAAGTAATTTGAAAAAAAACACATTTCTTTGGGATCTTTCCTGGAGACCATAGTCCAATAGTTCTGGGGTTTATTGGAGATATATTTTAACAAACATTCTAGGAAATTCTAAGGGAAAAAGTAGGTTTGAGAAATAGACATAAGAAATTCTATTAAGTGCAAAAATGAGACCATGTTTTTATCCTATTTTGTGTCTTGCCTTTTCACTGGCAATATATTGTTACTTTTTGTGTACATGTGTATATGTAGACCCTCACTTCTAATGACTGCATGATAGTATTTTGTCATGTTTTAATACCTGTTAAACAAATTCCCTTTTATCGTTTTTACTGCACACAATTTTTTCCCTCCAGAAATGATGTATCACTTTGCGCTCCTACTGGGACTATTGGAGGGTTCCCATTTCACTACGAACTTATTAACAATGGATGTCGCTATTTAAAAAAAAAAGCTTTGTTAATTTAGTAAGTAATAATAGTACCTCAATGTCCTTTCTAATTAGTCAGACATGTTTTCATGGGTTTGTTGATTATTCGTATCTCTTCTTTTGTGAACAGCCTGATAACGTTCTTTGCAGAATTTTCCCATTGGGATTATATTTTCTAGTAGATTTGGGAGAGCTACTTATAACTGAGGCACACTAAACACAGTCATACATGTTGTAAATGTCCCCTGGTTTTTAGTTTCCATTCAATTTTGTTTGTGATGATTTTTGGCATTTAACATTTCTATATGCAATCCTTTAAAAAAAACTCTTTGTGATTTCCATCCTTGGTATATATTTAGAAAAATCTTCATCTCCAGATTATATACTCCAATGTTCTTAGATTTTTATGGTTTTGATTCTTGCATCTGACTTTGCAATGCATCTGGAATTAATTTTAGAAATTAAGAATAAAATTAGAATAGGCCTTAATTACTTTTTCAAATTGTTAACTAATTATCCTAACAATTAATTTCTAATCAAATGAATTTTAGGTGTCAGTTTTGTCACATAATAGATACTTCTATACCCTTGAATCTGATTTTGCTCTTTCTTTATATTCTGACCTTGATATTTTGTTTTGTAGGCTGGGTTTATCCTTGACTTAAATATTCATTTTGTATGGTGTGGGAGTCTAATTTGGGATGCCCTCAGCTCCTCAGTTATAAAATCCTTGTTTAGATTACTCAATTCAAGCCTTTAGAATGATTTCCAAGTAATTACAAGGTTTCAAGAGACCACATAGTAGAAAGTAATGTCTATGCACAGCAGCAATGGAGGTGACACAGCAAATTAAGACAGAGCTATGTATTCATGTAAATGCTTCCATACAACAGGTAGGGAAAGTTTAATCCCATAACATCGGAGCCTGAATCAGTTCCGAATGCACTGAGGAGTTTAGGGAAAAGGAAACAGACAAAAAAAAGAGAAAGCAAGGATGGGGGAAAGGTAGAAAGAAGAAGTAAAAAAGAGAATGAGTAGAAAAAAGGCTTAATATTTTTTGTATTGTAAGAAGAATACTTGTGTGTGTACAAATATCTATTCCAATGGGAGCTATTAATTCATACGTATTTAGTAGAGAATAAAAGATACATTAAATCAGGGACATACGAGGTCCTGCCTTGGGAAGGAAACGAGAGGTAGGCCAAGGGTCTTGGCAAAACTCTGGATTTTTAAGGCTGTGCTTTCCCCCACATCATGAGCTGGTCTCCCTGGGCCCAATATGGAGGTGATTTTAATTCTGAAGGAGGGAAAGGGGGAGGCAGAAGGGAAGACAAGAGGAAAGAAGGAAGGAAGGAAGGAAGGAAGGAAGGAAGGAAGGAAGGAAGGAAGGAAGGAAGGAAAAGAAGGAAAGAAGGAAGGAAAGAAAGAAAGAAAAAAAAGAAACCTACTTTTATCCTTACACATTGTAACAATTTCACAGTTAATCTGGCTATTTGCTCAACGGCTTAGATAATTTGGAAGCAGCAAAATGGCGGCCAGAATGATTCATTCGAGCCATCCATCCTGCTCCAATAAACTAGGTAATCAGCCAACCATACTTGAGTCTGCACTACCCTGACAAAGCTAGCAGGTCCAACTGAAACCCAGAAGTCTCTCCTACTACCACTGAAAGTGGAGAAGAGAGGCCTTTTCCTTGGTTTGGTATAGGAGACTTTTCAGTGCTTCCTGCAATATTATTGTCCCCAAACAGTAACACTAGGTGTCTTCGTGTTTCCCAACTCTTTAGCCATTGTTAATTCTTGTTTATTATTTTCTATCTAGAGTATTTAATGGGCCTGTGAAGTTGAATCACCCAAAGAATCACAAAGAAGTTGCTGGGATCTGTGTGTTAAGTTTCTATTTGGTCCATCTAAATAAACCACCACTGTGAACAGCATCCTCCTTCCCACCACTTCTCCCATGTTGCCATGGATACACTGCCTTCCTAAGACCATCATATTATTCACATGTGACTGATTTTCTGTCCTACCCTTCTACTACTCAACTGTTTTTTCTTTTCCTACAAAATCCTCCATTTTTTGGTAAGCAAATTTCTCTTAAGCCTCGCTTTGCCTGTGGTCTCTGGGCAGCCTACTTGGCCACAACCTTTACAGCCTCTAAGAATGGTCTCATTTTCTAAAGGAACACCAGAACGCATGGTCTAACAAGATTTTTTTTCTGAATTACAATTTGTATGTAAATGTTACCAAAACCACAACATAATTTGTATTTATTTTACATTTAGTAAGTCATCTTTTGGGGGGAGAAATAAATGAAAAAAAATACCCCCCAAAAGGTGAATGATAATAGAAGACATGTCCTCACTGAATCAACTATATACTCATCATTCAGAGAGAGTCATCTTCCTCTCCTTCTAATGCTCCAAAATTCCAGTCCAACAACAGCTCTGCCTTGATTATGAGGGAAGGTGAAAATAACACCAGTTCTGTGACATGAACCGAAAAGTCTTCTTCCAGCAGCACCTCGAAGTAATAACACAAAGCAGTCATCCCTCTGGGCTCCAGCCTCCTCACCCATGAAGCACAGGATGGACTAAGTTAAAACTCAGATACTCTGAAACTTCACAAAACACTGGAAACATTTTTTAAGCTGAAATTCTACATGGAAGGGAAAAAAATAGCACCAGGGTGCACAGCAAACGCAGAACCTCCCATGAAATGTCAGAGCTCTGTGGAGCAGAGTTTGAAAAATCGTTGGGTTAGATCGTCCCTAAACCCCTTCCAACTTAGATATGTTATTTTTGTGATTTCGATCTAAAAAATCTCAAACCTCCTCAGAGTCGTTACTTAGGAACAGATGGAGGGCTTTCATCCAGGGGCAAGGGGGGAGGGGCGGGTGACGGTGTCGTCGCACCAACAGAACCCTGTTTCCCCAACCTGTCTTGGTCCTTTACACTCTCCTTGCTGGAGACTGAAGCCTCGGGATGTGCAGGAAAGCTCCCGTTTTCCGTGGAGGACCACGCCCAGGTCTCTTAGCAACAGCAGAGAGGGAAGCAGCTGCCGTCAACAGATGGTGGTGGGCTCTCAGTGCTTCTGCAGCACCTTCTCCCAATGGGCTCTTGGCTCCTCATAGAATCCTCTGTATCCTGCCTAGCAACCATCACCCCTTGGCAACCACAAGAGCAATCATTCCATCAAACCTATAATGTTGCTTGGAGTCTCACTGCTCTGTACTTTCTTCATGTCCTGCATTTACAGTTTGCCCTATGTCTAAACGTGAAGTGTTTTAATCATTCGATGATTGGATGACAGATGCTAATGCCCGGAATCTCATAAAAAACCAAAGTGAATTATATTTAAAAAAAAAAAGTTGTGGTATATTTATACGATGGAATAATACTCGGCCATAAAAAATAATAATTTGCAGCAACATGGATGGACCTGAAGACTGTCATTCTAAGTGAAGTAAGCCAGAAAGAGAAAGAGGAATACCGTACTGTATCACTTACATGCGGATTCTAAAAAAAAAAAAGACAAACTTATTTACAAAAGAGAAATGGACTCACAGACATAGAAAACAAATTTATGGTTACCGGTAGGGGAAGCGGGGTGGGGGGACGGATATATTGGCAGTTCTAGATTTGCAGATACTAACTACTATACATAAAATAGATAAGCAGCAAGTTTACACTGTATAGCACAGGGAACTATATTCCATACCTTGTAGTAACTTATGGTTAAAAAAATGAAAACAAATGTATGTATGTTCCTATATGACTGTGTATTGTGCTGTACACCAGAAATTGACACAACATTGTAAACTGGCTATACTTCAATAAAAATATATTTTAAAAAGTAACTTGCGTCTATACTTAATTTCTGCTTTGCGCACAGGCAAAATACCAAGGAGAAGTGGTTAAAAGATCACCCAAAACTCTGCCTGCTGAAATACATCAGCAGATGTCCCCTGCAAGTCACACAAGAGTTCAGGGGACCAAGCCCTGTTCTTCTCACAAAACAGCTGTGTCAAAAAGATCTCTCTCCAGGCCTCAGCTTCCTCCTATTAAAACAAGAAAGATGAGTTGATGATCCTGGAGGCCCCTCAGACGGCTAACATTTCACAACCCCCGACTTCATATTTGACCAGGGGCTTTCTTTGTCTCTAAATTCAAACCTTTGAGATGTTTCTTAATCTCAAGAGTATTCCCCATGAGATCACAATATGTCTTGTAATAGTTCTCGGCATGGTGTTCAAAGTGCAGGAAAAGGGCAGGAAGACAGCAGAGTAGTGCTCCACCAAATGGTCTAAGAAGCTGGATGTGAGATGCAGGGTCTTAAAGTGGACCCCTAGAGGGAGATGTAATCCAAAATAGCTATGACTTTTATAAATGCCTCAGAAATTTTCATGCTCCCCAGGCCGATCTGGTGATCACGCTCTTATGCATTTATCCACCCATTCAATCTCTCAAAAAGCATTTTAACAGTTCCTTGCCATGTGCTGGGGCATCTGGAGAGACTGAGGATGACACCAAGTAATTTAAGGCATGAATAATCTCATGGGGAAGAGAGGACAGACACACACGAGTTAGACAGGTAAGCATCAGGCAACATGTGATTACAGTGCATCCTTGTGGATGGTTACCAAGGGAAGGAGGACAGGACCTTTACATCTTCCAGGGGGAATCTTATGGGTAAGATGGTTGATACAAGGAATTCTTGATCAAGAGAAGAGCAGCGTACACACAGGAACGTGGAATAGGTGTGGTACATCCTGGCCAGGGCCAACTCCACAAGCACGCGACCTGGGCCATCAGCATCCCACACTCGGAAGGGCCCTGTGTGGTTTGATCCTGTGCTGTTACCATTTGAAATGTTCATGATTTTGAACAAAGGGCCCCACATTATAATTGTGCGTTGGGCTCCCCAAAATATATAGCATAACCCAGATTATCACTTTGTTCAAGGAGAGGGATCCTATTGGGGAGATAATACTGGAAAAGGAAGCAGGGGTTCAGAATAGAGGGCCTTGAATGCCACACTGAGGTGCTCAGACTTTATCCTGTAGAAAAAGGGCGGTGCCGGCATCTTTTTGAGCAGCAGAGTCACACGGGAATATTGAGATTTTAGGATCTCTCATCTCGTGGGAACACGAACTGGGGAGACAGGGCTGGTGTGAAGACTCTTTTTATGATCCAAGGGTAAAGCAATAAAGTCCACTCAGGCTGAGAACAGAGAAGAAAGATTCGCGAAACAAGAGGAAAAGAAGAATCACTGTCTCGGTAATAAATTAAAGATGGAGAGAGAGAGAGAAAGGGGGAGAGACAGAGAGTCGGAGACAGGTGAAACCAAATTACACGACAATTTCTTTAATCAGACTTTTTGCAAAAAATTAAAAAAAGACAATGCCAAAACCACAAAAACTAAACCAACTATAATTATTGGTGACAAAACTGGTTGGGCCACCAGGAGCCTTGGAGGCAAATGACTTCATCGTGGCAGAATTCACCCTTCACCTCATTCATTCAATATTTATTGATGTCCTGTGGAACATCTAGATACCGTTTTAGACACTAAAGATCTAGCTGCAAATAAGATCCAGCCGGTCACAGGCCCTGCCTATGAAGATTTTACAGTCTAGGAGGGAAAAGATGTTAAACAAATAATTACAACTGTGGGAACGCTGTGCCCGTAGTTTGGGAATGAGAGAGGATTTCCTGGTCTTTTCTCCCAGGAAACTTCAACAAATAAATAAATGGAGTTGTTAAGCCCCCGACACTTAATTTGCTTCCTCTCAGTTGTACTCAACTACAGTCCATGTGTGTGCGTGCGCGTGTGTCTGTGTGTGCGTGCGGGGTAATTTCCATTTCCGAAAGACTCGGCTTGCCTGACCGCGGGGGTGGGGCGGGTACTGACAATAAAGTTACTGGCAGAGCGAGCAATCAAAGAGAAAAAATGAGAAGCCAGTGATACCTGCCTTGCATTCTCTTCTGAAAGGTTTTCCACTGGACTTAAAAAGAAATGCCTTTTTTATCTGCGATGGACTTGGTTGTCGTGTAGCTAAGATGTTCCCGTTGGATGGTCTCCCTCCCTAATCTTAGCTCTTCCCGAAGGACCAAGGACGTGCATCCACTCAAGACGGGGCTTCTCCCTAGGAAGTCTGGAAATGGGACTGGGAGAGAGTGCACTGGGGAGCTGCTGGGAATGTCATTCCAACCACGTGAACTGGGAAAATGGGAACGGCAGCTGACTGAGAGAGAAGGACAGAGCTTGAATGAGAGCCAGGGAGAACGGCCTGAAGGTGTTCAGATCTCCAGTTCGGCTTATTCCTGTCACAGAGCCCCAGGAGACATCCCACTGTGTTCATAAGAAGTGCTCTTTCTTTGCTTACGTGTGTTCCAGATTTCTATTTAATTCTCTACTGTTTGCAAACAGAGAGGCTCCCTACTGACGAGTGCTGGAGGAAAGCCATCGGCACAACCAAGCAAGGCTTGGGGATCTATATCTAAGTCCTGGCCTACTGGTTAACGCTCCTAGGGGCGTGGACCTGGAGCCCGGAAAGGTGGCCAAAATGCACACACTGGAGCATGACACTGGCAGACCCAGGAATCTGAGTTAAACATGCCGTGGGAAGCATCTCCGGATGGCTGTCACTGTTGCATCCTCTCCACATGTAGAGACCACACGCCCTGGACACAATGGATGGTCAGAAAGTGCAGTAGCACTTGGCCATGATTTGGGCCTAGCACTGCTTTTTGTTGACTCCCACCCTGAGTTTAACTGGATTGACCTTCATGAACCACCCTTGACTATGACATTGTTGCCTTCAAGGACACTGTCAGGCACAGGCCGGTGGATGATTCCCCGGAGGGCGACAAGCAGGACCACCGGGGGCGTCAGAGGCTTCCAGAGCTGGAAGCGGGTGCTGTCAGACACAAGCTGCAGAGAGAACTCTCCTTGCCCGGTGGGTGCCCCATTCCCAGAATCCTTTCTTCTACCTGGCATTATCCGGCTTCAGGACAAACCCACTGCCTGTGAGCAGCTCTGACATCCTCTTCCCCAGGGTATGCAGGCATCGACCTGCCTGGTGGAGAGGAGACAGGGTGATGGGAGCTGAGAGCGCCAGGCCTTTCCAACCAGGTTGTCCACACTGTTCCTGCCCCAATCCAGGCCACATTGTCCAAACAAGGCTGAAAGCCAGGAATCATTTTTGTGTGTCATGCTGACACCTGAGCACATTCTGCTCCTCGCCTTCTGAGTCCAGGTACCAATAATAACTGTTCCCTGGCCAAGCATCGCCCTGTGTGCTGAGGTGCGGCCAAGTGATCGCAGTGACCAAGAACAACGGAAGCTGACTGTCTACCCATCTGTGGAGGGGGACATCCAGAGAAGAGGTGGAGGAAAGGATGACCAGGTGATGGATGTAGCCCTCAGTGGCTGGAGGGAGAAGGCGAACCTGGGTGGCGGATGTTGGACTGGCCTTACTGGCCCCACAGATAAGCAGGCCTACAGGGAAGAGTCAGGACCAGGCACCACTGTTCTTTCTCGATCTTACAAGATGTACTGACTCTGCTTTCTTGGAGGAGACTGAAAGACATGAATTCACGCCAGCTTCTAGCATTGCGCATTTGTTGGGTAAAAACCACAGGAGAATATTCCAGTCCAAAGAGCCCAAACTCAGACTGACCAGGCACTTCCTTCAGTGATCAAGACTCACGCAGTCGAAAGTCGTTTTAGAAAGATGTCTGGTCACACAAACACCGCGAAGCTATTCTTTCCCTAAGCACCCCACTCTCGGTTTGTCAAAACATTTGAAGAAGACTAATTCATGCCTCAAAAGGAATTCTCTCTCACTCCCTCAGCTGCCAGGTTTGTGAGACTAAGGCTTTAATGTTACAATATCTGAAGATACTAGAGGTTGGAGGAACACAGGCCTCAAGTGGACGTGCCAGGGTAGGGGGATGTTAAAGCAGGCAGGATGCACAGTCCGTGTGCCCTCTGGGAGGGCTGGATGAGAAAGCCTGCTCTGGCCGGTCTCGGTGTCTGTGAGCAGCAGTACAGGGTAGGAGCTGAATACATGGACTCTGATTTGTAGCAACACAGATGGACCTGGAGATCATCATTCTAAGTGAAGTAAGCCAGAAAGAGAAAGACAAATGCCATATGATCTCACTTATATGTGAAATCTAAAAAAAAAAAAAAAAAAAACCACGAATGAACTTATTTACAAAACAGAAGCAGGCTCACATAGAAAACAAAATCATGGTTATGGGGAAGGGGAAGTGGGGTGGGGATAAATTCAGAATTTGGGATTAACATATATATACTACTATATATAAAATAGATAAACAACAAGGACCTATAGTACAGCACAGGGAACTATATTCAATATCTTGTAATAGCCTATAATGAAAAAGAAGATAAAAAGGAATATATGTGTGTATGTGTAGACTGAAACATTATGCTGCACAACAGAAACTGATGTCACACTGTAAACTGACTATACTTCAATTTTAGAAAAAGAATTTTGAAAGCTCTGTGAATAATAAAACTCATAGGAAAAAACTACAGTAAAGAACAAGGTCCTACTGTACGGCACAGGGAACTATATTCAATATCTTGTAATAGCCTATTATGAAAAAGAAGATGAAAAGGAATACGTATGTATGTATATGTATAACTGAATGCTGTACAGCGGAAGTTAACTACAACATTGCAAATCAACTAGACTTCAATTTTAAAAAGACAAAAGAAGGAAAGAAAACAGGGGCTCTGAAGCCAGGGGTATGTGAGTTCACATCCCAGCCTTCCCATTAACGAGTTGTAGAATCTTATGAAATGTCTTTAAAGGCTGGGCCCTTCAGTTTCTTCGCCCATGAATTTGGGGGGTGGAGGGGCCACAGCACCTCCCCGTGGGACTGCTGTGAGGAGTCAGTCAGTTGGTACAGTGATGTGCTGGGAGTGGGGCCCAGCAAACAGCGAGCACCCGACAATCCTGGGGCGCTCTACTGGGGCCGCAGTGCATCTCCCCCAAGTCCCCCCTCTGTCAGGGGGAGGAGCCAGCCTCAGGCCACGCTGTCACCAGTACTGCCGATGAGGACAGCCGCTGAGCTGTGGGGAATTTTTTCTTCCATCCCAAACAGGTCCCCAAAGTTCAGAACAGAAACTCGTGGCAACTGACATAAACAATTTCAAACAATAATTTCAGAAGACAAATGGCTCCATTTGGACATGAAGACTCCTCTCAGAGGCTTTCCCCGCTTGTTTATGTATTCCATGGCCCAGAGCCACGAGTGAATTAGGCAGACCACGCGCACACGCCCGGGGCGCAGGCGGGCCTGCGGGCAGCAGCACCTGCTGCGTGACCTGCTTTCCTTGAAAGCTGCTGCTGGGGGAGGTCCTTGAGGAAAGGGACTCTGATCTACGCCTCCCAGTCTCCACTGGCTCATGGACAGAGGTCACACTGTTGAGCAGGTCATTAATTAACCCTTTTGAACCTCTGTTTCCCATCCCCATAAAGTTGGTGTCATTATACCCATTTCAGGGTCACAGCAGTGATAGAAGTCAGACTCTGTCAGCCGGGACAAACTAGTACACAAATATTCACGAGGTTAACGCAGGCACCCAAAGGAACAACTGGGGAAAAACTGGTAATTAAGGCGAATGAGAACTTGGAGCGTAGGGTGTGCTTCATGAGGGCAAGGAAAAGGAATTCTCTCCAAACTAAGAGGAAAGTTTCCATTCAACGTTGCTGTAGTCCTTGAATATAGATTTAAGTTCTTCTGAGATCCTAAGCGAAGCCTGTGGTACACGGAGCTGGCATTTCAAGCATATGTTTCTTTTCTGATTATAAAACAAGTGCATGTTTATGATAGAAAATTCAGAAACTGTACAATATCTCAGGATGCAAAGTGAAACTAACGGTAGTTTAGGTTTGTAGGGATAACTAACACCTGCTAAGACTTTGCCTTCTTTCTTCCAACTCATATGTATATGCATATAAAAAAATCTACTGTTTCTAAAGAATCAGGATGGTCACTCCTGAGCATATGATTAAAGAAAATTCTAATTTGAAAAGACACATGCACCCCAATGCTCACAGCAGCACTATTTGCAATAGCCAAGACATGGAAGCAACCTAAATGTCCATCGACAGATGACTGGATAAAGATGTGGTATATTTATACAATGGAATACTACTCAGCCATTAAAAAGAATGAAATAATGCCATTTGCAGCAATATGGATGGAACTAGAGATCATCATACTAAGTCCAGTAAGACAGAGAAAGACAAATATTATACCACTTATATGTACAATCTAAAAAAATGACACAAATCAACTTATTTACAAAACAGAAACAGATGCACAGACATAGAAAACAAACTTTTGGTTACCAAAGGGGAAAGGGAGCAGGTGAGATAAATTAGGAGCTTGGGATTAGCAGATATACTACTATACACAAAATAGGCAAACAACAAGGTCCTACTGTATAGCACAAGGAACTATATTAAATTGTTTGTAATAATCTATAAAAAAATATAAAAAGAAATATATATATGTATAACTGGATCACTATGCAGTACCTCAGAAACTAACACAATATTGTAAATCAACTATACTTCAATTACAGAAAGAATTGGGATTATATAACATGTGCAATTTTGAAACCTCCTGGCATTATAAACATATTTCCATTTCATTAGATATTCTTTGAAAGTACCCCATTTAACATGTACATTATATTCCATTTCAAAGGATTCAAACATTCGCCTTTTGTTGAGAATTTCAAGTTTTCCCTTCACTTTTTCTGTAACACATATAATACTACAAAGACCATAGATCTTGACCCTTCATATGATATATATAACATACACATAATACACAATAGACATACGTAAGTATATTTATTATACACTCACACTAGTGTATATAAAATCATGATATATATAATCACTATTATATATAAAATCATTACACATATAATAGTGTATTACTTTTGGGAAAGTAGCAAAGGTAGGTAGAGTAAAAATTTTTTAAACTTTAGAAAATAATCTTGGCTCTACTGTTTTCTCAAGGTTTTGAAGCAACCAAACATAACATTTAAGAACATTTTCTGGTTTATAAATAAGTTCCTTTGTATCATTTTTTTCCCAGATTCCACATATAAGTGATATCATATGATATTTGTCTTTTTCTGTCTGACTTACTTCACTTAACATGATAATATCTAGGTCCACCCATACATTAGGAGTTTGGGACTGACATAAACACACTATTGTGTATAAAATAAACAACAAGGACCTACAGTATAGCATAGGAAACTGTATTCAATAGTTTGTAATACCCTATAATGGAGAAGAATCTGAAAAAGAACATATATATGTACAACTGAATCACTGTGCTGTACACCTGAAACTAACACAACATTGTAAATCAACTATATTTCAATTAAAAAAAAAAGAACATTTTCTCTCTCGGGGACATTCCATGGTGTCAGTTTCTAGTCTGTGTGTTAAGACCAGAACCTTCTGTAGAGGCTGGTGTTCTGCTAAATCTAAAGGCTCCTTTGCAAGTTCTATGTCTCATTCTGTTCTCTCCCTGATCATTCTGTGTTGAACTCGCTGGATTTCACCTCTCCCTCTAAACTAGTTCTCAGTCTTGAAGCCAGGGGACACGGCTTCTAGGTGCAGAGAAGGCTTTAAGCAGAGGGACCAATGACCTTGCTGAGGGAGTCACTGGTTTTGAAGTCAGGTGTCTGCCAACCTTTGGACCATCAGGGTTTCCCCTGGATTCTCGTTTCTCAGAGGATCATGTGATGAACTTGGTTCTGGGAGCCCAGAGTTTCGGCTCTAAGTCTCCTGAGTGACCTCAGGCAAATGTCTTAACATCCCTGACTCTCAATCCGTTCACCTGCAAAATCAGTTTTGTAATTACACAGAGTTGTCACGAAAACATAAGCACACTGACTGCTGTGATTTCACTGTTGCTGGCGGGGAGAGCTGAAGGCACGTAAAAACAAAAGGTAGTACAGTTTAGCAGACTGCTGTCTGATTCCCCAAACACTGTTTCCTCTGAAGAGAGCTCTTCGCCTCGGTTTCAGTTTTAGATGGAACAACATTTTCAATTACCAGGGTGTAGGATTTGGGCTCTAAGTCGAGCCTGAAGAATAGCTGTGAACCATGTTAATCCTTATAGCCAACCGGTAACATCGAAAAGGTCCCAGACAAGACCTGGGGCTCTGGTCGGAAACACATAAAGACCTGAGCTGGACAACAAACCACCTCTATCTGGAGAATTAAAATGCTAATAATGCCTTCCTCAAAAAAATGTTTGAGAGGGAGGGAGTAAGTAATAATAGGTATATACATCACTTTACAGAATACAGTGTAACCTCCATAATGACAATGACTATCTTCATCACTCTGACACAAGCCAGCATAATAAGAAACCAAAAGAATCAGCAGCAAATCTTACAAGGTAATCACAAAAGGCTGGCTGTTATAAATTTAGAGACAGCATGATATTTTGTAATAATATTTAAGTCACTTAAAAATATTGTAAATGAACATCCTACAGCATATTGATATAAATGATGATATAATAATTAATATTAACCTGTGAATAAAATTGCTACCACTGACAGAGGACATCAGTACATCCCTGCACTAGGTCAAATACTTTTTATTTGTCCTTTCACTAAAGCCTCACAAAATCTCCACAAAGCAGGCATTTTTGTCTCCACATTTACAATGGAGAAGTGGAGGCCGGAGAGCTTGCACGACATGCTCAAGTTCATATGACCAGGAAAGGGGGAGCCAGGACTTGACCCCAGGTCACCGAGACTGTACAGCCTGGGTCACAATATACACATTCAGATTTTCCAGCATAAAGGAATCTGAGAGGTTGCCGGGGTTCAGCCTCATCTGGGGACCACGTTTTCTCGGTTGTCGTTTGAATGTGAGCATGCTCTCGGACTGGTGGCGATTTATAACACGGAAACCTCTCGGGGGAGGGGGCGTCAGCTCACTCCTGGTTCATGGCTCCTCAGACCAGGAATCTTTACTCTCCCATTGACTCCATGGCTTGTTTATCAACAAGCAAGCAAAGCCCACCGCTACTTCATCTATTACAAAAGTTACTCCTGTTTCCTATAGAAGCTATGGGAGACACTGAGTAGATTGTCAAAATAAGGAATACAGGAACACAAGAAATAGTTTAAGAAAAATTAAAAATCACTCACTTTCTCACCACCCAGAGATACCACTTTGAGAATGGGTCTTTCTGGGCTTCTGTCTACACTCTTAACGCTTTTGGTATGTTTGTAGTGTCCTTTGATCCACAACTTGTTGAGCTTAAAATATTTCAGCTTTAAAAGTTTTTTCTTTTTTTTCCCACTTCCTTTAGATGAACAAACAAGCCTGATATTTAGAATCTGATATTTCTGTGTGTGTGCACTTTCGTGTTTTTGGGGAGAGCACTAAATTAAAAATTGTCTTCTAATATTTTATGTCATATAACTTATTCATTGTATAACTGAAACTTTGTGCCCTCCTACCAACCTCTCCTTATTTCCCCCACCTTCCAGCCTTTGGCAACCACCATTCTATTTTCTGTTACTAGAAATTTCTTAGATGTTTAGTGTCTTAGGGCACATCTATTCCTGTTGCTGGTTTTCAAATATTTCTTGAATTATTTTTTTCTTAGATAAACTGAGATTTTAAATACTCAAGTTTCATGAAAAGTCCTGGGATCTGGGAGAGATAGCATGTATCATCTGTAGGTTAATTCAAACTAGAAACGAGTGGCTTAATAAATCACTATTTGGGAAATCTAGGACAATGATGGCAACAGGGTATGTGTCTGGAGCTGTAGTCCAGAACTCCACTGGGATTGAGAACTGAACCCACTGGGCCAGGTCTATGTGTATCTGCGATGGGGGTGGGGGAGGCAGGAGGAGCGAAGTTTAGGTTGTAATAGAGACAGTCATCATGGCACAGTGGGATCATACCTGCCCTCTGCCATTTATGTTCTATGACTCTGGCCAATTTGTTTAACATCTTGAGCCTCATCTTCTTCACCTATAAAATGGGAATAATCATACCCATCTCATAGCATTTTTGTAAGGATTAAACAAGATAATGAAAGTACCACAGAGAACAGGTTCTCAGTAACTCTTAGTCCTCTTCTCCTTTGATGAAACATCCATTGCATTTGGTAATATGGTCACATTTGATCCCTGAACAGCAAATCACACAAGTGCATCTAAAAGTTTCCAAAAGTATCAGGAACTTGTGGCTCCTTTTTTTTTTTTTTTTAATTCCTGACTGACAAGATGCAAAAAGCTCACTGAAGCCCAGGCACTACTGGATAAGCACTCAAGATGACTCTGAGTTAGTTCTATCACAGAAAGGGTTCACTGTCATATGGAAAAAAGACTAAGGTTGAGTTTGGAACATAGTAAGTGCCAGAAACACCAGCTACCACAGTGGACCAAAGAGATTCACACCCATGATTCCCATACTTGGATTTTACTCTAAAGGCTGAGTATCCCATAAAACAACCCAGAGGAAGAGAAAGTCTCTGTGCACAAAGATTTCCATAGCAGTGCTGTATATACTATAAAAATGATAACTGGCTTAATTTTCCAATACACGTGGGGATGGTTTAGTAAATTATCAGGTACTCACTTGGTGGAATATGATAGTCTTTAAAACAAAAATTACGCTGCTATATAGGAGCCTGAAAAACTACTTATGATATTATACTGACGGATAAAAAAGGCTGAGTGTAACTCAGGCATAAGCTCTGACTATAACTTTGTAAAATCCTTTACGTGTCTGGACAAGAACAGGAAGGGAATAAGAGACAGTAAAGATGTTTAAAGTACTGAGGAAATAAATTATTGTTCAATGAATGTTGAATAGCATTTCCTGGATCTAGCCTGCTTTGGAGTCTCAATGCCTTGTCTGGAGTTTGAGTATCAAAAAGTTCCACGTGGAACTTTACCTCCGACCAAAAAGCCAGCCCAGCCAGTCACAAGGAGAACAAAGCTGAACAGCTTCCTGAAGGGAGAGCCCTTCCAGAAACAGGAAAGTAAAAACAGCGTACGGGGTATTTTCCAGGCCTTGACTGTGAAATAGGGATATGACCTGGGGTTATGTGACCATGTTTTACGACAAACAACTGATGCCTCTGTACCACTGAAGAGTCCGAGGGGAAAGAGATGAAGATTGAAGGATGGACAACTTACTTAAGTGGTACTTCAAATAGTTCAAACTGAGGTGTTAGGCAAGACATACTAAGGATTTGAGAGGCTGCGTATTCGCTGACCACTGCTACAGATACCAAGTGATGGTTCAGGTCCCGCACATGAGGGAACCCAAGAAATAAGTTCGACAATATGACAGTGGCTCAATCCACTGCTTCTACTGCTGTAATTCTACTGCTTCTCTAAAGATCTCAGGTGGCTGAATACAATAAACGTCAACTGGAGTGACTGAAACGTAAGAGAACCACCCTACTAGTGTCTATAGGCAAACAGGAGAATCGATCTTCCCCCAACAAAGAGGAGAAAGTTGTATGAGTCTTATTTAGTACATACGACTCAGTAAGAAGAAAATAAACAACCCAATCCAAAAATGGGCAGAAGACCTAAACAAGCAACTCTCCAAGGAAGACATACAAATGATCAATAGGCACATGAAAAAATGCTCAGTATCACTAATTATCAGAGAAATGCAAATCAAAACTACAATGAGGTATCACCTCACACCAGTCAGAATAGCCATCATTCAAAAGTCCACAAATGACAAATGCTGGAGAGGCTGTGGAGAAAAGGGAACCCTCCTACACTGCTGGTGGGAATGCAGTTTGGTACAGCCACTGTGGAAAACAGTATGGAGATTCCTCAAAAGACTAGGAATAAATTTACCATACGACCCAGGAATCCTGCTCCTGGGCTTATACCCAGAAGGAACCCTACTTCAGGATGATACCTGCACCCCAATGTTCATAGCAGCACTATTTACAATAGCCAAAACATGGAAACAGCCTAAATGTCCATCAACAGGTGACTGGATAAAGAAGATGTGGTATATTTATACAATGGAATACTACTCAGCCATAAAACCCGACAACATAATGCCATTTGCAGCAACATGGATGCTCCTGGAGAATGTCATTCTAGTGAAGTAAGCCAGAAAAAGAAAGAAAAATACTATATGAGATCGCTCATATGTGGAATCTAAAAAAAAAAACCCACAAAAAACAAACAAACAAAGCATAAATACAGAACAGAAATAGACTCACAGACATAGAATACAGACTTGTGGTTGCCAAGGGGGTGGGGGTGGGAAGAGATAGACTGGGATTTCAAAATTGTAGAATAGATAAACAAGCTTATACTGTATAGCACAGGGAAATATATACAAGATTTTATGGTAGCTCACAGAGAAAGGAATGTGACAATGAATATATATATGTTCATGTATAATTGAAAAAATTGTGCTCTACAGTGGAATTTGACACAACATTGTAAAATGATTATAAATCAATTAAAAAAGTTAAAAAAAAAAAAGAGGAGAAAGGAAAGAAACTTCCTCCTCCAGTGGTTCCAGAGGGCACTTTGCTGCGCTCTGTGAAAATAAAAGTCAGGGATCCACTTCACTGATTCTAAATTTCTGGGAAAATGATACATCTTATTTTAACAATCTGGAGACCCTGTATCTAAAAATACTAATTCAAATCTGGTTAAGTAAAGCTTGACTTTCCAGCTATTCTGGATAATATGAGAATAGAAATTAGTGAAGATGACTGACTTAAAACAAACACTGCCTGATGAATAAAGTTGAAATCCTAAGTACAAAAATCATAAGGCTGCAAAAAATGATTATTTGGCTAACGGTGGTGGTGGTTGTTTTTAAATCCTACCGATGACACTAAAACCACCCCTGTGTGCTTCTCTCCTGTGCAATCCACATACCACCAGGTTAAGTAACCCCTGCCTTCCCACATGGGGATGAGGGACTGACTTCCACTGAAGAAAGCCTCAGTAATTCTACCAAAGTCTTTCCATGACAAATGGCCTGACTCATTTAACCAATGTGGAAACAGATGCCCAGGGAGCTGCACTGATGTTCCCAAGTTCAAGGAGTCACAGGACAGGTGTGATGGGCTGTTCCCCATAGTTCTTGCCACGAGAGAGCAGGCATGAGACTGGACAGACTGAGACCTGGGAAATGCACCTGCTGGCTTCTCCTTTCTGGTCTGTGCAGAGACACAAGATAGCTGGTCATCATCTGCTAGACAACCAGTGAGTTCATGCTAAGAAGATGGAAATATCTCCAACATCTCCCATTCAGGCCTGGCTTTTTTGAAATATCTAAAATCCTAACCCAGTGGCTGAGCACTTTAACTTCCATCGGGCATTTCCGTTAGTCTCCAGTGGAACCCAGTTAGATCAGAATCCATTCAATTTGGTTCAACCCAATATGATAAAATCTTACTGATATGTCTGTTGTGTACTGTTGCAGATAAAAGTTGAATGCCATTATTTATGGTCTAAAAAACCTGTGTTTTCATTTCTTTAAAGACACAAAATGGGATTAATCATAATCCTTGGTCCATGTCACATGACCATCATCAGCCCATGAATGAAGATCATTTAATTTGCTCAGTAATAAACATGCCTACCACTGCTACCCACCTAAGAACATGGCCAACAACCTTTCTTCCACCTTGGGCTACATCCCTATTTCTTCACTTTGCCTCTCCTACCCCAGAGGTGACTACTACTTCGAATTTTGTATTTATAGTCATTCATTCTCTTTGCTCTAGTTTGAAGCCCCACTCCCCACACAAATATGCCTAAAGTATATAAAAATATACATTGTTTTCTTTTATTGTTTCCAAATCAGCTTTGGGGGAAAAATAAAATGTATTCATTCAATGCATTTTTAATGGTGCCATCTCTACACCAATCACTATTCTAGATACCAGGGAATAAATAAATCAGTGAAAATAAAAAAACAAAAAGTCTTGCCCCTGCAGACAAATAAACAAATAATCAAGTAAAAGGGGGCAGGGTATAGCTCAGTGGTAGAGTGCTTACCTAGCATGCAAGAGGTCTTGAGTTCAATCCCCAGTACCTCCATTAAATAAATAAATGAAACTAATCATCTCCCCTACAAATAAATAATTTAAAAAAATCAAAATGTCTAGTGTTCTCAACAGCGATGAGAGCTGCACGTAATAATGGGACAGGTTAGATGCAAGGGGAAGGTTGGGGCTCTTGCTGTGGTAATTCAGATGGCTGGGGAAGGCCACCTGATAAATGAGTAAATCGAATCCAGTCGGGTCTGAGGGGAGAGCAAGGTCTCAGGCAGGTGGACTGAGCCAAAACCAGAATGTTCCTTCGGCTTTTAAAAGAGATTTTTGGTTCCCATTTAGGACTGAGAATACCCTCATCTTCTAAGATCCAGCCAACTGTGTTGTCATGTGGACTTCCGAAGGCACAGGTCACGGGAACCAGACACAGGGCATCCGAGGGTCGGACCTCATATCCCGTGTGGGGCGTGGGATGGGTCTTTTCGGGTCTCCAATCAGATCCCCAGTTCCTGAGTCTCCATCACAATGGAAACATGCAAGAAACATTAACTCGCATGTGTTGAATGAATGAATAAATATGTAACTCTCATACAGCGTCATTTCAGCATTTCTCAGGTTGCCCCTGAGCTCCTTGAGGACAGGGACTGTGTATAACCCTCCAGTGGATATTCCTGGGGTGGAGCCCTGGGGCCTGACACCAATAAAGGACAGAGGTTTGAGGAGTCAAAGGCTGAGGCAGCCTATGAGGAAGCAGCCAGGAAGGAAAACCACCAGGTTCTCATCTGGCTGGGCGGGGAGGGCTCGCAGCAACCTGATTAACCCCATTAGAGAGGCGACTGTTGGAAACGGCGAGCTTCTCTGACCAGAAAGAAATTTCCACAATATGCTTGTTCAGGCAAACGTTCCCTTTGAGATGCTATGTAAATAAAGGTGAAAGACATCTGGGAATCACTGCCTTTGAGAAGTTCATAATATATATGAGAAATAGCAAAGTCTTCAGAAATCCTACAATTAAAAATCCAATTCAATTTTTCAGGATACTCTGCCTCCCTCTTTTTTTTTCATTTCCTACTGAACAACTTTAACATCTATGGAATCAGTCTTCTGTGGACCGCCCTGGGGAAGACATTGGGATGATGGCTGGATGATACATATTAAGGGAAAAGTGCTATAGAACAAAGTCTGCAGGACAGAGGCATGTGGAGGGGTGGCGGTTAGGAATGCCACATTGAAAGATGCTGTCAGGATCACACCCCCTCCCCAAAGACGTCCACATCCTAATCCCTGGAACCTATGAATATGCTACCTTACCTGGTCCTACAGACTGAACCATGCCCCTCCCCCAGCACACACACACCAGATTCTTAATGTTGAATCCCTAAACCTCAATGGGATGGTATTTGGGGAGGGGGCCTTTGGAAAATAGTTAGATTTAGATGAGGTCTCAATGGTGGGGCCCTCATGATGGTATTGGTGCCCTTGTGAGGAGAGATAACAGGCAGTGTTGTGTGTGTGTGTGCACCTTGTGAGGACACAGTGAGAAGGTGGCTGTCTGCACGCCAGGAAGAGAGCTCTCCCCAGAACCTCACCATGCTGGCACCCTGATCCTGGACTTCCAGCCTCCAGAACTGTGAGAAAATAAACTTCTACTGCTTTTCTACCCAGTCTACAGTATTTTGTGATAGCAGCCCACACTAAGACACATGGCACAGCTGAGTTAAGGATGCCAATCAACCGACCTTTTAAAATAGGGGGGTTAACCTGGATGAACTCAATGGAATCCCAAGATTCCTCACACGTGGAAGACAGAAGGAGAAGAGCTGAAGTCAGAGGGAGTTTGGGAGATGCTACCTGGCTGCCTTTTGAAGATGGTGGAAGGGGTCACCAGCCAAGCAAGGGCAGCAGGAAGGACAAGGGGACAGGTTCTCCTACAGAGACTCCAGAAGGAATGCAGCCTTGCCAACACCTGGGTTTTCGCCCAGTGGCCCCTTTTCAGACTTCCAACCTCTGTAACTCTAAGACAATAAATCTGTGCTGTTTTAAGACACTAAGTTTGTGGGAATTCTCTCTGGCATCAATAAGAAATGAACGCTGTGGCTGAGGAAGGGATTAGTGGCTGTCAGCAAAGGAAGGAAGAATAAATTCAGCTAGGAACACCTTGTACTGATGCCCAGAGTGAGACTGAGCCCTTTGCTGCCTCCTATTCTGATTACACCCGGGAGAAATTCCCAAGAAGATTTTGATGGAACAAGTTTCCCTACCTTTTAAAACAGTCTACAGAGTCTTTCAATAGCAACATAGAATTAGGGAATAGTTAAGATATTTGTGCTCCAGTAAACATCACACCCAAAGGTTGTCTAAGTTTTGAAAAGAAGGTTGAACCTATGAAGCCACTGAAATCTTAGAAAAGACTCTGTTAACTATGAAGACGGTAGGTGTGAATTATGCATTCAGCCACACAAGAAAAATTCATTGAGCTTCTTCTGTATGTCCAGCTCCCTGTGAATACAATGGTCAAAAGATGTCACAGTAATGTTTTTATGAAGCTTACAGCCTTCAAAACTTTATGAAAGTACTCAGGGCTATTCCTTTGGGAAAATATCAAATCTTAGGGCTGGAAGCCACTGCAGAGATGAACCAGTCAGATCCTCTATTGTGTAGATGACAAAAATGATATATCAAGAGGTCAATTAAATGAGGAAAATAGATAAAGTTTTATAGCCCAGGACAAAGAGTTTAACCTAGAACTTTCCCCATCATATGTAATAAGGCACTCTTCTAGCTTTAATCGTTTGTCCTAGGTTGTAAAATGAATTAATAGTGAAGGTGGGGCCAGAGCCCAGGCTTCTCTTGAGCTCATGGTGGAAATTTCTTTGACAATGTCCATTTTGGTAAAAATCTTTGGGACCAACCTCTTAGTCCAATGTCCCCAATTCACAGGAGAGAAAATCCAGTCTCAGAGAAGTCAAGGATCTGCTTCGAGAAGGAAGCGGTGGCCCCTTTAGGTTATCTGAAGGGTGGGGAAGAGAGAAAGCACAGAGGGCTGACCTGCAGAGTCCTGCTGAGATGCCCCTTGCTTTCTCCAGGAGGACAAGCAGCCAAAGGCAGACACTGGAGGCCAGTCCCAGGATGCCCCTGGGGGTGAGGACCGCGGGGCAGGTGCATGGGCTACCTAGTAGGCAGCTGAGTTCAGCCACTGCCTCTCCAGTGCCTGCTCTGCCCGTGGCCTGGCTCCTTCCAGCCGCGGCCCCCAGTCCTGAAGCCCCGCTGCCCAAGCACCAACTCCTGTGCTGGGTGATCCACCTCCCCTCCCCCACATGATGGGAGAGAGGCTCCCATGTTCTTTCTCCACTGATGCCTTGACTCTACCCCAGGGGACCCAGAGTTCATGCTCCCGGAACCCCCTCCTCACTCTGAGTCTCCTGCTTTCATGTCTAAAATGCGAGCTTTGCATTTGGGGGCATCTTTGGGCCCCAGACTCTCAAAAGCCTGGTGGGATTCTGGACCGGGCAGCAGAGAGTGCTGATCAAAGACCGATCAGATTGTAGGCAGGGTGGCCACCTAAAAGGCAGCATGCCTAGTTTGGGTGAAAGCAGGTTCTCACTATGGCAACAGGCTAAAAATCAAATCACTGCTTATCTGAAATTCAAGTGTAACTGGGTGCCCTGTATTTTAACTTACTAAATATGATCACCCTACATTTCTGGCAGATGGAGGCAAGGCTAAGGCAGGAATCAGAGTCTGCCTTTGTAGGGGCTGTTTGGAAAGAAGAGAAAATAAGAAGCAAGGGAAACACACTAATCCTTTAGAAGAGAAAACTGTTTTTGATCCTTTGTGCATGGTGTGTGCATGTGCATACACACATGGTTCTTTGTGTTCTATTGACACAAGGATTATGGTTTTGAGGAAAATTGTTGACAGTGATACTGATCACAGATATTGACATAACAACAGTGGGAAGACTAAGAAAAAAGTGATTAGTTTAAAAGTAACACTAATTACTGCATTTAAGTGACCATACTGCCTGTGATTTACACCCCAATGTCACACAGCCCAATCACAATTTTGCTTGTTGCCAGTCTTTGTGTTTTCTGAGAAACGCAAAAGGTTTCCAAAGGGGCCGACAAATCACTGAGTCCAACCTTGACATTAACAGATTAAGTAACCGAGACTCAGAGAGGGGACCAGGCTGCCTAAGAAAATAAATAATATAACAATATTTTTTGAGGGTTTATTAAGTACCAGGCATTTTTCTAAGTGCCCTACTGGTATTATCACAATAATTTCCACCACAACCTTATAATCATTCTCATTCTTCAAATGAAGCAAAGTGAGGCAGAGAAAATTATGTAATTTATCTAAGGTTTAAGGTTATACAGCTGATAGGTAAAGGTACCTGTTAGAACCACAGTGAGTTTCACACTAGACCCACACGCTCAATGGTGAAACCATGCAGCCACGCAAGTCAGCTGAGTTTATACCACGAAACACATTTGTCCATGCAAACGTTCATGTTAACTGCTCCTGCAGCAGGACTTGGTAGTGAATAGCAAGGTCACGCAGATACAGCTGATACAAAGTCCCTTGTAAGCTGCTGCCACCCACGTCAGTTTCAGAGCTGAAGCAGTTATCTGCTCCCGATAAACCAGCCCTATCACACGGGAGTCTTGCCACCATCAGATAACAACTTATCTCTTTTTTGAAATATTTTAAATGAAATACACAAGAGTCTATCTCACAGCAGACATTAGCAGTGAGACAGTTTTATGAGTTTACATTTTGAGTAGCTTGTGAAAGAAAAAAAGAAGAAAACGAAAGAGAGAAATCAAAGGCGAGGAGAGGCCTTCCTTATCCATGGCTAGCCACCAAATAAATCGAGGACTCTTGGGAAGGAGCCTTCTCATTCACATGCTGCCAGTCGGGCCCCTGTGCTGCTGCAGGCATAGCTGTAACTGCGTCCAGGAGGAATGATCACCGCCTCACCATGACTTCTACATAGTTTTACCTTCAGCTTGTTTTTGTCTGTGTCTTTCAGGAGTTTATCAGCCCCTTGCATCTCAGATAACCAAATCGCTTTGTCCATTTCCAGACCACAGCTTCCTTCCGTTTTATCAAAGGTAGAGGATTAAGCCTGCCTACGTCTGCTTTGATACCATGTTTTCCCAAAGCAACCCTTCTTGGGACACAGAAGTCTGTTCAAATTTCAAAATAAAAAACAAAAGTGAGGCTGCAATTGGAATTCTCTGACGCTCCAGGGTCCAGGTCTGCAGGATGTACGGGAGACACAGGGACTCCGCCAACCCACTAAAACAGGAATTGGGAGCAGTGTCAACACTGTCTTCCCTGCCTCTGCACTGCAGACCAAGGAAACATTCGTTTGATAAGTCTGTTTCACAATTCTGCTATCAAGAACATCACCAAATCCTTCTAGAGACGAACCAGCCCCTTCCCTGCCCCTACAGGAAACTGGCCAAGTGTGCATTTGAAATGAGTGTGGCTTCTTGCAAAACAAATCTACATCCTCTCTCCTTCAGAAAGGTGGCAGTGTTGCCCTGCAGTTTTGACCAAATTACAAAGCAGTGGCAATGTCTCTAGTGGATTAACAGACCAACCACCTCACCTCACCACGGAAAGGAAAGGAAGGATTAATCCACTGCAAAACCTAGTGCCTGGCAGACTTGCCTCAGATTTTTAGGGCGCTGAGTCTTGTGGCTGCCTAAGTTCTCAAGCTTTCACCTCATTTCAACAGCACAGAGCCTAAGGAAATCTCCAGTGGACTCCAAAGAGATCTAAAAGCCCAGAGCATCTCTAAGGAAGTCCCAGATGACCCTACTTTCCAGCAACCACTCTTCTCATTTTTTGTAACATCCGCCCAAGTGAAACATGGAGTGGTCCCATTTGGAAGGACTCTGGAAAACTTCGCAAACTCGGCAGGCATCCTTCTAACACCTGTCATGGGAAACGTTCACAACAGAGTTCACATAATGTAACCCATCTTCTAAGCAGAAGTACCATTCACTGAGTGGTCTGCTACCACTTTTACAAAAACCAACATATACAGAGCTACTGAGAAAGAACTGAAGACATCTATCTCCCTGTCTAAATGCAGAGACCCACACATCAACACCTTCCAGGCGCCAGGATACTAACCCTACGTGCGGGGCAGTTAAAGCCCCATCTTCTCTCCGCTCACCTTCACTCAGTGTCCTCTGAGAAGTTTCCCTATGCACCACTAACACAGAAATTTGGGGGGAAAGTCTCCATTTATAAGCATCAGATGGTTTGGGAAAAAATACTTGTGGCACTGGACTTTTTTTTTCCCTATAGTGATGTCATTTTAAATACTTGGTGTGCTCCAAATTTGCTATTTTTACTTCCCCCAAGTGACTTTTTTGGGAAATACATTTGTTTGGAGTAGCTACATTTTAAGTGACCCCTGTATCTAACACATGACATCAGGTTCATCCTCTCAGCAATTATAGCTGATAACCACGCAGCTCTCAGACTAGAAATCCCCTCCGTGTTCATGTTCAAGGTTGTTCCTTTTTGATGTATCCCTCCAAAATGTCTATTCACAGATACAAGAGACAAAAAATAAAAGAAAGGGTTGGCCTTCTCACAAACAGAAACCACATTCTACAACTCAAAGCGTTTACCGCAGAAGACGTGAACGGCCCTCCCTCAAGGCAAATAAAATTCTTCACTTCCAAAATTTGCTTTTGGGGAACAGAATTGAAGTAGCCATGGAAGGCTGTGAAACATTTACTGGAAAGCAGTCTGGAGTCCAGAAGCGCAGAAGAGGAAGAGTTGAAGAAGTAATGCTAAGCGCCTTCGCCCTACCTGATCTGAACTTGCTCCTAATCAGCAAAGAGTGCTCGGACCCCAGGAGTGTCATGTTGAGTCTCAGCGAGCCGCTGGTCCCTTGGCCGGATGCCCCCTGATTTCCACCAGGAACAGGCTCCTGGGAGCCCAGGTGACCGCAATTAACAACCCAGAATTCATCCAACTCTCCGCGAGCTCCCCCAGGTAGGAGTACAGTGGTAGCAAGTGACTGCAAACAGTGTCCCCAGAAAAGTGGCGGCTCCCCCCTCGCCGTGCGGGGCTACTCCAGTCTCAGCCGGCGGGACCCTGCGCGTCCTCCGAGTCTGGCCGGTCGCCGCGGCATCCCAGGCGTGCTCGGCTGATGTCATAGGCTGCCCGCGCTCGTCCAGCATCACCACCACGCCTTTATGAAGGTCCCAAGTTTGCTATCTGATCCTTTTTTACTACTGACAGGAGCTCAGCCAATCAGGAGCGGCGAACGGGGCCCGGGACTCGGAGCCGCCGGAGGAGTCCCGAGGGCCGGTCTTAACTCTTTGCGGCGGGGGCGGAAGCGGGGACGCGGCGTGCGCCCGCGCGGGGGAGAGTCGGGCGCCGCGGGAAGGGGAGGGGCGCTGCGCCGCGCCCGGCGTGCAGGTGGGCGTGCAGGTGGGCGGGGCCAGGTGGGCGGGGCCCCCAGAGGGACGGGGCTTCCCTCCCTGCAGCCCGGGAGGCAGGCGGTGGGCGTCGGGCGTCTCCCAGGCCGGGAAGGGACTCGGGGCGCGCCGCGCTCTGCAGGCAGGCTGGACCCCCCTAGAAAATAAACAAGGCTTCCAATCCACCAGTGTCCTCACATTCTCTGTCCGTTTCTACCATCTCGCAGCTCCGGTATCAAACCTGGCTACACGTCCTCGGAGAAAACGGAACGCCTTTCTCTTTTTCCAGGATAGGCGCTTTTTCGGACCGACCTGACTCAGGGCGTCTGACGATCCAGCCAGGACGCAGTGCTCTCCCTCCGAGGGAAGATACAAGAGTTGGAAGCTCTTTGGGGCCCTCAGTAGGGTGGGACTCAAGGAGGGAGGGGTCTCTGGAGCAGAGGGATGTCAGAGCTGGTATTGGGCTCAGCACGGAAAAGCTTAAAGGCGTTTTCCACGAGTGAGTCCCTTCTTAGAGAAGAATCCATTCTGAAACCAACACCGAATGATTGCGCATCCGGCAGGTGCCAGGTGTTATGGGCTCATCGACAAATGAAACACAGCCTGCTCTCAAGAAGCTTGCTCAATCTCTGGCGGCACAGAAAATTAAAACCAAACTATATAGGTACATTGTGTTGGGTTGAATTTATTTGCAACCATCTATGCACGCGGGCCTCCAGGCATCATCTCTCACATCCATGCCTGCTTAGGTCTGAGAGTGCTAAACCCTTAAAAGATCAGTCTGTGACAGATGAAGACCTGATATGACAATAGCTCATGGGACTAACTTCTAATGCTCAGAGTTCGGGCCTGGCACAAATCCTGCAATCCTTGTGTTCTCTCTGGATCTGATGTGTCATTCATGTAAACGAGGTCTTCCAGGACAGACTGTTTGACTCCTGATGTGTCAGAAGGGAGGCAAAGCAATTCCACCCATGTTCCTCTTGGGGATGGAGTCCTGCCCCTGGATGTCTGTTCACAAGAGGGTGAGATGTACATTATCTCAGTCATTACATAACCTGCTCCTATAGAAGGCATTTCTCTCCTAGTCCTGCTGGAGTAAATGACCACAACTTCAATGGTTTGGAACAACACAAATGTATTGCCTTGCAGCTCTGGAGGTCGGAGGTCTGAAGTGGGTCTCACTCGGCTAACATCACTGTATTATCAAGGCTGCCTTCCCTTGGGGAGGATTTAGGGGAGGGTGGTTCCTTGCTTCTCGAGGGGGCCCACGTTTTTGGTTTCATGGCCCCTTCCTTTCAAAGCCAGCATGACGGGGCAAATTCTTATCATGTGACATAGCTCTGCCCTCTCCCCTCTGTCTCCCTCTCCCACATTTAAGGGCCCTTGTGATGATACTGGGCCCACCTGGATAAACCCTGTTGCAAGATCAGCTGATTTTCGACATTAATTCCACCTGCATCTTTACCTCTTTGCCATGTAACACACAGATTCCTGGGGTAAGATGTGAATGAACATAGGGAGAAGGGGCATCATGTTACCTGTGACACAGAGGGACCCCTTTTTCTACCAGCATGTTTTTGTCCTCTGCCCAGCCCCAGGCTCCTGACCTTCAATGACAAGAGGTCACATGAAGGGAGGTTTCGGAATAGAGATGCCCAGGATCCTGGAAGAGCCCAGCCGAGCGTTAAAATGCCTGCAGCAGGGAGGTACTCTGCAGGGAAGAGACTGGTGGGATAAGAAATATTGCTCAATTATCTGAGTAGAGAAAAAATGATTCTGGGCCACATTAGGAAAAAAAAAAAAGAAAAAAGAAAAAAAGAAAGCCAAACAGATTTTTATCCTGAGGGCTGTGGAGCTGAGAAGTGTTACAGGGCAACTTGCCGGAGGATTCTTTCAGTGAAAGTTGTGATGAGAACAGCTGAAGCCAGCACTGACCGTAAGGGTCTGCATGACCCAGATGAGTTGGAAGAGAGTGGATTGTTTTCCCTCTGCGGGCCTGCAAGCTTGTGCGTGTGCATGTGTGCGTGCGTGTGTGTAGGAGCATAGTTTCCTTTTTGAGTGAGTTTGGGAAATGCTGGTAACCATAAGCCCGCCTCAGTTTTCCCATGGGAGAGTGACTACCCTTGGGGACGTATACCCGCTATGGAGTGGAATATCTATGAATATCTATGGATAGAAGTATGCTGCTATAGAAGCTCATCCTTTTAGCTCTCTATGCAAGCATTTGTTGTGAAAAAAAAAGTTTTTTTGGTGGAATTTGGAGAGGATGTTCCCAAGGGAAACAGATCTCCCAAGCGGCTGTACTTTGGAAGCAGTCGGCTAACGGAGCAATGGCTGGCCACCAGGCTCTGTCCTGCAATTCGATCACGTGGGCAGCACTTCTAGGCCTCCCTACCCTATGACCTTCTCTACCGAGTCGAGAGTGAGCCCGGGATATGATGTGATGCAGGGGAGAGACATGGGCTTCCAGCATCAGGAAATCTTCCTTTGAATCTAAGCTACCCCTGCGACCGGGAGTGAGTAATTACAGTCCTTGGAGACACTCAGCATCTTCATGTAAAATGGAGTTGGAACTGCTCACTTTCCAGAAGTGCTGGAGTGTTTAAGCGAAATAATACACTTGGAGTGCCCAGAAACAAAACAAGTCTTCCTGTGTGTTTTAGGTCCCTCTCTTTACCCTCCCCCAGCCTCTGGCCATTTTTTTTTTTCCGGAAGTATAGTTGATGTACAATGTTGTGTTAGTTTCTGGCGTGTAGCATAGTGAATCAGTTATACATGTATATATTTTCTTTTTCATTGTAGACTATTACAAGGTATTGAATACAGTTCCCTGTGCTATACAGTAGGACCTTGTTGTTTATCTATTTTATATACAGTAGTATGTATCTGCTAATCCTAAACTCCTAATTTATCCCTCCCCCACCTTCCCCTTTGGTAATCAGAAGTTTGTTTTCTATGTCTGTGATGTTTCTGTTTTGTAAATAAGTTCATTTGTATGATTTTTTAAACTCCACATAGAAGTGATACCATATAATATTTGACCACCCCGCTTTGCAACCTCCCACCATGAAATCTGTGCTCTGACCTCCAGGGGGCTCCATCCCAGGAGGGAGGTGCGACCTGGACTACTCAGTTACCTGTTTAAGGAACACAGCCTCAACCTATCCAGTGGTTACAATTTCAGAAATATTTATCAAGCACGAATTGTGTTCTAGCACCGTAGGGTTTATAGAGATAAAGCAGATATCCTGGACCTCTAGGGGACAGGAATACAGTGGCAGGGCAGCCACAAACTCCCAATAAACCAGCAATCCAATGACCCTATTACACTAGTGATGTAATGAAATCTCAGATGGAACACATGTGAGACACCCTATTAATACAGCCTGTTTTCTTTCATGAAAGCGAGCACGAAAGGACTTTTGCCTCACGTAAACAAAGACTTTCAGTTAAACAAATGTAAAGAAAGGCGTTTCAGTTGAAAGGATCTGTGCCAGCTTCTGCTTCCCCTGTTTGCCAGCAGTGCTTTGCACCTGTCTCCTCCTTCTCTCTTTTCCCTCCCTATCCTAGCTCCTGCCCAGGAAGAGGAATCTGATTGGATGATTCAGATGTAGAGCCACTGGGCTGGGCCACATTTCCTGGGGACAGGGACACTGTGTTAAGAAGTCAGGCATCTGCACAGTGCCGCTTTTTCCTTGCTGCTCTAGCTTTAAGAGGGTGGGTAGGGAGTGTGTTTCCCCCAAAAAGATGAGCAATCTGACAGTGTTTTTGAATCAATCTACACCGTCACCCCAGCTCCATGATAAGTATTGCTTAAGCTGGTTTGCACTGAATTTATGCAATGATGGTGACTTTGGGGCCCAGGGTGTATCCAAGAGCCTGTCACACCGCTGTGACTTGTTTGCCACGGAGAACACAGAGGATGGAGGTGCGTGTCACACACAGCTGGACTCATGGTTGGCACTGAGTATTGGATCAGTGCCATGTGCAAGGCAAAAATTCTTCAACCCTTCTTTGTTTTTTCTGTTCTGTGAGGGCACCAAGATGACAAATAATTACTTCCTTGTCCAAGAGACACTTGACAGTGTTTGCCTTCCAGATCCTCTCCAGGATTGGGCATCGTTGGTCCTTTCTCATATATCCAAACGCCTTCTCCCCTAGGACTTCCCCAAAGCTCTTCGAAAACAGCAGGTACGAAACCTAACTCACACGTCCTCCCGCTGTTTCCCTACAAACCTACTCCTTTCTCTGCAGCTCCTGCTGAGTTATTGGGAAGGCATCCCCCACGTTTCTGGCGTGGGAGATGGCCCACCACCTGCACCCCTGCATTCTCCCACCCCCAGCCTGGCACCACGCCTTCTCCGTTCTCCTCCTAAACACCTCTTGAGCCTACCCCCTAATCTGCTCGTAATGCCTCTTCCTTATTTCAAGTCCCACCTTGGTTTTTTCCTGGTTTATTACAAGTGTCTCTTGAACGATCTCCCTCCTCCTAGTCTTTCCCTGCCCCAATCCATGTTGTCATTGAAGGGATAGTTCTAAATCAAAGCAGGATCTTTCTGCTTCCTGCCTACAACCTTCTTTGGCTCCCTAGTACCGAAGGATAATGTCCACACTCCAAGTTTGACAGAAAGCCCTGTGTAGTTCAGTCCCATTTACTCCTACTTTATTCCCTGCTTGTCTTCCCCATTCATTCTCTGTGTGCTAGCAATAACAAAGGGTCTTTAAAAACACTACAGTTTCTCTTTCTTCCTATGCTGGTTCTTTTACCTAGAATGCCTTCTTCCATTCTCTGTCTAGAGACTTCCTACTTATATGTCAAAGCCCAATTCAGACTTTACCTTCTTCAGAAAACCTTCTTTGACAGCCCCAGGCAGAGTTAATTACACCCTCCTTGCCTTGCTCCTTTCATATCTTGCATAGGCTTCTGTTTTTGCATTGTCAAGGAATATTATCAATTACTTTTTAACGAGAAAGTCCTTCCACTACTTTCTAGGCTACTGGGGGACAGAAATGCCATTTTCATTTATCTGTAACTCAGGATCTATTTTTCCTTTAGTTCCTTTTCACGAATTTCCTTTATTAACTCATCTCATAATAAACTGCCCTTTGGCATAATTTGTATTTGAATTATGGTATACAAAATAGTGGTTCTGGTTTTTGATCTCTTCTGTAAATATATTCTAAATTTCTTGATGGCTTTGGCTACATCCTATATTCTTTATATCTACCAAGGCATCTTAAATGGTGGTTTTGTAAACAGTGGGTTGGTTGGATGACACCTGGGGTGTAGGGACGATTTTGTTCTGGTTCACTCCATTCAGGGCCCTATACAACTTTATACACTTTCCAGAGATGATGAAACCACTTCTGGTTCATAAAGTGTGATCTGACGTGGGAGTTTGCTTTTTCTTCCAAAACTTTTTTTTTTTTTTTTTTACAACTGGTCACATTTTGTTTCCTAACTCTTCCCTTTGCTTCACTCACTGGCTACCTCCCCCGCTCTCCCCAGAAAACAGAATGGAGGCCCATAAATCCCTGACCTGCCTCAGGTGACCTTACAAATCATGCGTGCCTAGTCTCATTAACCCAGGACATCTATTATGGCTAAGGAATGGTGGAGCACCACCCCAAGAGGGAGGGGTGGGTGAGAGCCAGCAGAGCTACTCTGTGGACCACAATCCAAACCCCATCTTTATCTCTCCCCAAGTTTCCAGGGCTGTGAGTCAGGGAGGACAGCGTTCAGTTCTAGGGCACACGGTCTAGGAAGGCTATACCTCTCCCCTTGGAAACACCATGGCCCACTCAAGGAGTTAGAAGAGGTTAACTAAAACTGACATCTGACTATTACATTGGTACATTCCAAGTGGGAATGTCTGAAAAGGGAAAATTCCATGTGCTGTTAAAACCAGCTATGATAACAGTAAAGAAAATTCACGGCAGGAGGCTTGTTAACCAACAGTAACCTAACCTCGTCTCAGGAATCCAGTTAAAAGAAACTTAAAAAAAAAATCACTCAATTCAGCAAATAGCCAAGGGACATTCAAATCCATTAAATGCTTCTACAGCAAAATTCCTCTTTGTGAATATGATTTGAACAGATATGCTAGCTTTGTAGAAATGGACTCCTGCAAACTCTCCAACTGAAACCTACATGATCAGGCAGGGGTTGCAACCCTTAGTCTACCTGTTTTTGTAAGATTGGTTTTTACTAAGACTTCATTTTTTTAAGAGTAGTTTTAGGTTGAGAATCGAGAGGAAGGCACAGAGGTTTCCCATACACACCCTGCCCTCACGCGTGCACAGCCTCCCTCCCATATTAGCAGCATCCCACCGGAGTGCTACGTTTGATGAACCTGTACTAACACACACATCACAATCACCCAAGGTCCACAGTTCACATTACAGCTCACTCTTGGTGTTCTACATTCTATGGGTTTGAAAAAATGTATCATGACATGGGTCCACCATTACCATATTATACAGAGTAGTCTCAATGCCCTAAAAAAATCCTCCGTGGGCCACCTCCTCACCCCTCCTCTAGGATTTTCTGGTCTTATAATTGCACAGTTTTCATGCTGCTTTTCCTCAATGTCACATGCACTTTTAACTTTTTAAAACCCTTGAATGTGTATTCTCCCTTGTAGCAGTTCTGTGTGTTGAGACCCTGTTTGACAGCTGAAGTAATTGACGCAGGAGAGAGGACCCCTGACTCATCGGAAGTTGTCCCTCTAGGTAGAGACAAGACCAGGTCTTGGGTCTCAAGGCTTCTATGGGACTATTCTTTTCAGGAGCTCAAGCAGCCTCTAATTTGACAGGTGACTCAGAAGCCTGATCCAGTTTCCCTCTCTGGGTATATTCGTGCCCAGCCTCCAACAGGTGTTTTCTTTAGTCCCTGGGTGGTCAGTATTCGTGTCAGGGAAAATTTAAACATCTCTTCGTTGCTTCCTGGCTCATGCAGTGTTTTCTTATGGTGTGTTGCCAATTTCTGTTTTTCTTCTGGAAAATTCTTTATTACGAACTGACCTTGGTACTGACCCATTCCACACACACACACACAAAAAAACCATAAAACCCAGGATTTTGTTACATTATCGTTGAAAGCTAAACGGTAACTGTGTGTCGAAGCCTTTCAAGACATGAAGCTGGGGTATCTTCCAGTGTGTTTGAAAGAAAAGTTATTAAAAATGACCAAAGAAGAATCCTAGAAAATCCAGTACAATTTTCATGTCTGCAGGGGGTTGGGTTTGGAGTGGTTACTGAGACACAGAGCCGTTGGTGGTGTAACTCCTCCTCCTGTGTTCAGGGGCGTTAGTGGCAGGGGGGCTAGTTATGGCGAAAGATGTGGGTTCTGAAGCCAGATGCCTGAGTGTAATTTTTTGACCCCTCTTTTACTACCTGTGTGACCTTGGGAAAATTCCTTAAGCTCTTTGTTCTCTGTGCCTTGGTTTCCTCATCTCTAAGATGGGGAGATCTAGTCCAAAAAAGTCATGGAGAGGATCCAGTAGGTAAATAGATACATATAAAGCACTCAGGACAGAGCCTGGCACATGGGAAATCCCCCAGAAAGGAGAGCCAAGATGATGGCTATGATGAGGTGGAGATGCTGACAATCTCATCGATCCCTGGACCAACCTACTTACAGGCAAAACTAAGTTGCAGAGAAGCACCTCATATGCTTTCAAGTGCTCTACAAATGCTACATTTTGGAGTCTGTGAATGATGATCATTTGGGAAGTAACTGTTTTCAATGGTGGAAATAGCCAGAGCCATTCCAAAGCAGGGAGAAAGTTAGCATCCTTTAAACAGCCTCCAGGTTCCTCAGGCCAGGCTGTCCCTGCATGAAATCAGTGCCTCGCGGCTGGATGTGGCCCTACAGGTCACTGGGGACAGGTGGGCCATTGCCAGGGACGCCGCAGTCAGACCTCTGAGTTGCAGGTTTCTATTGGCTGGCATCTGAGGTTTTCCTAAAGATTCCACTCGAAATATAAACATGGAATGATCTATGCTTAAGTGAGTTATAATAATAAAAACAATGTTCAGTTTTGAGGCATTTAGACTGTGGGAGTTTTATTCTTGTTTTATTTGAAAAGATAAAACCAGTGCAAACTAATATCTGCTTGAGTAGAAATCCGTGAAGCTAAAACTAATAATTCTGAAGGTTTCATGTCCTTTTTTGTTGTTGCTGTTGCTCTGTCTGGGTTTGCTGATTTGTAATTTGAAGCAAGACCCACCACTACACCTGCCAGAGAACAGAGCCAAGTATTCAATGCCGACAGACATCTGTCATCAAAAATCATTCTGAATCTGGGCTACAACATACTTACGTGTAAGTACACGCTTCTATGTCCATACACACATACGCAGCATCAGCCAATATGCAGTCAATGCTTATTCTATGCTAGGGGTCCGAATGGCTTCAGTATCTTAATACTTACAATAGCCTTAGGAAGTAGGTACATTTTAATTCCCATCTTACTGATAGGCAAATTGGGGTTCAGTGGGAGTACCATCCTTCAACCAGGGGCTTTACCCTAGATGCCACATCTCAGAGATGTCCCTGTGCTTTGGATTGCCTCCCTTGAAATTTTCTAAGTCTTCTGGGAAGTGTGGAGGCCAGCAGTGCCATCTGAGCTAGGTCCTCTGAACTCAAGTCAGACAGGGTGGGCCCCACTCCCTGTATCTGTTTCAACCCTTTGGAGTATTCTCTAACCCTCTAGCCTGGGGTAGGGTTGAGCAGGTGCCCAGTGACCCCAGCATGGCAGCCTAATGGGTTATCCCAGAGCCTGCTGACCAGCACTGGTCCCTGGAGGGCAGCCTGGTGAGCCAACAACATCCTCTAACTTACGTGTTATTAGGCAGCCAGAATGGTGCTGACATGCTGATTTTGAGTTACTCAAATTGTTTATATAGACAGGAGCCCTGCAAACAATATTTTCCCCAAGGCCCCCACTCTAAGCAGCCTTGCTTAGAGAAGTGAAGTAATTTGACCAAGATCGCCCAGCTGGTTAGCGGCAGGGCTGTGACTTGACCTCAAGTATGTCTGAAGTGCTCACCTATTTGTTCTTTATTTTTAATGATACTGGGAGTTGTGATCCATCTACATAAATTTTGCATTTTGCAAAAAAGATGAATTCCCTCAACTATACTAAGTCATTTATTTGCAGAATGATCGGGAAAAAAAAAACAAACCTGTCCACAGTTTTCTTTGATCTATGACCACCTTCCGGGCTAGGCCTACCTTATGAATTTAATAGCCTACCCAGGTTCATTTATGGGACATCAGAACTTCCCAACAGTGAATAATGGTTTGGGATTGATATTATGATGCCAGCCTTAAAGCTGCTCATCACTAGTGTACCCTGACCCTTGAAGAGATGTTGATGGGTTTTTAGAAACAGCCTTACAAGTCTTTAGTTGGAAATGACACCACATCTGGGAACACAGCAAAAGCATTTCTGATATCTGACAGAAGTATCACCAAAGAAAGAGAGAGAGAGAGAGAGAGAGAGAGAGAGAGAGAGAGAGAGAGAGAGAGAGAGAGAGAGAGAAACCCTACAAACATTCATGACTCTGGAATTTAAAAATTACTGACGTTATTTGTTTGGTAAAGATTATAACTCACTTCAGCATCACAGAGAATGGAACCCCTTTAACCGGATAATAAGCACAGCCTGTTCTTCATGATAATGCCAACAATAAAACTAGCAGACTTTACTGTTTGTTATTTATCGGGTCAACTGGACAAATCATTTTTCTATGTGCCAGGCTGGGAAAATTCTTATTTTCTCTCTCCTTTTTGTAAGTAAAGATAGCGTTGAGCTGATGAATTTACCCCAATGCACGCTGCACAGTGAGAGCAGTCTTAGCTGGCACAGGCGTCCCAGAGTCTGCAGCTTTGAGGGTGTGCAGATGTTCTTATTCCCCCCTGGGTTTGGAGAGGGTCTCTTAGCTCATGACAAGGGCAGAATGTGCTTTTTAGGATTTTTTCCAGCATATTTCCTAAATCCATTTATTTTTTTTTATTTGAGCCACCGTGCTAGACCACCCCAACATGCACTTCTTATTTAGATGGTGTAATAACCTCCTAAATATTCTCCCGACTTCCAGTCTTGGCCCCCAAAAGCCCATTCTCTACGCAGAAGCCAGACGGGTCTTTTTAACGTAAATCAGGTTAAAGAACCCCTTTGCTTAAATCCCCCAGCGGCTTCCCAACACCCTCAGAGTTAAACCACCCACCTACCACGGCCAATCTGGGTATCTTCTGATAGCTATTTCTTTTTATCTCTGGGTCTTCCTCCTTCTCCCTCCATCCTACCCTCCACTCTCGGGTGGGGGCAGTGACAGGGAGGTTGACCAATACGGCCAGCTTAAGTAGCCCCCTTTGCCCTCTGACTTTAAGGTGTGTACAGCCAATGGGGAGCTCTGGTGTGGATGAGAGAGTGAGGTCAGGGCATTTGTTTCCCAGGGTCCCCGGCCCTCTGCAACATCCTTGTGCAGACCGCAGCTCTCACCAGGCAGTCTCATCCACTCAGCTGCCTCCCTGCGGGCTGTGCTGACTTGCCCTCCTCCTCCATCATCAGTGGGAGTGGCAAGGTGTCCTGCAGTCCCTAGCCCTGGGGGTACTGTACTGCGCATTTGTGATCGCTTTACCTCACCCACATATTTGTAAAGATTCCTTTTATTAAAATCTCCTCAATTAGCCCAATTTTCATGCCTTAAGAGTTTGGATACTTGGAAAAAGCCACGCCAGTCCCGGAGAGGAACTGGGGAAAATCAAGACCTAAGAGAGCTTGGAGGCGGTCAGCCTGTCAGCACCACACACAGCAATGATAATAGTTATCATACGAATAGTTACTGACAGCTACGCAATTGATAAGCACTCGCTCTGGACCCAACATAGTATAAGGCACTTTACATAGCATCCATATAAGTTCTTATATAATCCTCGTAGCAATCCAACGACCCACGTATCATCTTCTTATTTTAGGGACAGGAGCTGAAGTTTAAGGAGGTTAGGAGACAGCCTAAGGCTACTGGGAGGGCAGCATCAACGCCAACACAAGTCGTGCTCACCCTAAATCCTGCCCACTACCTCCTCCAAAGCTAATGAGACTCCTGGGAAGTCAGTCCAAGGAGCTGCACGTGCCCCAGCCTTCGAAGAGAGGGGTGAGACAGAAGGAAGGCCTTGATTGGAAGTTCAGCCAGAGCTCGGGAAAATCAGACATGATGGAGGAAGGAGGCCCAAGGAGTAGAGAGCACACAGAGAAGACGTAAGGCTAGGGGCAGAAATTAGATCTCGAGCTCTAAGTTAGAGACTGGAGTCCAGGGCTTATCAGAGAGATGGTGCTTTCTGGGCCTTTGACATTCTGATGACTTTTTTGCCTCTTGAAGGGTATTCTTTGGAAAAGACACGGGGGAAAAAAACCCACTGATGTTCAAAAGGAGGGTCCTTTTTGCTGACTCAGCAGTAAGATGAGACAGTGGCTGGACTCTCTCTGGGGTGGAGACGAGCTGCCCCTGAAACATGGCGACTAGCTTTGAGGCCTCATAAAGCAGCAACAAGGACAGAGTTAGGGAGACGTATTCAGAAGTTGGGAGCGTCTGGCAAAAAAGGAGGAGGTCTGGCTGAAGGCAGTATGGCCTTCCACTGCCAAACAGAAGACTTCAGACCGGCAAGTGTTGACTCTTACTTGCAGCCAAAGGTTCAGTATTAAATGTATCTCCTTGGCAGCAGTCACCTGCAAATGCCCACTCTCTGCCCGAGAAGAGTTTCTCTCCATTTCAAAACAGGAGTGAATGGACAGAAAGAATGGTGAGGCTGTTCTACCAAAGAGGCCAAAGGTAGTTAGAAGCAGTGTCTTACCATGAACTAGACGTCTCTATGCTCCAAGCATGCCAAAGAAATTTCCTAATTTATTACCATGCAAGGGCTGTTGTGCAATTGACACTAACAAAAAATACTTCTGCACTTTCCTAAGTCGACTTTTCAGCTGCCTAATGTTTTCATCCTAATATTTACTTCTGGGTAAATATGCTAAATTCTCCGATTCTGATACAAAACAGAAAGATCAGAGAATGAAAATAAATAGATGACATAGCTGTTTAAAGATAACGTAAAATGTTTTCTAGCAGCATAAATATTTGATTGTAAAACTTTCAATATGTTGTGTCTATTAACTAGTAATGTACAATATTTAAATAATTCAGCCAGCCAAAGTAGGCCAGGGTCACGCTGGAGGACAGAGTGGAAGCCCCAACCTGGCAAGATGCCAACAAGCAGTCATAACACAGCCCCAGGACTGGCCCTGGACACTATCCATCCCATCTGGAGCAATCTGGTCAGGACCAAGCCACCGACAAGAGCAGAGGGTTGAATGAAACACTCAGGGACACTGACAATTTCCCTGTCCCTTTCCATCGCTAATTCAGTTTGCACAGAAGCTTCTGTGTGTCATTTATATTTGGGCCTTCGAGGATTCAATTCAGTTAGTACTCTTTGGCATGATCCTTCGATTTTTGTGCTTGGAGGTCCAGGATGGGGGTGATGTTTCTAGAACACCAGAAATACCTCACTTTGTGTGCTTCACCCTCTAACACTGCACTAGCACACTGTCAGTCTCTTTACATGTCTGTAGACGGAGTGAGTGAGCACTGTGGGCAGCCGCCGTGGTCCTCTCCTCACTCAGTTCTGCAAGGAGTGTCCTCAGTCAGACAGCATGACCTTCCAAGAATGAGGAGCCCCAGCCGATCAAGATTACATGGGCCCTCGGTGTTCTCAAGGGATACATCCTACAATCTTGAGAATCCTCAGATTCCTGAGTAGAGTTGAAGAGGAGAGGACAAAGCTGCTGTGAGATGCTGAGATGCTGGGTGGCCGCCTGCGCTCACTCCTGGCTGGGCAACTCTCTGATGCATATCAACCTCCCAGGTGATGGAATTCCCAGAAAAAAGGCAAAGTTCTAGACATCATGAACTCTAGGGTGGCTCATAAATGGTAAAACCCGGAAATCTCAAATCAACAAATGACAAGGATCTGTTGATTTGTTATTTTAAAGAATTAGGAAGAAAGTAATTTCCTAAAGCAATGTGAATACGGCATCAGTTCTTTATCTCTGTGTCCTTTGCTTCCGTCGGAGAATCCCTGAGTCGGCCCTCAGGCACATCAACATAACAGGACTTCTTTGTCCGTCCCACACACTTCAAAACTTTCCCCCTGACTTGTGAAGTCATGTAAAGGCCACACTGAGAGGCCTATAATGCAACTAGTTTAGCGGTATCTTGCGTGTGAATTTAAAACAGACTTTATTATACTGTGTGTACTTTTTTATTCATTACCTCACACTAAATATTTAGAGTGCCAACTATGTGCCAAGCCACGTGAAACACTACCTGCTGGGGGAGTGAAGTACAAGATGTTAATTTCTACCTTTGAAGACCTTACTGTCCTACGGGGGGCGGGGGAGCAGTAAAAGGCGTGTGTGCACAGCAGAGTCTAAGCTTGAATGCGGGTGTCTTCTCTATGTAGCCCTCAGCATTTGGCAAGTAATCAGTAAATATTTATTGAATAAGTGAATGTACGTGTGTATGAATCACCTGCTATATTTTACTGAATCCAAGATGCAAGTTTTTCTCTTTTCCTATCATCAAGTAATGCCTCTTAAAAATCAATTTGTCACACTGTACTTGCAAGTTTTTTCTCTTCTTTAGTAGTACATACAATATTCTATCTTACAATCAACACTTTCAAATTTGATGCTCTAGGGTAAATAATGGTACAAGGGAGGAGTTCTTTAAGTATAGAATACAGTACCCAATTCCTTGGACATCATAAGAGGAAAGTTTCTTTGTAGTAGAACTAGACTGTATTTAAAGAGGAGAAAGGAAGATATAATTGGGGCTGGGGTAGGACCAGGGCAGGCTGATGTGGAAATAGGTGGAGGAGGATTACAAGTGTAAACAAAGAAAGACACACAGAGAGAAGTGATTAAAATATGTTTCAGGGCTACGGAGAAGGTAGACATTCCCGGAACAGAGAGTTCATGCAGAGACGTGGGACAGCATAAGCTTGTAAATAAAGGTAGGATCATGGCAGATTTTAAAGGGCTTTGAATAACAAGCTGGAAAGTTTGGATTTTTATCTTGTATATAAGTTTTGAGCCAAAGAGTGATATACTAAAAATAGTGTTCTAACAGGATTAATCTGTGCAGGGTGGATTGAAGTTTGTAAAATTGGAGGCAGGGAGAGCAGTTAGGGGATTATCTTTGTAATCCAGCAGAAATGTACAGAGAGACTTGCTAGGGTCATAGAAATGAGAATGGAGAACAAAGGTGAGAGATGAGAGAAACTTCAAAGGAATTGGTCAATGATGTCTCCTAAGGTTTACATAATCATCTTTTATTTAATTCTGTGTGCCAGGCAGCATTGTGCTAAGTACTTTTCAGCATCGTCTCACTTAATATGCAACCAGAACTTATTACTTTCTCCATTATTTTCTTATTATCACTTACTATTTTCTCTTATTTTTATAGCAGAGGAAACTGTAACTGGTGCATAGCTTTGTGTCATGAAATGCTTCTTGCCTTGAATTCTTTGTTTAATGGTAGTATTACTACCTCTGCATTTTTTCTTTTCCTCTGCAATTTACATTCTTCCACATATTTTTATTTTTATTTTTAAATGTCATTTTAGTTTAGGCATTTCTTAATAAAGAAAGCACAATCTGAATTTTCAGTGTGATTCAGTTTCAGAGTCTCTGTCTTTCAATAGGGGAGAGGTTTAATCCATTAACATTTATTGTGAAAAATTATTTATTAACATTACTTCTTTCATCTTGTTTTATGTTTTCTGCTTGCCATGTTTCCATCACAGTTCTTAATTTTCTCTTTCTATTTTTCTTTACTATAGTGATTTTCAAGTTCTATATCTTATTCTTAGTCTCTTATTATTAACTTATCTCTTTAAAAAACATTTGAACATATGTTTTTCTATGAATGCCCCGCGCTTTTATTTACATGTTCCCTCTGTTAGCAAGCATATTTCCTTTCTTATCACCTAGGCATTCTCCATACATTAGTTAAGTGGCACTTCATCTGGGAACCCCTTTGATTCTTTCAAACTAGAGTATAATTTAACCACTGTTACTTTCAGTAATAACTCTCAATAAATAATCAACAATATTAAATCTAGAGGAAAACAATCAGACTTCAATAATTTTTTTCATTATACAATATTTTTGGCAAGAACTGGTCTTACTTTTGAATACAGTTTCAAAATCACTTAAACAAAAAAATGTAAAATTTAACTCCAATCTAAATATTACTGTTCTTATTACTTTCCACCATTTATTTGTACTTCTCTGTCTTCAATCTAGCATTATAACATTGGACTTTATTTACTTATTTGTTTTTGTCAAATCACTTTCTCTGATTTATTTTACAGGAGTGGGTGTACTGGTATAGTTTTAAGATGTGCACATCAAAGAATATTTCCCTTTCTCACAATATTTTCTGAAATCTGTAGGGTGGACTTCGGATTTTTAATGTTGCAAAGGAGAAGATTTATGCAAAGATACTGACCTCTCCCTTCCCCTCTGCCTTCTTACACTTGCCCCTAGAGTTTCTGTCTACCTAGAGAGTCAGCCAGGGAGTGAACAGAACAGAGAGAAGCATCACACGCAGGTGAGGATACAATCAAAGGTCAAGCGTGATGGGTTCAAAGATGCTGAAGGACAGAGTTATCTCGATGTAAGAAACAAAGAACTTAAAATTTTTTTTTTCTTTCAATATACACTGTCTTACAGAACTACGAACTGGTGGACTTAGGACTATTCATAGTTGAAATCCTGAAATTGGCATCTTTAATTCCATTGATGTGCCCAGTTGACTCAGCTCCTTATCTTATTTCCCCCTAAATTTGTGTCACTAAGCAAAAAAGACCTTTGGGTGATGCTATTTCAATGTCTCATAAAGAATTGTAATTCAGGCCTCTTGCTTATATTTAGAAAGTGGGAAAACAATTTAATTTTTAAATGATTGATGAGTTATGATTATATGAAAACATTTGCAGTAAAAGACTCTTTGACATGGCTAAATGAATATTTGTTTCATTAACTTAGATTTGGTTCACTTTGTGATCTCGGGGATTTTCTGGAGTCACATAGTGTTTGGGCTGAGAAGGCATGGTGATTCCTAACCCTGAACTTCTTCAAATACATGCATAGTAGCATAATATGCAGGAAAGTCATATTTTCAATAAATCCTTACCAAAGACGCTCTGTTGTCTGCTAGGCATCAAGGACATAAAGGTGAATGAGATACAGCTTCTGTCCTCAGGTAGTTACAAGGCATATGAACACACCCTCTAAATACAATAGGTTGGAATAGAAGCACTATTCTTGCATGCTATGTGTGCTTGGAAAAACCATATAATTTCCCTGAGTCTCAATTTTCTTATCTATAAAACGGGGTTATTGAATCCTGTTTGACCATTCCTGAGTTATTCTTGAGTATCAGCTAAGATCAAGTAACTGAGAATTAAAGACTGTGTTAATGGTAAACTCCAGGCCTTGTCAGGTCTCATCTTAAAGACAGAAACATGGGTACCCATTGGTTTGGCTCCTCCAGCCAGAATGGTCCTCCTGTGTGCACTGGACAATTTCAGTTAACCTTGGTCTATTGGAGCCTGTTCTCTCAGAAGTGGATGATCTAGGGTTGCTTCATTTTCTGTCTCTTACCCTTCCTATGTTCCCTGCCCAGCTACGTCATAACTTCTGCCCTTAACGTCTAACTGTGGGACAGAAGAGCGTGGGTTTTGAGTCCTAAGGGCAGGGAAGATAGATCTTCCTTCCTTTGCACAGTGATTTATTAATTTCTCTTTTATCAACAGATATGCCATCGGAAGAAAGAAAAGAGACCCACCAGTAAATCACAAGATCAATAACTTTAACAATAAACCATCCAACAGAAGCCAGAGTCACCCATAAGGACTACAGCAGGAGGATCCTTCACCCTCAACAAGATCACTCATTGGCTTTAATCAAGTCTTTTCCATATGCAGGGTGCCCCTGTGTGTTTCTACCATAATTGAACTTTTCACTTAGGGAAAAGCCAAGAGAGGTTCAATAAGATGCTTCAAATCATACGGATCTGCCTGACTCCAAGCTTCAGCTCCATCCACTTGACTCAAATTGCCTCAAATTGCCATAAGCTCCTCATGAATTTTCAGAAATAGAGGAAGCCCAGGTTCTGGATCTAAATAGAACACTGCTCACCCATCATTTTCTGTCCTTCATATTTGGGGTCCATTCTTTGAGTCATATGCAAATATCTCTTTATCTCGATTCCTGGCTATTCCTGACTCTGGAGTCCCAACTTGGAATCAGCCAGGGGAGGGTTACTGTTGAAAAGAGATGACGACTGATTCCAGTTCTCTGCCGACTTGCCTTGGGACCGTGACTAAGATACTTCCTAACCAGATCTTACTTTCCTAAGAAATGTGTCTGTGAAATGAGAAAGGTTGAATTGGGTTTCAAGTTCAGAAGTGGCAGAGACTCAGCCTGAGCCCAGATGACCCACCACCACCCTGTACCCTTTCACTGACAGCCCTGTATTCTGTACACAGTCCTTCTGCTGGTGGGCAAGAGAAAGGTCAGGCTGGCACACTTAGTTCCCTCCTGCCCGTCAGTTGGCAAATCCTCATAGAATAAAAACGCCTTTTCGTGTAACTCTAATCAAAACACACTTTGAAAGGGGTGATCCACTGCCAAAAATTTATATTTATCCCAAGAAAAGTTAAAAACTATTTTTGGATTATCTGCACATGACTTGCCTGCCTTACTGCAGATAAACAGGAATTACTTGCATGCAAACCCCTGTGCTGCTCAGAACATGTGTCACACTCCTTCCCAGGATTCTGCCCTTGGAAACGGAGTTTCTGGGCTCCTGCTCCTTCCGGGCAGCTCCAAGCTGCAATACAAGGAAGGGTGTGGGGCGCACAAACTTAGGTCTGAATTCTGGCCTGGATACTTCCCCACCCTGTAGCTTCGGACAAGTTATTTAACCTTTCTGGGCCTTTAGTTTGCTCATATAGAAAATGGGGATCAGTAACACCTACTTTCAAGGTGGTTGTGGGGATTAAATGTAATAAAACCTTGATCTATGGTGGGTACTTAGTAATGATTTTGTCCCTTTGAGTCAGGAGGAAAGGGGACAGGATATAACCATTAAAAGAAAGACACAGCAATTGAGGATAAGACATAAACTGGCTGGAATCAACTCAGCCCAAGATGGCAGAAGACTTGACTTCCAACAGAGCCTCATTATACACTCATTGTAATACATTAGCTGCTAAACGACACACCCCCAGGTGCCATGACAGTTCCCAGGCTGACTATGAAAGGCCAAAAGGTGGATGGGGCCCAATTTCTGGAAATTCCCACCCCTTCCCCCCAAATAGAATATTCCTCCCACTTGTTAGCATATGAAATTACCCAGCCCATAAAAACTAACAACCCTCACACCCCAGGGCCTCTAGCCTTTTGAGAATACCCGCATTCTGCCTATGGAGTGTCTATCTAGAATTCTTTCCTGCATCAAGCCAAGGACCCTCACTTGGCAGGACGTGTCCCAGGGACTCACCTGAGACCTGGGACACGACCATCCTCTAGTGCCCCATTTTCCTGCAATACCTCCTCTTCCCAGATCTGAATTTAGTCTTGAAAGAAGAGATCTTAACCTACATCTAAGGAGATGGCTGAGAAATTAGGGAAGATACACATTTACTTTAATTCTCCCTGTGTTTTGGCCAGGAAGACCTAACTCTAGAGAGGGAAGCAGCTAGGGACAGGCTGCTTCAGAGCAGGAGACAAACTCCTATGGCCTTAGGAGGCAGGCATGTACCATGGATGCAGAGAGCAGAGAGGAAGTGATGGAAAATGCAGCTCAGCCGGGATGCACACACAAACCACAAGCGTTCAGAATGCACAATTTCACAACGCGACGCCAGCTCCAGAAACACGTGGGTGGGCTGAATGTGGCCCTTTGAGCCCCAGTGTCTGACTCCTACTCCAGAGGAACACATTGTTCCATTCCTTCAAAATCTGTTGTACAACCACTCCCGCCCCCTCTGAAGCCTGCTCTCCCTTGAACCGTGGCTCGTGGCCTTTTCTAGCACAGCCATGAACTTGTTAGCATTTACTGGGCACCTGTTTTGCACAAAATGTTGTAGAAGAGATAAAAAAAAAACCACAACAGTGGATACAACCATCCAAATTTAGAGCAAAGCATCTAAAGTGAGAATTGTATTTCACATGCTATTACATGTATGCTACTGTGTATGTTAACATTGTATGGTAATAGCACTGCAATACGCCATGAAAATAGAGAGTAAAGAAATCGCTTCTGTCCTGGGTGGGTGAGGGGACCGGCGCAGGAGAGAGGAACGCTTAATGGTGGAGGCGTCACGTGAGTCCTAATGGGTTTTGACAGCATGCAGGGAGGTGGCACTTCCATCATAAGTCTGTGGTCATGGGTTTTGCTTGTCTCCCACGGGCATGTTTATTCCCTCTTCCCTGTTGGAATGTTGGAAGCTCCTTCAAGGAGGGGATTGTATCCCCTATGTGGTTTCCCCAATTTCCTTGAAATCCTATAATCCCTATCTTAGTGTCTTGCTATTGAAGAATCTTACTGAAGAGTCACTGAGAAAAGGAGATGCTGGATTCCTCTATCAGGGAAGCAAACAGCCTGAGGCATCCGGAGAGCACAGATAAAGCTGGCGAGACTGGTGCTGGGTCTGAAGGAGCCGCGGATTCCTGAGTCTGCGGCTGACAGACGATGTCTCACCCCTGATAATGACGCATCAGGGCTTCCTCCTCAGCTGAAGGGAGAAGAAAGGCAGGCACACTGGTCCCTAACTGTCCCCACTCACAGACGTTTAGAGACAACCAAGAGGGAAGACCCCCCGCATTTCTGATCTTACCCGGAAGCGGTGGGTCGTGCTATCAGCAGCCAAAGGATAGAGTGCTGATTTGGCTGCAGGGGGACGGACCAGGCTGACCCGGCAACACCAGTGACACAGGGTCTCATCCCTCTGGCCGAGGCGCCCAGTCTTGTGACACACACCACTTCAGCCTCTTTCAGGGCTTCAGGAAAGATGGAGATGAAACAGGGAGGGATAAGAACATCCCCAAACACCTGTGATTTCCTAGACTACACTCTTTCCCCACGTTAGCTCATCTACCCTTCACAGTGACCCACGACTAAATCAGTGATGGGCTTGTGGTTCTTACTTCACTCGAGGAAAACGGAGCTGCAGGGGCGGCTTGACTTTCCCAGGATCACGCTTTGAGAGAGTTACGGGGTTGAGCTTTGGTCTCAAGTTTGCCCACCGTGTAAGCTTTCTGTGCTGCCCAGCCGTCCCTGTGTCCTGGGTCAGGATCCCCAGGAAACAGACTCCGACAGCTTTAGGTTTGGGCATAAGAGGCTTACTGGGACTAATTTCTACAGGAGAGTGAGGAAAGCAGGCAGCCTGAGCAAGGGAAAAATTAAAAACTGTGATGGAAGCCTCCATAGGACCCTGTAGAGTGGGGACCAGGGCGAAGCAAGCCTTGCCTTGGGGCAGAATTCAAGGGGTGCTGAGAAACGCAGTAGTCATGATACATAACATTTTAATTCAACATTAAAAAATTTAAAGTTAAAAAACATCCATCATGAACATAGTATCCAAATTTTAAATAAAGTCAAAATCCAACCCTGCTCTTGTGTGACTTACATTACTCTCCTCACCCCTGTTAAGGTCAGTCTTTGTTTAAAAATTGGGTATTTCTCCTGTCTTGTTTACTGAGATCTGGGGTGTCCCTCACATTTTGCACCTGAGCTGAGCGCCTCCTCACCCCATCCCCACCCCCATCCTGGCTCTGAATCCCAGGAGCTCTGGGGCTGGGATGGTCATTCAGAGTCTTTCTGCCTGGAGGCAATGAGGCTGGGGCTCCCATCCCCATCTCTGTGGACCAGTCATTGGGTGTATGTGCTTCCAGGAAAGGATATAACCTCGGGTAAGAGCAGCTCCCTAAGTGGGATTCAGCAGAGAGCCATCAGCCCCCAACACTCCGTGCAGCTGGGGACTCTGGGTATCCCATCACTGTCTCCACCACACCCTCAGAGCAACTTATCTCAAATCCAGGGCTTTCCCTACAGTGTTCTCTGAACTAGAGGCAAAGCTTGTGATTAGAACTCATAGGGAAGGAAACTTATTTGGAGTGCATTGTCTACAAAATAAAATTTTCCAATATAGGATGGTCTTGTCAAAGAAGATGTTCAGGGTTGGAAATATTTACACATCTATTCAAGGAGTTCTTGTGTGCTGCTGTTGCCAACTGCAAAGATCACCACTGCTGAGGCTAGAACACCCCACAGTTTACTGGCTTAACTGAAGCTTCTTCAGCGGTGATGAGATCAGGAGTATCTGACTCTATTTGGCATCTACCTTCAACCCCACCATACACATCCCCACTGATAACTAACCCAGTTTCACTAGATTTTCTCCACATTCTCTCTCAAAGGTAGGTTTCTGTTGAACTCCTGGGTGTTGAACTCAAAGTTCAGACACACTCATTTTGCTACACCCTTTCTGGGACTCCATCAGCTTAGAACAAACATGTGGAAGTAAGCTGGTCAGTAACAGGTCAGGTGTGCTCAGAGCAGGAGGCGTGGTCACTAGAATGGAGAACTCCTTGGCCGGGTCACGGAGATTGCCTCATCAGGGAGTCAGACCCCATGGGGACAGGATACAAGGTCACAGAGGTCAGGGGTTTCAGGCAGGGCTCCTGGCTGGGTGAGCGGTGACTGGCTGAGCTGGGCATTCAGAAATGCTTTATCAATAGCCCACCGTGTGAGCAGAGGCGTGGAAAGTACAGATCAGGGACGCGGGCACCTGGACTCTGAACAGAATGTGGGATAGGAGCTGTTGCATGGCGTCTGTTCATGCCCACGGCTGTAACAGGATGCCACAGACTGGGTGGCTTATAAGCAACAGAAATGTATTTCTCCCAGTTCTGGAGACTGGGAGGTCCAAGAGGAAGTTGCCAGCAGATCTGACCTTTGGCCACTTTCTGGTTCATGAACACCTGTCCTCATATGGGGGATGGGGTGAAGGAGCTCCCTGGGGTCTCTTTTATAAGGGCACTAACCCCATTCCTGAGGGCCCCGCCCTCACAGCCTTATCACCTCCCCAAGGCCCTGCCTCCAAATAGCATCACACTGGGGGAGAGGTGTCCACACATGAATTTCAAGGGAACATAAACAGTCAGCCTATAGCAAGGGGTCAGGAGAGCTCAGCTTCCCAACTCTGCCATTGCACTTACAGTCACATTGTCCTCCAGGCACAGACCCTGCCCTCTGACTCCTCTGGTTCAAGTCCCACTTCCTCTACCTTCAAGCTGTGTTGACTGAGCAAGTTCCTTAACCTCTCTGTGCATCGCTTCTTCAGAGAGGATAACAACATGGGCCTTGTGGGCTTACAATGCTTAGGACACTCGCTATGAGTGAAGCAGGTAAGGCAGGACCTGGCACAGAAGAAATGCTGATTAGTTTTCCCCAGACATCTGTTCTCTCTCCATTCTCACTCCTCTGTTTACCGCCTTCCCTTTCTGTCTTTCCTTCCTTCTCTTTCCCTTACCTGATTCTCGTGTGAAGCTGACATAAATGTGTTTTGATTTATTATTCAAAACATGGTATTCTTCATGCTCAGTTTAAAATCAGGTAAGGGAAAGATCCCATGTTCTTCTCCTCTCATTGTTTCTTTTGGTCCTCAGTTGAGATTTTCCCATGGCCATGTGGCTTCAAATAGAAAACCTGCTTGCCACCCTTGACCTCTGTCCTCATTCCCTCATCATTAAGCCTCTATTAGCTTTTCCTGGACCCCAACATTGCTTAGATTAGACTTAGTGTGGCACAGCCAAGTACACATGGAGCCACTCGGGCCATGATAAAGGTTTCTCCGTTTCATGAGAAATCCTGAGTTCATTTTTGAGATGACTTCAGGAGGGGACAGAGATGTTCTTTTTATAAAAAGTTATTTTTGCCTGTGGGACACACCATTTCCGCAAATAAGGAGCCTCATCGAGACACCACGCTGGACAGGCAGACTCACAGCCTGTGAGACGGTAACTCTTTCCTCTCCCAGTCCTGCACCCTGTCATGGCTTACTGACATGGAAGAGAACGCCCATAGCTCTTGGGAGTAAGCTTACAGATAAGCACGGCTAAAACATGCAAGCCAGCATCGCAAAGTCTAAAAATGAATAAAACTTCAGGAAGGAGCCAAGCAGGCAGTTTTAAACATCTGGTTACTGTTGAGAGTAGGGATTGGCAATTGACAGAGAGCCGAGTAAGGTCATTGAGGCAAAAATAACGTGTCAAAAATGGTGTTAGGTTCAGATAAGCCTGAGGCTGGAAGTTGTTTTCTTTCTCCAAAAAGGCAGAAGCATGAAACAGCCCCCATCAACGGGAAGACACCATCTTGTTGTTCAGGAACCAAGTGAGGCCCATTTACAGAACATAGCAGCAGCTCTAGAATTCGTCCAGAACAAACAGAAATGAATAGATCAAACTTCGTTTCATCAGGATTGTTCATTTGAAAGCCTAAATGTTCAGCATTGTTAGGCACCACAATTAGTATTAGCCCTGGGTTAAGGAAATGACGAATCTGTTAGGGAACAGCAGTGGATCTGTGGATAATGCAAAATAGACAGTGAAAGGAGAAGCCCCATCCATCCATCCATCCATCTGCCCACCCATTCATCCAGCCAGCCAGCCACCCACCTACCCAGCCACTAGGAACTCACCGGAACATGCTCATTGTGGTATTAGCTTATACATACATGAAAAGTCAATCCAAGCCTCAGAGAATTCACAGACAAGTGAAAGAAAAACAGACAAAAACAATTATAACCAGATATGATGAAGTCAGGTGTCGGCAGCACAACATGGGCAAAGAAAGCCTGCGTCTGCTTAGAGGCGTCGGAAAGTTTCACAGAGAAGACAGGTTTTGTTCTGGAATATCGAGGCTGAGCAAGAGCTTGTCAGGCAGCCGATGCTGCTCCCTCTAGCTGGGGCGCCTCTCTCCTTGCCCCCCGCACACTGCAAGGCAGGAGCAGCCTTGTGTGTGTGGCCTTGGGGGGATCTGCAATGCTGAAGTATAAAATATGCTAAGTGAAGCAAGTCAGGCAGAGAAAGACCAATACTGTATGATACTTCTTACATGTGGAATCTACAAAATACAATAAACTAATGAATATAACAAAACAGAAGCAGATTTATAGATAGAGACAACAGACTAGTGGTTACCAGTGGGAAGGCGGGAGGGGGGCACACAGGGGTAGGGGAGTGAGAGGCACACACACTACTGGGTGTGAGGTAGGCTACAAGGACAGATTGTGCAACACGGGAATATAGCCAATATTTTGTAATGACTGTAAATGGAGTTACATTATATACATTAAAATATACATTAAATATACATTAAAATTGTATAAAAATTAAAAAAATAAAATTATAATAAAAATAGGACCAGAGACCTCTTTGAGAATCTGATGTGTATCCTGCTCCCAATGCAAACACCCAAATACATGTAACTGGACATGCACTTTCAGGGGGTACCTGAGCCTATCTGTGTGTATCAGGCTGTGGGCCTCTAGGCACAGGGGTGAAGGGAAGGCAGAAAAGAGCAAGATAGAGACACTTTCCTGTCAATTACATCAATAATTTGCCTACTGAAGTGAGTGTGGTATTTGTGGACCCTAAAAACAAACATAAAACAAAACACTTGAACTCAGAAACAGAGAATAGAAAAGTGGTTGCCAGGGGCTGGCAGGTGGGGATACAGGAGAGGCTGGTAAAAAGGAACAAATTTTCAGTTATAAGATGAATAAGGTCTGAGGAGGATCTATTACATGGTGACTACAGTTGATAGCACTGTACTGTATAATTGAAATTTGCTAGGAGACTAAAACTGCAATGTATTCCACCCTCCACAAAAAAAGATAAATATGTAAGATGAGGGATGTGTTAATTAATTCAGTGCTGGTGAGGGTGGGGGAAGGGGGTGGATCCACTCACAATATACACGAATATCAAATTACCACATTATACACGTTGAATAAATTACAGTTTTGTCAGTTACACCTCAAAAAAGCTGGGAAACTACCTTTTAAAAATCCCATGTCATTGGAGTTTGTTGTAGACAATGGTTTCAGTCAAAGGTTTCATGACCAACACGTTTTTATTCTTCCATCGTGTAAAAATAATGGACACAGTTATTCTCAAATAAGTCCTTGATTTTTGTCATTATGTATTTTGATGTGTAGGAACCCTTGCAAGTATCATGTGTTAAAAAGGAAAGGAATAGTTAAAGCAAAAAGACCTGCTGAGTATTTTCAGTCAAGGTCTGAGAACCCAGAGCAGGTATTCAGGGAAGCAGTTCCCGTGGAAAGGTGTCTGAATACAACCAGAATACGCCTGCTGTGTAGACATCTGTTGTGTAGGAACACTGAGAAAGCTTCCAACATAGGACTGCCTCCCATGGCAAAGTTGCCTCATCCTGGGAGTGGGGATGACAAAACTTGCAATTGACAGATTTTGAACAAATTATGGGCATCATGCTTGCTATGGAAATGCACCTTCAAGATGAGTTTTACCACCTCCATGTCCCTCTTAACTGCCACCCTTCTGACTAGAAGGCACCCCTTAAGCCATCCTGAGTAGAATTATGGAGACCCGGGGACCTGGGTGTGAACGCTACCAACATGGGAGGGTAGGTTGTCTAGAAGCTAATGGTCTTGTTTTCCTTCAAGAGCAAATTTAGGACATCTTTATTAGACTAAACCATGGGCCATCTTTTCATATTCATTTCTGGAGAAAGCCCAGGAGATACTCTTATCTACTATTTAAAGGATTAAACATTTACCATTTATCACAGATCATGGAAAACAGCATTCTTTTCAAATTTCTGGAATATTTTTTGTGTCCAATGGTAAGCCAACATTCATAAAGGCTTTTGTACTCGAAAATGCTGAGTGTAGGCAAGTTGGTACCTCTGGAAGACATGAAAAGACTCAACTGCAGTATCTGTTTGTGGACGAGACTTCTGGATACCGTTCCAAGATAGAAACTCTCAGGTTGCTTTGTGCCTAGTAATCACCATGGGACCAAACTGGCCAATGAGATATAATGGAAGGGTCATGCGGGATTCCTGGGACATCTCCTAAAAGAGAGGGGCCCGCGCTTTTCCCCCTTTCCTCTCTTCTCCTACTTGGAATGCAGTCAAGATGGATAGTGACTTGGCAGCTATCTGGAACCATGACGTAACCTGGAGAATAGAAGCCATGTGTTCAAGGTGGCAGAGGAAACAGTAAAGAGCCTGGGACCCTGATGACACTGTGGTCTCACCATATTAGCCCTAAACCTCCTCTACGACTCTTTTTATGATCAGGCTACTATTATGAAGGTTTTTTAGTTTTGGCAGCAAAACCCAGTTTTCACCGATATGCCATTCATCTCGCTCTGCCAGCAGAGGTCTGCTTCCACACTGAAGAGAACAATCATCTCAACTCTGTTTTGTTGAAGTAATCATCCACGGCTTATCTGCCTGATTGGCAGCTGCCCAAGCGTATCAAGCATTCCATCAGGCCACAGCATCAGAAGATCGTGGGTCATCAGCCTGATGGAAAGTTACAGTTGGCATAGATCCGTGATGGTTCTGACGCCGCTCCTGTAAGATCTAAGAGAATCTCCAAAGCTCTGCCTTTGATCCACCATTTGTCAAAATCTTCTCTTTCTACCTGGCCTATCGATTAATGGGCCCAGATGGGCTTGACTCCTCCCTCTGTTGTAAATATTCTAGACACGAGAAGAACAACCCATTTTTCTTTCAATTACTATCTGACTCTTAAGACTATTCAACTTTTCTGCATCAAAAACCAAACATAGAACATTAGAATGAAGCCAGGTCTGCCACAGATGCAAGGAAAGAAAAAATCCTTCTCTTACCCTGAATGTTTTCCTAGTGACTCCTTTTGGAATGTTATTTTGAACTTACAAAGGTTCCTTAAAAAAAAAAAAAAAACTTTGTATATTTCTTTCAAGCATCCCTTGAGAAAGTCAGATTTAAACTTAGCCAACGCGTTGGCTTTTTAAAAGCACTTTCTTAAAATAGTCCATGTAAATCTTGGTGGGAAATCTTTAGGTGCCCCGAATGGACGGAAATAGAAATGTTAATGGAAATGCCATTTGTGAAGACACTGGTGACGGCTCCATTCAGATGGACCCAATCAGAACAGACTGGAGTTTTGCGAACTATTCCAGTGTGATTTGGAGTCTGACTTTTGGAGCCCAGGGAGGGAGTGTGGGGGGGGATAGGAAGACAGGGGAAGAAATAAGGGCGGGGGCCGTCATAAAATTGTTTGCACAGGAGGGACTTGACATGGTTATTTTCTAACTCTCTTATGAAGCAATCGCATCTTTCAAAGATTACAAATATTATTAAATGAATCACCCTGGTAGGTCTGCAGGGCTCGCATGACATCAGCTATTTTGCTATAGGTCCAGAGGAGACTGAAGTCACAGAGGGCCAAGCCAGATGGAAACCGGGGGGCAAAGACCTCTGTGCTGGGCTTCACAGATGCGGACCTGAGGTTGGGATGTTTACATTCTACACTGCCTGGAACCTCCTTCCTATTCTAATCCCAGAAATGCCTTCAGGGTCTCATTTTCTAAAACCTTATGCTCCTCCTGTTTTCTGTATTTTTATTCCTGTCCTGTAGTTTGGGCAATGACTTCTCACATGACACTGGCCCTTCAATATTCAACACATATATTCTGAGTGTCCCTTCTGTGTGAGGTTTTGTGGCTACCTGGTGAACCAGACAGGCACACTCCCACCCTCATGGGGTTTTAATTCAGGGGAGGGACTGGAGTTGAGCCTGGGTAAATCATCTTTTGGTCCATCCTCATCACCGCTGACAGAGCTCAAGGACCGGACAGGACTAACCTTAAATAAAAAATTACAAGATTTTTTGTTTTGCAACTTTTCCCCCCAAGCTTACTGAGATATAACTGATGAGGAACATCGTGTTAGTTTAAGGTATACACTGTATCAACTTGATAGTTACATGTTGCAAAATGATTACCCATGAAGCATTACCTAACACCTCCCTTGTGTCATGTGGTTGCCATTGTTTTTTTGTGGTGAGAACATTTAAGATCTACTCTCTCAGCAACTTTCAAGTATGTAACACAGAATTATTGACTATATTCATCATGCTGCACATCAGATCCCCAGAACTTACTACTCTTGTAGCAGGAAGTTTGCACCTTTTATCCAGCATCTCTTTTTCCCATCTTCCTCAGCCCCAGGCAACCACCACTTTACTCTCTGTTTCTACAAGTTTGTTTTTTTAACCCGATTCTATGTATAAGAGACATCATACAGTATTTGTCTTTTTCAGTCTAACTTATTTTACTTAGCAGAATACTCTCCAGGTCCATCCATGTTGTTGCAAATGGCAGGATTTCCTTCTTCTTATGGCTGAATAATATTTCACTGTGTGTAGTGTACCACTTTTTCTTTATCCGCTCATCCATCAATAGACACTTGGGTTGTTTCCATGCCTTGGCTATTGTGAATAATGTTGCAATAAATATGGGACTGCAGATATCTCTTTGAGATAGTGACTTTATCTCCTTTGGATATATGCCCAGAGGTGGGATTGGGGATCATATCTCATTTGGTTTTGATTTTTATTTCCCTGATGATTAGTGGCATTGAGCATGTTTTCACTGGTTTTCAACTTTTAATTAATGCTAATTGTTAAAGACAATTTTGATAAAAGAAAAAAAAAGCTTTCAACCATTCACCCTAACAAAATCTGTTTGGTATTTTGAAACTTTCCATCTTTCCAGTTCATTTCAGCAATACTGTGCATACACTTGAATATTTTGCTTTTTGCACAGGGAAAGCAAAGTGTGCACAGAGAAAAAAATGTGGTCCCCAACTTCTCTCCTACATTCCATGTGCTCCCTGCCCTGGAACTCAGGGGCCACTTGAGAGGCCTTTCAGCTCTTGGTTTTTTGGTTCCTCTAGACTTTTTGTCCCTGGTTGAGATTATTCAGCAGCTTACACACCTCTGTCTAACTTGCCAAAGAAAAAGCAAAGATAAGGAGAGCTTTAATCCATTTGCTGCGATCTGAGTGGACTGTGGATAGTGCTGTTTGGAAACCTACTTCTGATATCGCTGTCAAAGGTGTCAGCTGTCCAGAAAACTGCCGAGAGAAAATAACACTGAGATTAGCTAAATGCAGGCGGCCGCCGTGAACCCTTCTCAAGGACAGAGGTGAGCTGAGAGCAAGCAGCCCCTCGTTGCCAGGTGTGATCCAGAAATGTTGTTCTGTGAATTTCTCTCTCGTGGTGCACCCCACAAAACCAGAGGGAGACATTTGACTCAGTCCTGAGACCAGACCCAGAGCCTCAAACACCTTTCACTTCTTTCTCATGATGCAGACGAAGCTCATGTTTTGTTCTAATGAACAGCAGAAAGGGGGAAGCAATGCGTATGTGAGGCACTTTGTGCTCTCAACCCCAAAGAGATATTGTACCATGACAGCATCCTTAGAACAAGTAGATAGACTCCCAAGGTCATGTCTTTGGAGGTTATACTTGCATTTGGATTTACAATCTCATTTTCAATTTCAATTTTTACTTGCAATTTTTACTTGTCTCTTCCTGGAATGCTGTTCTCTCACATCTTGGCAGACTCCATCTCTCATTCCGTTCATATCTCTGCTCGAGTGTCATCTCCGCACAAGATCTTCCTGATTTCTTTGTCTGAAATGGCCCCCATGTCCACCCCATAACTCCTTCTGCTTTCCTGTCTCACGTGTTAGTCACCAGCCACCCATGGCCACTGAGCACTCGGTATGCGGCTAGTGAAACTGAATTCTGATTTGTCTTGAACTTACTTCTAAAAACTGATGGAGTGTGAAAGACTTTTCTGTTAAACTACTTTATTGTTTGATAGGACTAATTTCACTTTAACCATTGGAATTTTAGGATCCAAACTGACACGTGCTGAAAGAGTAGCATATACTTGAGTTCTGAAGATTTTTTTAAGATGGATTTTAGAGATTTAGTATAAAAAAACAATACTGTAAAATATCTCAGTGTTTATTACCTGCGGACCATATTTTGGGTATACTTGGTTTTATAAAATATATTATTAAAATTAATTTCACCACTTTCTTTTTACTTTTTAAGGGTGGCTAATAGAGATGAAAAACTTCTATTGGACAGCACTGCTTTGTATCTTTACCTTTTTAATACCTGACATTATATATTTTAATAAATTTAATAAAATTAATCAACAATAACAACTCTATTATATAACATGTATTAGGCATTATTTGTTTACTGTCTGTTTTCTTTCTTAGAAGCCTTACTAGGGTCTTATATCTTCTTAAATACCAACATTGGAATGCCTTCCTGAGACGACGTAGGAGAAAGACAGTGCTTCTTAGAAGCCCAAGTGGAAGACACTGGATTTGGTCCCAAGTAGTGAACAAATGATGATGGGAATTGGGCATCAGTGTGGGTGAGTGATAGGTAATAAGAAGTTTAGAAGGAACCAGAAAATTCCTTGAACATTTTGTCCAAATCTTTCATTTTATGTAGGGCGATCTGAGGTCAAGTATTTGACTTTCTTCAGAACCCAACCCTTGGGAGGATATTTCTTTCCCAAATTAAAATTACAGAAGCACAGTGAAATTCCTGGTAGGTTGTTACGGAGAGGAATTGCTCCTAAAAGAAATGGCAGTGGCCCTGCAGTTACCCAAAGTCAAGCGCAGCTGTGTGTGTGCAAACCTGACCTTGTATTTCATAGGAAATGGTCTGGTCTTGTTTTACCTCTAGACTGACACATATCACGTTTTTAAAATATTTGGAATGATCACTTAGCTAAAAGTGAGAGCGAAGATACCATAATCTATCAATGGAGGCTGTGCTGAAGACTGGCTGGAGAGAGGCTGGGCAGTCCACTTGCTCAGTGCTCACCATGATATACTGCACCCTGGGAACGGCCAGTGTCTTGGGTATAAGCACAGTTACAGGACGCACAAAAATCCGTGCCACACTTTCATCCCACCCATTCGTTTAGTAGTTGTATTCTGAGTGCCTTCCATCACAAGGCAGTGTTCCATCCACTGGGAATACTGCAGTGACAAAGCAAGAACGTCATCCACTGACCCCCCCGTGACTACAAGCCAAAGTAAAGACAGACACCGAGGGAGAGAAGGTGACAGCCATCCTTTTAGCATCAGAGCCCTGGATTTTGGTCCTTCCAGAGACAGACTCTGCCCGGAAGTCCTTGCACCTGGCTTTCACGAGCCTCTGTGGATTAGGGTCTGAGTGTCTGTTACTTGCCTATAAAAGAGTGTTGACAAATACATGAGGAAGGATCACCTATCTTACAAGTTTATGGAAAGGATTAAATAAAAGAATGAATTTGAAGCAACTAGCACAAGGACATCCCAACAAAGGCTCTCCAGAAATGGTAATCCGCACGATGGCTCAAACATCTCTCTGGATTCTCCAAATCTTTCTCAGTCTAAAGACCCTAAGACACACAGCTCTGTGCAAAAATACATGGTTGGTGCTAAGCACCTCAGAGGAACTCATGTTGATTTGGGCTGCAAAAGAGCCTGGTTTCTCTAAGAAAACAGAATGAAACATTCCGAGGAAGTGTGAGTCTCCCACCTGAAGGTAGCCAGGTTCATAAGAACAACACCGTCAGGTCTGTCCATCAGGCCCGCCTGTGCCTGCATCACAAAATGTGTCCCAGAAGCTTGGTTTGTTCAGTTTTTTTTTTCCTAAGAAGCAGATTTTTTTTTTTTAACCATTGCAAAATCTTTGGCAAAACCTCAGTTGTAAAGCAGATAAAAGAGGTTTGGCTCCATGCTGTGGGGTCTTTCGGTTTTCCCTGCCCCTCCCATTCCTGGGAAGTCTCGCAGGAGCTCTAGGACCACTCAGGATGCTTTTGAAGACCTCTGACAGGAGAGACTGACACAGAGGCTTTAGCTTGGCCACAGTGACCTGAATTAGCATCAGAGGGCTGGAGGGCAGGCGGAGGCATTGCGGTGGAGACTGGTGGGGACGCAGTAGGACGTTAGCCCCTGCACTTGACCTGCTCTGAACTCTCAGAGACTAAGCTGGGGTGGAGGGGGTAGAGCCCTCCCAAGCTAGTTTATTAATGGGATAAACAAGAGTGAAGGTTAGACACTGAGCTTTATTATACTGAAACAGCAGAACGTAGTCTTGTATTTAGATGTCTCTTGTCTTCCCCTTTTCACTTCCTAAAACGACGTGGAAGTTTCTAGATTACCTTACAATTTATAAAGCCCACACTCGCTCACTACCTTTCGCTTTTGCAGATTTGTATATATTAACTTTACATGGCCCTGGATCATTTATACTTAATGTGAAATTCAATTCATTCTACTTCTAAATAATTATATTTCTTTATGTAATACACTCAATGATTTTTTAATGCCCGGAGAAAAGCCACACTTGGGTCTCTGCTTTGCCATTCTCTCTCTTGCTCTTTCTTTTAAAAATAAAACCTTTTGGTTATGGGAAATTTCAAATATATACAAAAGCTAAGAGCATACTGCAATGAACCCTAATATTCCCATCACACACCTTCTGCAAGTTACTCACGGCCAACCTGTTTCATTTAAATTCCTACTTCCAGTCCTCTAGATGATTTGGGGGCAAATTTCAGACACACATCACTTCATCTGTGTTGACAGCTGATTCTTGTTATTCGTGCTAGGGATGGTCTTTAAAGTCTCATGAACACTGAAATAGCAAATACTGAAACATCACTCTTGGAAATCTACAGGGTTAGGTTCCCGAGAGCCTCTGGTCACACAATTTTTGTCAACCAGTTAATACATACCCTTGTTTTATGTGTATGTGTGTTTAAAGACACCTTTTTAATATATATCGTGGATTCATTAACACTGAACTCATGGCCAACAGTGCTGTAACTCATGCTTGAACGAAGTTGTCTAACATACACTGCACCTAGGCTGGGGCAGGGACAATGGACCACTTTTCTTGGAGTGACACTCTGGTCTCACCAGTGGGGTGCTGGGTAGAGGAGGTACCCTTTGGTCTTACCAGCTTGTCTCTTCCTTCATGGAAACTCTACCCTATAAGTGAGCTGGGCAAGAAAATTGGTGCCCATGGATTCTTGGATGGTCATACTCAGCACAGAAATTCTGCCCTAGTCAGGGACTGGATGGGGAAAGAGGTCCCCATGCCTCTCAACTCCACCATCTTGGAATTTAGTCTTTGATAAATGAAACAGCACTTTTTTTTTTTCTGTAAGGCACATCATAGACTCCCTGTGCTTCGGAGCATCAGCATATGCTTGGGGACCCCTTTTAAACAATACAGTCACCAGCAAAAGACATGCAAATGCAAAACCTGTGGCACTATATGAACTGCGAAAAGGACACCTGTTTGCAGTATGAGCTGAGACAAAAGGACAGGGTGTCCGTTGCCTTGTTGACCTCAGGTGGGAACATGCGTGTTGAGTGACTCAGTTTTCACCCCTCTGCACGTGTCCTTCAATAATAGCGAAAGCACCACAAGTATTGACTTAAAGGACACAAATACATTTCAGCCAGCAGGTGAATTTGCAAAGATGGTATCCACAGACCATGTGGATCAACTCTATTTCAGGAAGTGTCTCTGAAAAATATAAACTCTTTCTGAAAAGCAAAGTCCCATTACTATACCTAAATATTTTAACAGGAATTGCTTGAAATCATTAACTATCCAGTCTGTGTTCAAATTTCCCTGTCTCATAATTTTTTTTTCTTATGAAGAGTGCATTTATTTGAACTGCCTTTTAAAGACACTCTCAACTTTGTCACTTGGCCTCACCTTATTCACTTATCCCAGCATTTACTGCCCTTCATACACTGGTTCACCGAACCTTTGACCCTGGGTGTGGGTCATCTCAGGGATGCTTTTCCCTTTACTGCTCAGGTGGGGGCTGAACTGAAGGTCTGAAATGGTGGGAGGGTCCCTTGAACTTCTTCTATCTGCACCACAGAAATCCCCCAGAGTTTTTTTCCCATGCAGATTATGTCCTTTCCTATTTTGCAAAGCAGGTGCAGATTTTTTGCTAATTTTCCTTTGTGGGAGAATGGCTATTCTATGCAGTTCTATGGACATTTGGAGGGGGGGATTAAAAACACATGCTTAACCAGTTATCCTAAACTGAAAAGATTTTGTTTTAGAAGACCTACAGTGCTCTTCATTTTACAACCAGTAAATAGGCTCATACATTAAAAACACAAAAGATGCAGCCACCATACAGAGGACTGTTCAGTTCCCTCATTTCCCAGATGCAACTGAGAATTCATTCATTAAAAAAATTTTTTTCTATAAAGATTTCTTGAGCATCTACCATGTGCCAGGCTCTATGTTAGAGGCCAGAATTATAAAAAGGAATAGGCATAGTCCCTGTCCTCGGGCTCCTCACTGTCCTCACAGCAGGAGAGCCACACCCATGGCTTGTGAGGGACAGTGAGGTCCAGGCTGGGCCAACCACGGGAGCAGAGCATTCTGGGACCAGAGGAAGGGGATTCGTTCTGCCCGGGGCTCCTGTGTTTGGAAAACCTCACAAACAAGTGTGTACTGAGGGTAAATGAATGGACAGTAGGAAGAAGGTAAATGATGTGCTTGGCCATTAGTGGGTAACCTGGTGCTTCTGGATCATAGAGACATGAGACTGAAAAGTAATTTGGTGAGAGGCAATGAAAGTCTTTAATGTGAAGACTTCGGGCTTTCTCTCTTAGGCAGCAGAAATCTGTGGATATTCTTTAAAAAAAACTAAAAACAGTAACCATAAGGTCCAGCAATCCTACTCCTGGGCATATATCCAAAGGAAACTCTAATTCAGGAAGATACATGAACCCCAATGTTCACAGCAGCACTATGTACAATAGCCAAGACATGGAAGCAACCTAAATGCCCATCGACAGATAAATGCATAAAGAAGATGTGGTGTACACACACACACACAGGAATATTACTCGGCCATAAAAAAGAATGAATTAATGCCATTTGCTGCAACATGGATGGACCTAGAGATTTTCATACTAAGTGAAGTAAATCAGAGACTGACTTACAAATATCATATGCTGTCACTTATATGTGGAATCTAAGGAAAATGATACAAATGAACTTATTTACAAACCAGAAACAGACTCACAGACATAGAGAACCAAACTCATGGTTACAAAGGGGAAAGAGGGAAGGGATAAATTGGGAGTTTGGAATTAGCAGATACAAACTACTATATATGAAACAGATAAACAGCAAGGTCCTACTGTATAGCACAGGGAACTATATTTAATATCTTGTAATAGCCTATAACGAAAAAGAGCATGAAAAAGAATATATATATTCACTCTACACCTGAGCTACACCCTTCCCCATCTGTACTTTAAATAAGGTCATTATATGTAAGGTTCATCCATCCTGGGAAGGCGGCTTGGAATTAAAGCCATGCTTAACACAGGAAACAGGGAAAATGGTTGCTCTGTAGCTGATGATTTTGTCCGGCAGTTCTAGGAGGAAAGGGTATTGAGGTGTCACTCCATCTTTGGGGTGTTAGGAAAAGTCAACTTGCTAATGTGTGGCTTGGGCCAACAGCATCACCTGGAAGTATAAAATCGGGGGCCCACTTCAGACCTTCTGAATCAGAATCTGCATGTTAACAACGCCCTCCCTGCCGACAACCTGTGTGCACATTGCAGTTGAGAAGCACAAGCCTGCAGGCTGAAGAGTTGTAGAAGAATCTTGCTATGAACAGGCTTCTGATGGTCAGCCTTGCCCCAGCTCCATAGCTGATTAGTAGGAACTGCATGCAGAATCTTGGTTCGCTCAATAAAGTCTCCTGGCTGCTTTTCAGGCAGCTTATCTGCACGTGACAGTGTGGTGAGAAAAGAGAGCAGGTGCACGCTGAGTGCTGCACATCCATCTACGTAGACTGTGTTTTCGAGCATTAATTTCACCTTGTGGATTTTTCGTCTCCCCATAGACTGGGTAGAGTTGTGCCATCTCTCACATCACCAAAGACTTCCGTGCCAGAGCTAATTTCTCATTTGTGCTGAAACTGTACTGAATACGAACAAAACAGTAAAAGGACTTGAAATGGCCCCTCTGGCTTTGTAATCAAATCTGATCAGAGCTGGGAGAAATCACTTCCAGCCTCTTCTCCCATTCGAGTCCAGCCTCTCCTTTGGTGTCACCTTCCCTTCACCAGGACATGGTTGGATGCCTAATTATGGATTTCCCCCTGCTTCCAGACTGGATTTTACAACTTGCTTAAGGATTGCTGGCTTCTTGGTCATTGCTGACTAGTTCCCTTTCCTTCTGCCAAAGGACTAAAGCTTCCTGCTTTCCTATAATCTCTTGCATATGAATTTTCTGCTCTTGATGGAATTACTAAGCTGAACAAACTGTCATCTTAAGTCAAACATCAACATAAATGATTATTTCGTGATACAAGTATTCTTTTCCAAAAAGCAGACAATCTTACCCCAGGTTCCCAGAAGGATTTGAATACATGTTTACTTATCTCTTGTTGCCCATATGTTTCTGGACCTCACCCGCCTGGGGTTGGGAATAGGGTTTCCTTTCTATCTGGGCCCAAATTCTGATACTTTGAGCTTAAGCAAGAACAAAGCTTCCTCTTCTTTGTCCATCAGTTACTTCCAGGTGGTCCCAAAGAGGTCCCACCCCAGTGTGTCCAAACCAGGCAGTCAGCTGTGGTTGCCATGTGGCCTCTCTGTCCTAGCCTGTCCTGTTGCAAAGCTTAATTACTGACCCCATCTTCCCTGACAACTAGACAAAAGAATTCAAGCTGATTAATAAATTAAAGAAAGATATTTGGGGAACATGTGGTAGCTAGCACTACTTCAGCTCAGATAATGCCAAATGCAGAGCATCACCCCTGGTGACATTACGGTCAGTACTCGATTTTGTGTGACAGCCGGGGAGAGGGGCATTGGATGGCCTCATTTGCATCTTTTCCAGATCCACTTGTGTTCTTTTTTCCCCTCTTATTTTTTTTTAATTGAAGTATCATCGAGTGACAATGTTGTGTAAGTTTCTGGTGTACAGTGTAGTGATTCAGTTATACATATTTATTTGGGGGGTAGGTAATTAGGGTTATTTATTTACGTATGTATTTAATGGAGCTACTAGGGATTGAACCGAGGACCTCATGCATGCTGACCTAAGCATGTGCTCTACCACTGAGCTGTACCCTTCCCCCTCCAGTTATACATATTTACATATATCTATTCTTTTTCAGATTCTTTTCCATTACAGTTTATTACAAGATACTGAATACAGTTCCCTCTGCTGCACAGTAGGACCTTGCTGTCTATCAGTCTTCATGTACTCTTGAAGCGAGTTCAGCTATGCATTCAGCAAAGGCAGCCTCGCTCTTCTGTGCTGTCACTGGAAGGACAAGTCCAGGGGCCCCTGCAACTGGCCAAGCAGCCGGATTGCTCTGAGAATGGGGAGCAATATGACGGAGTCTGCTGACCCCGGAAGCTTAGGCACGCAGTGTTTGCTGAGGGAGTAAGGAAATCCACGCACGTGCTCTCTGGACCCAGGGCGCCCTGGAGCCTCAAGGAGACGTAGGCGAGGAGGTGAGTGGCTGCGCCTGGAACCAGGGGTGGCAGAAGAGGGGGAGGAAATGAGTGCCACCGCTCCTCTCACTTTGCTGCCTCATTCCTGTAATGAGCCTCCGACTTAGGAGTTTGGATGATCAAAACCGTGCTTATTTTTACTTCTCTTGGGTTGTTTTCTTACTTTGCACATCATTCCTTTTGTTCTTTCCAACCACCGTGGTTTAAAAGAGGGGGCTTTCTGTCTGCTGTGAGAGTCCGTATCTTCATACGTCTGATTCCCTATTGAAAATCTCCACTTGCACAACCTTCGTTTCATTCCTCAAACTGGAAGCGAAAACAGACTGAACCATCCTCTCCAACCCAGCTCATCCTCCTCGGTTTCTTATGTTGTTGGCAGGTACCCTCTGGTGTCCCCCGCCCCGTTTCCCGAGATGGGAAACAGCTTTATCCTTTTCTTCATCTCTTTCACTAGGGGCATCCAACCAATCTTCAAAAATCACTGAGTCTAGTTTCTAAGTCTGTCTCAAATCTGCCCACTTCTTTCCAATTCCTTTACCTGTTCACTGTCATCCTCCTCGTAGAGGTGTGTGGTTGCGAAGCGTGATCCTACAACCTGTGGACACATGATTCATGCTGTCAGCTGTTTAAAGATGCCCCTCCTGGTGGGCTAAGCTCAGCTGGCACCGACGCAGCAGTGCCTCCATTCATCCCTTCCGTCCATCAGCCAGAGTGACTTTTCAGAAACATGGGTCTAAGCATCCCCCTCTGCCCTGCTTAAAACACTTCATCGCCATGACTGTGAGTTTCCTCGGCTGTCACAACCAAGCACCACAGAGCGGGGCTTCAACAACAGAAATCCACTTTCTCACAGTTCTGGAGGCTGGGAAGTCCAAGGTCAAGGGGTCAGCGGGTTCAGTTTCCCCTGAGAAATCTCTCTTTGGCTGGTGGATGGTTGTCCTCATCTGTGTCTTCACGTGGTCTTCCTGCTGTGTGCCTTCATCTCCTTTTATAAGGATGGTGGACATACTGGATTAGGGTCCACCCTAACAACTTCAGTTTAACTTAAGTACCTCTTTAGGGACCCTATCTCTCCTTAAAAACTAAAAATAGACTTATCCTATGATCCATCAATCCCACTTCTGGGCATGTATCTGGAGGAAACTCTAAATTGAAAAGACATATGCACCCAGTGTTCATAACAGCATTATTTACAACAGCCAAGACATGGAAGCAACGTAAACGTCCATTGACAGATGACTGGTTAAAGAAGATGTAAGATCGATCGATCGATCTATCTATCTATCTGTAATGGAATACTACTCAGCCATAAAAAGAATAAGATAATGCCATTCGCGGCCTCTTAATGGACCTGAAGATTATCATACTAAGTGAATTAAGCCAGAAAGAGAAAGAAAAGACCATATGATATCACTTAAATGTGGAATCTAAAAAAATAATTTACACAAATGAACTTATTTATAAAACAGAAACAGATTCACAGACATAGAAAACAAACTAAGGGTAACTAGGGGGAAAAGGGGTGGGAAGGAGTAAATTGGGAGTCTGAAGTTTGCAGATACTAATTACTATACATAAAATAGATAAACGACAAGGTCCTACTGTAGAGCACAGGGAACTATATTCAATACCTTGTAATAGCCTATAATGAAAAAGAATAGGAAAAGGAATGTGTGTATGTGTGTATATATATATAATATATATAAAAAAAATATATATATATAAAAAACTGAATCACTATACTGTACCCCAGAAATTAACACATTGTAAACCAACTATACTGCAATAAAAAAAACATACAAAAGAAATGAAATTAAAACATAACAAAATGGAAAAATAAAAACACCCTGTCTCCAAACGCAGCCACAATTTGAGGTACTGGAGATTAGGGCTTCAATATATGAATTTGGGGGAGGTGGGCAGGGACACAGCTCAGCCCCAAACACCCCTGGGATAAAATCCAATCTCTTTAATGTTGTTTTCAAGGCCCCTCATGACAGGACCACTCCTCCCTGGCTGGCCCCAGCTCTCACCCCTCCCTCCAGCCCCCTCTTCTCCGGTGCTCTGTGCCCACCCCCTGCGGGCCCCCGTGCCCTCCCCCATCTCCTGCCTGGCTTGTACAGGTGCAGCTACCTCTGCCTGGGACACTGACGGCCCCATTCCCTGAGAACTAGCTAGTCATCCTTCAAGCCTTAGATGCAGCACTTACGTTGGCAAGCCTTGTGTGCCCAGGTATCTAGGTTCCTCTTCTTTGATTTCCTGTGAAATTTTTTCACCAATTACATCACAGTATGCACTCTTCTATAACTACCAGTTGACTTGTCTGTGAGCAGGCACGAGTCATGGTGTTTGTGAGGAAGGCCCTCAAAAGCCGTAAAATCTCTGAGACTCACAGAAATGAATTTTGAAATACGGCCCATGAGAGTGGGAGGCCCATGGGGGTAGGGATGTAGGGAGATGGCTCTCCAGGGCTTCTGAACACACTTTCATCTGCTGTTGCTTGATTTCCTTGAGCTTAAAAGCTACTGGGAACTCAATTATCGTGTGGTATTTACATTCTTATAAATCCAAATTACAGCTTGGAAATCATCCAGCAAATTCATTTCTTGGTAAGACAAGCACATGAAGACTGCATTATGCGGATACATGTCCAAAATATTATAATAAATATCAGTCGCATTTGCATTCAAATGTGAGGCTATTTATTCCAAATAAGGCAGTGCTGTGATTATGTGATAAACATGAAATAGGCAAAATGGTTATTTACATTTTGTCTTCAGTTTTCCAATAACACTGTTTAAGTTTGGTGACCTTGTTTTTTTTTTCTCTCATTCAGCCGGCTGTCATTTTCTCTGAAAATCAGATAAATAACCAACCCAGCAGGAAATAATGTCTAATGCTGTTAAATTATTCTCTCTCTCTCTCCTTTTTTTAACTCAAGTATAGTCAGTTACAATGTGTCAATTTCTGGTATACAGCATAATGTCCCAGTCATGCATATATATATACATACATATATTCATTAAAGGTTATTGCAAGATATTGAATATAGTTCCCTGTGCTATGCAGAAGAAATTTGTTTTTTATTTATTTTTATATATAGTGGTTAACCTTTGCAAATTTCAAACTCCCAAATTTATCCCTTCCTGCCCCCTTTCCCCCAGTTACTATGTCTGCAAGTCAGTTTCGGTTTTGTAGATGAGTTCATTAATGTCCTCTTTTTTCCTTTTTTTTTTTTTTTTGGTTCCATATATGAGTGATATCATATAGTATTTTTCTTTATCTTTCTGGCTTCCTTCACTTAGAATGACTATCTCTGGGTCCATCCACATTGCTGCAAATGGCATTATTTTATCCTTTTTATGGCTGAGTAGTATTCCATTGAATAAATATACCACAACTTCTTTATCCAGTCATCTGCTGATGAATGTTTAGGTTGTTTCCACATCTTGTCCACTGTATATAGTGGTGCTACGAAAATTGGGGTGTGAGTATCTTTCCGAATTAGAGTTCCCCCCCCCAATTTATGCCAAGGAGTGGGATTGCTGGATCATATGGTAAGTCTGTTTTTAATTGTTTGAGGAATCGCCATACTATTTTCCATAATGGCTGCACCAAACTACATTCCCACCATCAGTGTAGGAAGGTATCCTTTTCTTCACACCCTTTCCAGCATTTATCATTTGTGGACTTTTTAATGATGGTCATTCTAACTGATGTGATGTGATTCCTCATTATAGTTTTGATTTGCATTTCTCTGATAACTAGTGATACTGAGCATTTTTTCATGTACCTATTGGCTGTTTGTATGTATTCGCTGGAGAATTGCTTGTTTAGGTCTTCTGCCCATTGTTGGACTGGCTTTTTGTTTTGTTTTGTTTTGTTATTAAGTTATATGAGCTGTTCATATATTCTGGAAATTAAGCCTTTGTCAGTTGCATCATTTGCAAATATTTTCTCCCATTCTGCGTGTTGTCTTTCTTTTTATTTATATCAAGACTCTCATCTTTACCTTTCTGTCTTGAAGGGACTGACTTAAGCAAAGACAGGATATCTTGGATCACAATTAGAGTAAAGGAATATATATTTAAATCTATCACAGAAGAAAGGGACAAACTTTCTGTGGCCCCAAAGTTTCAAAGGTGAGGCACAAGACCAGGAAACTCCTGATTCCAACTCATGAGACCAGAGATTTGAGAACTGCTCCTACCCCATGATCACCTTCAAATTCATTGATTTATCTGAAGAATTAAATCTACCTCGCTGATAATAACTATCTAGAGACCAGTCATTGTACTAAAAACTTTTAAACTGCACCCAATTCTAAGGAGTGGGTGCCATTATTGCCTGACATTTTACAGGTGAGAAATGGAGGCACAGAGAGGTTAAGTAACTTGCCGAATGTCACATAGCTATAAGTGGTGGAGGAAGAATTCCAGCTTCATCACAGCCTATGCTGACAGCCATTACCTTCATCCAAACATGAAGGTTGATAAGTTCCCATGGTAGCAACGTAGGGTTCCCTGTATGACCTCTGATTCCCAGACTGAGAGATTTTAGTAACTACCAGGGACAACTTCCTGATCATTGTGATTTGTTTCAATTTGGGGGATATGTGTGTGCGTTTTTTTTTTTTTTCTTTAGTTTGTGAAATGAAAACTGCAAGGACTCCAAGTCTTAAGTTGGAGTGTGGGCTTAATATTGCATCGCTCAGCCATTTCTTCAATCACACAAAAATAAGTCGATGGAGTTTTATTCTTCTGAAGCTTTATGTCTGCTCTGTTTCCCCAGTGGATTGTACCATGGACTGTGAATAGTGGCAACAAACCCAGAGCCAACGACTCCTCACATCTCTGTTTCTCCAAATCTCTCTGTGTTCCCTCCTGTCCACTCAGAGTGAGAGGTTTAGTGTGATTCATTACCTTTGTGGTTATTCATTTTCAGAAGACATCAGTTATAACAGGATATAGCCATCTTGTGCTCAAAGTGCTTAAGTGGCCTCTTCCGTACACCCCCTGATCTTACAGACTGGGAGGCTGAAGTTGCTCAGAGTAACTCATGTGTACAAGGGCCCACAGCTGTTTAGTAGCTGAGTGTGATGGAACCCCCGGATCTCCTGACCCCCAGACTTTACTCTTTGTCCAACAGCTTGCTGCCTTCAGTTGAATGACCAATCTGGCTTTTTGATGGGTTTTTCTTTCTTTTTTTGCAGTAACTGGATGGTTGACTCAGGTTTCATGTAACCAAACCCAGCTTGAAAGCCCTCTTCCCTGTCGCATACAACAAAGTGCCCGTGGAAGAGTTTATGAGGGAGATACGTCTGCCCGACATTAACCTTCTAATCTTTTCCTAGCATAAAGACATGCAATGTATAGTGTCACACACTTGCCACGGAGGGATCAGAGCCTAGAGAGGTTGTTAGTACATCTCCTCACTCCTTTTAATGGTCAGATGTCACAAATGCTCTCTCCAGGGCCTGCAAAACACAGTCCTTGCATTTTTGGTTGTCACTATGTGCAATCAGTGCACTCCACAAAATATGCTTTTAATTTTCTACATAAAAATACTATGTGAAAACTGGTTCACTTGGCACCCACTCCTAGCCCTGCCTTTCTTGCCATCCTTTGCTCTGGAGTCTGGAAAATTGAATGCTTATTGAATACTCGGCTCCCTTTGTTGGCCATGTGAGATGTAAGCAAGTCTGTTTAAGGGGTTTCTGGGAAACAGTCCTGATGAGAAGGAGGCAGAGACACAGATGGTAGGTTCTCTTCCTTCTTCTTTCTATTGGGAGTGTTAGTGTGATGTCCATAGGTATCACTGCCATCTTGTAACTATGAAGCAACAAGCATAAAAATAAAAACCAAAATGCTAAGGAAGGCAGAGTGAACAGCTAAAAAGGGCTTGCATCTCAAGTGACATCACTAAGCATCTCTAAGAAACAGAGATCCCTAACCTACATTTATTATTTTATTTTGAATATAAACGTATGCCTTTAAAACTGTATTTCTATATACCTAATGTTGAAGTGAAGATTTTTCCTTAATATGCCATTTCTCTGAACATTTTTAACCTATTAAAATAGCATTAGCGTCTAAACTGCTTTGTAACCTGCTGTTTTGAGTTTTATTTAGTGGTGAATTATGAGCATTTCCCCATGGTATTAAATATTCTTATACAATATGGTTTGTAATAGCCCGTGGTATCCTAGTCTGTGAAATGCCAGTATTTATTTAACCCATCCTTCATCATTGGGCTCTTTAGTTTTTTTACTACTTTTAGTTTTTTTTTTAATTTTTAAATTTTGTTTTTGATGGGGGGGTGGGGGCGGGTAGTAATTAGGTTTATTTGTTTGACTGTTTTAATGGAGGTGCTGGGGATTGAACCCAGGACCCTGTGAATGCTAAGCCCACACTCTACGACTGAGCTACACCTTCCCCCTTTACTACTTTTTTCCATTATTAACATTTACATTATAAGCGCTCTTGTCCATGAATCTTTGTGTTAATCTTCTTTTCCTTAGGATCAATTTCCCAAATTGGAATCATTTGGTCAAATCATTTGACACCTATAGGGAAAATTTCTGCCAAAACGTGTATTAATGTGGTTTCTACCACAACTGTAAGTTAGAACATAGCTCAGAACACACTAACGTCTCAAGTTTTGTCACTTTTCTTTTATTTAAAGGGCTAATTACTAGGGTTCCCATTTCTCCACATCCTCTCCAACATTTGTTATTTGTATACTTTTTGATGCTAGCCATTCTGACCAGTGTGAGGTGATGCCTCATTGTGGTTTTGATTTGCATTTCTCTAATAGTTAGCAATGCTGAACATATTTTCATGTGCCTGTTGGTCATCTGTATGTCTTTTTTGGAAAAATGTCTATTCATGTCTTCTGCCCAGTTTTTGACTGGGTTGTTTGTGGTTTTTTTGATATTGTGTTATATTAACTATTTGTGTATTTTGGATATTAGCTCCTTGTTGGTTGCGTCATTTGCAAATATTTTCTCCCATTCAGTAGGCTGTCTTTTTGTTTTGTTGACGGTTTCTTTTGCTGTGCAAAACTTTTACGTTTAATTAGGTTGCATTTGTTTTTTACTTTTATTTCTTTTGGCTTAGGCAACTGATCCAAGAAAACTTGCTGAAATTTATACCAAAGAGTATTCCACCTGTGTTCTCTTCAAGGAGTTTTAAGCTCTCAAGTCTTACACTTATATCATTAATCCATTTGGAGTTTATTTTTATATATGGTGTGAGGGAATGGTCTCATCTCACTGATGTACAAGTAGCTGCCCAGCTTTCCCAGCACCACTTGTTGAAGAGACTGTCCTTTCTCCATTGCATGTTCTTGCCTCCTTTGTCATAGATTAATTGACCATAGATGCCTGCATTTATTTCTAAGCCTTCTATTCTGTTCCATTGATCTGTGTGTCTGTTTTCATGCCAGTATCATGCTGTTTTGATTACTGTAGCTTTGTAGTATAGTATGAAGATGAGGAAGGTTATACCTTCAGTTTTGTTCTCTTTTCTCAGGATTGCTTTGGTAATTTTGAGTCTTTAGTGGTTCCATATAAATGTTAGATTATTTGTTCTAGTTCTGTGGAAAATGTAGTTGGTATTTTGATAGGGATTGCATTAATACTGCAGATTGCTTTGGGTAGTATGGCCATTTTAATAATATTAATTCTTCCAAACCTAGAGAATGGGATATCTGGTGGGACTACACATTGGTGCAGCCACTATGGAAAACAGTATGGAGGATACTCAAAAAACTAAAAGTAGAGCTACTATATGATCCAGCAATTCTACTCCTAGGTATATGTCCAGAAAAAACAAAAGCATTAATTCAAAAAGACACATGCAGCCCATATTCATAGCAGCACTATTTACAATAGCCAAGACATGGAAGCAACTCATCTGTCCACCAACAGGTGATTGGATTAAGAAGATGTGGTATATATAGACAATGGAATAATATTCAGCAATAAAAAAGAATGAAATATTGCCATTTGCAGCAATGTGGATGGATCTAGATAATATTATATTTAGCAAAGCAAGTCAGAAAAAGACAAATACTGTATGATATCACTTATATGTGGATCTAAAAATAATACAAATGAATATATATGCAAAATAGAAAGAGATTCAAGGATATAGAAAACAAACTTTAGGTTCTCAAAGGGGAGAGGGAAGAAGAGAGGGACAAATTAGGGGTATGGGATTAACAGATACAAACTACTATACATAAAAGAGATAAGCAAAAAGGATATACTGTACAGCACAGAGAATTATAGCACTACCTTGTAATAACCTAAAGTAGAATATAATCTACAAAAACACTGAATCACTATGCTGTACACCTGAAACTAACAAAATATTGTAAATCAACTATACTTCAATTAAAAAATATTTTTAAAATATACCTAGAGATTTGAAGAGTTTGAATTCCAAATCCTTCTTTGATTTTGGGAATGTTGCCAATAAGAAAAATCAATGATAAAACAAAAAAAAATGTAAAGGGCTAGTTAATAGGCCAAAAAGGAAACAATTTAAACCAAAACCCAAAAGAATGATTTGTCTAATTTTCATTTCCCTTATTACTTGAAGGGAAGCATTTTTTCCTATTTGTTAGCTACTTGTATTCTTTATGCAAATAACCTCCTTGGGTCCTCCCCTATTTATTTTTCACTTATAGTACTCATATTTCTCTTAATGATCTATAATAACTCCTTATATTTTTTAAGACAGCCACCATTTGTGTACAGAATATTACAAGTTTATTCCTATTCTGATTATATATATAACATACTTACTTTCTTTTATACATGGTTTTGCTTTTTAAATTAATTAATTAATTATATAATCAATCTGTCTGGAGTTAGTCTTGGAGTATTCCATGAGCAGAGGGCTAATTCTGCTTTTTCCAATTAGCTAAGTAATTTCTCAACATTTGTTGAAGAATCCTTGCTGATTTCTTAAGGTGGCTTTTCTTTATTTGACTGTCCATTCCTATTGCAACATTTAACACTTCATATTTTATACTTTAAAATGGTTAAAGCCTGACATCTGTTTTCCGGAAGATGAAGTTGACATGCATTTTCCTGTTCTTCCTGCTGAGTACAACTAAAAGTCCTGAATATTCTATACAAAAGAAACATAAGAAGACTCTCAAAGATGGAGAGAAAGTGGACTGGCCAGTGACCTCAAGGCTCAAGGAAGGACATGGTGGTGAATCCTCTGGGTTTTCTTTTTCCCCTCATATATCCCACACTTGGAACTGAAAAAAACCAGTCAGCCAGAAACACCAACAGTTACAGACCAAAAAGACCCCAAGAGAAGCCTGTTCTCTCCAGCCGAGGACCAGGAAAGAGGCCATCTTGCAAGGCAGAAAACTCCCAGACCAAAATGGCTCAATCAAGCCAAACACCACAGAAAAAACTCTGGCTACTTTTGGTACCTTCCAGTAAAGACCAAGTGGAGAGGCCAGACTTCCATCATTACCAGGTTATAACAAGATGCCCTGATACCCCTGCCAGGTGGAGTCAGAAGAGGCCTGGTGAAGAGTCAGGACTTTATCACCACTTGGTGGTAACAAGCCACCCACTCCCACAGTATCAGCCATATGGGGAGCAGTCATGAAGCACTCTAGCCCCTTTTTGCTGGGATAGTGTCGGGGAGGTCTAATAAGAGCCTTATCTCCCACCTCCACCGAGAGGTAACAAGAAGTCCCTCCCGTGCCCACCCCTACTAGGTGTCCATGGAGGCTGCTTGGAGAAGCCACTTCTAAGCCCGCTCATCTGGAAGAATTGAGGCGCCTCCTTCACTCACCAGGATGGTGTCGCAGAATAGTTTAAGTAAGACCCAGTGGTACAGCCTGATACTCAGAATGTCCTGGTTTCAGTTAAAAACTCACTCATCATATCAACAACATAGAAAGTTCCAACAAACAATAGACTACTTCAGCAAATAAATATAAGATATAAAGGAGAATCAAATGGACATTTTAGAACTAAAATATGCAACAGCCGAAACAGAAACTAAACAGATGGGCTGGACAGCAGAACTGAGAGGAAAGAAAAAAGAACTGGAGAACCTGAAGACAGAAAATAGAACTTATCCAGTCTGAATAGCGAGAAAATAGACTCTGAAAAAAGACACGGCCTCAGGGACATATAGGACTATAATAATAGATGTAAGTCTCAGGAGGAGAGGAGGAAGGTGGAGCTGAAAAGTGTCTGAAGATATAATGGCTGAAAATGTCCCTAATCAGTAAACAAAACAAACAAACAAAAAGAATAAATGTGTAGATGTAAGAAATCTATAAGACAAGTCATAGTCAAACTTCTGAAAACTAGAGACAAAGAAAACTTCTTAAAAGCAGCCAGAAAGAAATGACACATTAGCTATAGGGGAAAAACAATTTGGATGACAATAGATTTCTCATCAGAAACCACTGTGGTCAGAAGGAAGTGCCACATATTTCTGAAGTCTTGAAAGAAAAAGGGAAAAAAACCTGTCAACCCAGAATTCTACATCCATAAAAAATATCCTTCAGGAATAAACAAAAAAAAAATCAAGATATTACGAGATGAAGGAGAACTAAGATTATTCACCAGCCGATTTATCCTAAAATACTGACTCAAGAAAGTTGTCTAAACAGAAAGGAATAAATAAAAGTACTCTGAGCACATCAGAAAGGAAGAAAGAATACAAGGGCAAGAATAAAGGTAAGGTTCTCCTCTTAAGCTTTCTAAATTATGTTTGACAGTGGAAGCCAAAAGCTATAACATTGTCTAAAGTGGTTCTCAATGTATGTAGAGGAAATATTCAAGATGATTTTATTATAAATGGTGGAGAATAAAGGGAGGTAAAGAGAGGTAAGGTTTCCACACTTCACTAGAACTGGTAAAGACAATACAGTAAGCTACATAAGTTGTCTATATCTTATTTAATATCCAGAGAAACCACTATAAAAGCAGTATTAAAAGATACATTTAAAAATGCTATAGGTAGCACAGGGAAATATATACAAGATCTTATGGTAGCTCACAGAGAAAACAATGTGACAATGAATATATGTGTGTTCATGTATAACTGAAAAATTGTGCTCTACACTGGAATTTGACACAACATTGTAAAATGATTATAAATCAATAAAAAATGTTAAAAAAATAAAAGAGAAAAAAATGCTATAGATAAATCAAGATGAAATTCTAAAAAAATTGTTCAAGTACCCCATAGGAAAGCAGGAAAAAGAAAACAAAAAAAAAAAAAGAAAAAAACATAAGCAGAAGACAAAATAAAAATAAAATAAATTTATTTTATTTATTACTGAAGCCTTAATGTATTTATAATTAAATTTATATTAAATATAAATGATCTAAATACACAATTAAAGGCAGAGCAGATTAGAAACAAAACAAAAAACATGACCCAACTCTAACTTGTCTACAAGAAACTCATTTCAAATCTAGTGATATGTACAGGTTGAAAGTAAAAGGATGGGAAAAGATGCCTCATGCAACATTAATCTTAAAAAGCAAGAGTAGCTTTGTTAAAATCAGATGAAGTAGACTTCAGAGCAAGCAAAATTTACAGAAAGGACAGAATTACATAATGATAAAAGGGGCAATCTAGGAAGAAGGTAGAGCAATCCTAAATGCATAGGCGGCAAACACTAGAAACGGAAAATAAGTGAAGCAAAAACTGAGAAATGAAAGAAGAAAGAAATGAACACACATACACACTTTAATATCCTTCTACCAAAAATTGAACAATAGGCAGAATATCAATAAGGATATGGAAGAACTTAACTACACTATCTACCAGCAGGATCTAGCTAAGTTTATAGAACACTTAACAACAGCAGAAAACACATTCTTTCCAAGCGCCCACAGAACACATAACAAGGCGGCCTATTTCCTGGGCAACAATACAAATCTCAACAAGTTGAAAACTGAAAATTGAAATTATTCAGAATCTGTTCTCCAACTACAATGAGTTCAAATTAGAAGCCAATGATAGAAAGAGAACAGGAGAACCTCCAAACCCTTGGAGCCTAACCAACACATCTCTAACTAATCCCTGGGTCAAAGAAGTCGTCTCAGGGACAACAAAAAACTGCACTGAATTAAACCAAAATACATTATATCAGAATTGTGGGACACAGCTCACGCAGTGCCAGGAGAGAAACTTACAGCACTAAATGCACAGAAAAGAGGAAAAGTCTCAAATCAGTAACAGACACTTGCATTTAAAGAACCTAGAAAAAGAAGAGCAAAATAAACCCGAGGCTAGCAGAAAGAAGAAAATAAAAGAGAGCGTAAGTCAGTGGTTTTGAAAACAGAAAAACAATAGAGAAACAAAAACTAGTTCTTCGAAAAGATCAATAAAATTGAAAAACGTCTACGAAGACTGAAAAAAGAAAAAAACAGAGAAGACACAAATTACTGGTATCAGGAATGAAAGGGGGTATCGCCACAGAGGTAGACGTGAGAAGGATAACAAGGTACCACTATGAACAACTCTGCACACCTAAATGAAATGCACCAATTCCTTGAAAAATACAAGCTACCACAACTCACCCAACATAAAAACAGATAATTTAAAAAGCCCTATAACTATTAAGGAAATTGAATTTGTAATTTAAAACGTTCTGAAAAATAAATCTCCAGTCAGATGGCTCAGTTGAAAATTCTACCATTTAAAGAAGAATTAACACAGATTCTGCCCAATCTTTTTCAGAGAAGAGAACAGAAGGGAACCCTTCCCAACTTATTATATAAAGTCAGTATTACTGTGATACCAAAACCAAAACCAGTACAAAAAAGAAAACTGCACATGAATATCCCTCTTAAGTATAGATATAAACATTTTCAATGAAATAGTAAAAATAGAATTCAGCAATATGCGAAAACAACTGTACACAATGACTGAGTAGAGACTGTCCCATGGATGCAAGGCTGACTCATATTCAAAAACCAGTCAAGGAGACCCACCATATTAATAGTCTGAAGAAGCAATATGACAACATCCATTAATACAGTAAAAACATTTGACAAAATCCAAGCCCTTTCATGACAAAAACTCTCAGAAAATTAGTAATATAGAGGAACTTTCTCAACATGAAAATTAATATCAATTTTTAAAAAACCCTACACCTAACATCAAACTTTGTGATTTAAGGCTGAATACCTCCCCCTGAGACTGTGAACAAGACAAGGAGGTCTACTCTCACTGCTGCTGCTGAAGAGAGCAAAAAATGGAACTTTCTGCCAATCTAACAAGTCAAGAAAATAAAAGACATACAGATTGGAAAGGAATAAAATATGGCTGTACCTATTTTTAGATGTCACAATGATCTATGTAGAAAATTCTAAGAAATTTAAAAAAAAACCTCTTAGAACTAACAAGTGAGTTCAACAAGGTTAAATGACAGAAGGCCAACATACTAAATATAGAGTTATTCTATATATAAATATATAATACATATAAATAATATATATACATATATAATACATAGATATCTAAACATATATTAATAGAAATATATAAACAATATATATATATATAAAATAAAGGCATAGAAACTAAAATTAAAAATATAATTTGTAATAATAAAAACTACTTGGTGGTAAATCTAGTAAAACATACACAGAACTTGTATGCTGAAAACAACAAAATGCTGATAAAATAACTTTTAAAACCTCTAAACCAACGAAGGGATCGTTTGTGTTAACAGATTGGAAGACTCAACATAGCAAAGATGGCAATTTCCCCCAAATTTATATACAGTTCTAATGTAATTCCTATCAAAATCCCAGTAAATATTTTCACAGATAGAGAAAAATATTCTAAAATTTATATGTAAAGGCAAAGGATTTAGAGTGCTAAAATAATTCTGAAAAAGGTTAAACGAGGAGAAGTCACATTAGCCACTTAAATTTTGGAGGCTTTTTCTTTTTTCTTGCATCTTTCAGTAGCTACGCTATACCAATAGTGCTTACACTAAAATTTTAAACTTGCTACTGAAACTCTAGCATCTTTATTGTTCACCTTTTTTACATAATCAGGATTTTCTTACATGTTATTTGAGAACAATCAGATGTTTATTAAAACTGTTTTAATAGCTCATCTTTGTTTATGTTTAGGAACTTAGACCCCACCTTGGCTATTTTCTATTTCTCTTTGAATGAGTTTCATCTGTATCTTGCAGTTGTACAATTAGAGAGGAGTTTTTTGTTTGTTTGTTTGTTTTTTACTCCTCTTGTATATTAAACAGATTCTTTTTGAATTCTGCAATTCAGGAGCCTGAGGCGGTGTGGAGGGGGCTGTAGGTCAAGAGCCTTGATCTGCCCCATTTCTCATCTGCTGTGTGAGCAGCTGTCATGGTCCTCGCTCACTCCTTCCCAAAACCCTTTCTTCCCTTGGTTTCTGGACTCACACTCCCCTGATTGCCTTCTATCTTCATGCCTATTTTTCTCGATGTTGCTCTTCCTCCATCCAAGCTGTCTTCCTCAAGAATCTCTTGTAGTGTTCCTTTTATTCACATGCTCTCTCTCATCGGGGGACCAGCTGTCACAGTTTGTCCAGACCTGAGGAGGTTCCCATGATATGGGACTTTCGGTGCTAAAATTGAGAATATCCCAATGTGTGATGAGTTGCTGACTCTGCTCTGCAAATCTTGTCTGTCCTTCTAGTTACAGGTACGATCTAGACGTCAATGACATCTCTGGCTGTTTCCTCCTCCTCCAATCAGTATCTTCCATGTTCCATAGCTTGGGATGTGTCACCACCATCTACCCGTCACCCTTTCCATCATACAGGATTGATCCCTGATATTTTTCCCTCTCCCTCAGCCCCCACATCCAGTTAACCAACACATTTTAGTAAATCTAATTTAAAATACATTTTTAACTGCTCATCCATTTGTTGTTGCATCAAGGTTGTTGTTGCATCTTTTTTGTTGTTGTTGAAGTATAGCTGATTTATATTGTTGCATTAGTTTCTGGTGTACAGCGTAGTGATTCAGTTATACATATATATATTCTTTTTTATTATAGGTTATTACAAGCTACTGAATAAAATCCCTGTGCTATACAACAGGACCTTGGCATTTATCTATTTTGTATATAGTAGTTTGTATCTGCTAATCCCAAACTCCTAATTTATCTCTCCTCCCCACCCCTTTGGTACATAAGTTCATTTTCTATGTCTGTGAGTCTGTTTCTGTCTTGTAAATAAGTTCATTTGTATCATTTTTCTAGATTCCATGGATAAGTGATGTCATATGATATTGTCTTTCTGTCTGACTTACTTCACTAAGTGTGATCATCTCTAGTTCCATCTATGTTGCTGCAAATGGCATCATTTCATTCTTTTTTATGGCCAAGTAATATTCCATTGTGTATATGTGTGCGTGTGTGTGTGTGTATCCAGTCATCTGTTGATGGACATTTAGGTTGTTTTCATGTCTTGGCTACTGTAAATAGTGCTGCTATGAACTGTTGCATCTTCTTTTTTTTAATTTATTTTTTATATTTATATTTTTATATAATTTATTATATTAATATTTATATTATTTTTATATTATATTCAGTTTACACTGTATCAATTTCTGGTATAAAGCATAATGTTTCAGTCATCTACATACATTCATATATTCCTTTTCATATACTTTTTCATCAAAGCTGTTTTTATAAAACAGTGATCTGTCATCAAAATATGTGTTTACACATGCTCATTTATGAGGTTTTCATAAACAGATCTTTGGATGTAAGCTTTCTCTGAAACGCTACAAAATACGCCCCTAAAAACAGACATGTCTACCTGGCACAGCAACCTGTGTGCCTTACTGATTCTGAATCACATACAAACTATAATCTTTGTGCATTTTTTTTTGCTGGAGTTAAAGTTAATATTATTTATAAACTTACTTCCAGCTACTTATATAGCTAAAGACGTAATTTTTAAAAATAAGAAATATGTCATATTCTGTTCAAAGGGCTCTGGTTTCTGGAACACTATCCCACCAGGGAAAACAAGGATGCCCCCGACCCATCAATTTGAGACGGGAAGCACACAAAGGAGGACTGGGGCAAGCAGAAAGAAGGCGGAGTCACCATCCATAAATTCAATGTCTGATTTGGAGCTGTGATATTTATGATCTACAGGATTAGCCTCCTGGAGACTTCTGAAATTCCCAACCTGTCCCAGTGTGGTCAGCATCAATGGCCTTCACCAGACAGAGAGGCCCCATCTCTCCGGCAGGCAGCCAGACAGGGGAAGATGCTGATCATGGCTGGTGATGATGCTGAGGTCCTCATCTTCCTCAACACATCCATAGGCTTCAAGGACCCAGGCCGTGTCTGAAGGAGATGGGACAAAGCACAGCCACAGCCACCAGCCTGCCCAGCTCGCAGTCATGGGGCAGCTGCAGGGTCCCGGGGACGAGGGATGTGAGAGCCTTGGGAGAACAGGGCTCTCCGTTTGCTGGTGGAGAGTCTGGGTGCTTGGGTCACTTCCTCCTGGCAGGACACGCCTGCACTTGAAGCTCTCCTTCTTGCTTTTTCCCCTTTCTTCATTTAACTCATTGGTTCTTCCACCAAACCTGGTGCCTGGGCTGCCACATCTGCCCCACTAGTCACCCATTTCTTTGTAGGGGTGCCATCCGCCTCCTGTGTTCTCTGGAGAAGCTGATTCCCACTGCAGTGCCTGAAGGGTTCAGTGGAGACCAGTGGGCTGATGGGGTGGCTGCATCTTGGATCCCCAGAGCCTGGGAAGTCCCGGTACCAGATATTAGAACAGGTCCCACGGTGTGGTCCATCCATCCTCCTGTGTCAAAGCAGCCGTGATCAGCACTGAAGAAGGCTTGAAATCCTGACACAGGGAGAGTCCCTGGCTGCCTCTACTTGGGCTCTGAGGTACCCCTGTGCATCTATTTTTGGTGCATCTAATTTTGTAGGGATCTAAGGCAGATTTAGACCTTACACAGGGATGCAAACAGTTCTAAGTTAGGAAGGAGGAAAAGAGGGAAAAGGATCATCACAGGGCTCAGAAGAGAGGAGGGGGAAAGGCAAGAGGGAGAGAGAAGGAGGGAGAGAGATACGAAGGAAACTGATGTGGGTCAGAGTCAGAGGTGGGGAAGAGGAGAGACGGCGGGGGTAGAGGTGAGCATGGGGGGAGCCGTGGAGCAAAGGCAGGAGGGAAAGAACGCAGGGACCGCTCAGTGGTCAGGAGCAGCTGCTCCCGTGTGGTGAAGAAGTTGTCAGCTTTCATCGTGGCTCTGGGAAAGCTATCACTTTCGGAGCCATTTTGAACAATTTTCTGTTTTGAGAAACAGTAGTAAGTGTGCTTTTCCAACCTTGGAGTAGAAATTTTGAAGTGCTGGTTTATTTTCTCAAGAAAGTTCGAAGGTCTGACCATCCAAGGAAGAACAGAGAGGGTTTTTTGTTTTGTTTTGTTTTCTGTTTTTTGGGTTTTGTGGGGGGACCTCAATGTTGACAGTTATTATACAAACTGCGGTCAAAAAAAATTCCCTTGACTCTCAAGAGCTGTCAAGGTGCCTCACATTTATTCTTTGCGGGGGGGGGGGTGACTCATCCTGTAATGCCTGCAGGCTACCTTCATAATTCAGCGTTTTATTTTAGGTGTTCAAGCCCTTTAGATACAAATTACATTCAAAATTTGGGAAACAACTAGGTCTCCATTGCATGAAAACACTGGAGGTGGGCAGAGCAATAAGGAGGCTTTGGGGCATAAACCTGTTGATAGCACATGCCCTTAATTCTCAGAAGCCCCCTGAGCAGCACAGGGGCTACTAGGAGCCCAGAGGTGCCACCTGTCCCACGGGTGAGGGCTGGGGGCATGAATTCTCACAGTGAACCGCCAAGTCAGCCTTTTCAAATCATGTACAGAATTATCACTCAGAAAGAAAGAAATCCTAGCACTTGAGAGCACTTTTTCCTCTATGTAAGAAATGCAGGTGCTGGGGTGGAAACATGTGGAGCTGGGAAAATCTGCTTTGTTCTTCTCTCAGGTTGCAGGGCATCTCTGTGTGCAAAACAGAAATAAATATAGCAGAGAACGCTTTCTGGCTAATTCCATTCAACTTTTGGAAGTATCTTGACAACACTGACATTTGTCAAACGTGAGGATAGTTTTTGGTTTTAGAAGCCAATGCTCAGTTTTAATTAAATCTTTCCTTTCTAGATATGCAATGATGTAATTGCCATAAATAACATCATATTTCTTCTCAAATGCAATTGTTGGTTTTGTTTTTTTTATTTGAAGAGAGTCTGCCCGTTTTCAAAAATAAAACAAATGGGGGCTTGGCATCTGTAGCCCAGTCTTGGTAAAGTACAACTGATAACACTGATGTGGGTCAGGTACTAGTTAGCATTTACTGTTTCTATATGTATTGTTAAAACACAACTGTATTCCTAAGGTTGGAAAGAAACATGGAAACAAAGCAAAAGAATCTGCAAGAGCCTGAAATCAAATTGAAAAGACTGGATAAAGCAGTAATTAATGAATTGGTTAATGAATCAATTCTTTTATTTATTCTTCACATGTTTACTGCCAGACCCTGTGTTAAACAAGACAGATATTAGAAGGAGTCTACTGTCTCAAAGAATTGGCTAATCCTGGGAGCAGCAGTCCATCCAGTTAGCAAGACCCCAGACGTCAAAGCATCAAAACTACACAAAATAAAAGGAGATGTTTTTGGTTGTTACACCTGGAATACTATTCAGCCATGAAGAGGAATGAAATAATGCCATTGGCAGCAACATGGATGGACCTAGAGATGATCAAACTAAGTCAAGTAAGTCTTAAAAGACAACATGTCTCAACTGAAATTACTCAGGATGGCTAAAAGTAAAATCAATAGTTGAAAATTTAATCATAACTGAAAAAGAAAGATGAATGCAAATATTTATATTGAAGTAAAAAGAAAGATGTAATATTCACACACAAAAAAGGGAATCCATGTATTATGTCATATAATGCTTCAAAAGATACACTCCACCATGAAAAACACAACTGAAAACATCACAACAAAGTACACAAAGAATACTAACTAAAAATACCAGGAGAAAGGAACAGAAATAAGATAATATACTTTAATATATGATTCTTGGTTGTTGATAGATATAGGAAGTCACAATTAAGGTTATAATGAATTTAAGTATGAAAGCTAAAAATATAATATACATATGCCAAATCTGAGTGCTGAAAATGGAATCCTCTTTATTTTAAAATGTCCATGACACATTAATCCAAAACAATCAAATATTTATTTACAAAGTCAACCTCAATATGTCTATTCTCTAAAGCAGAAATTTTACAACAGCATAATCCAAACATACTATGGTACAAAAATAAAGCCCCATAAATTACTAATACCAGTTTAAAGAAAACAAACTCAATCTCACAAAATTAAGATAAAATACTCCATAAATAGCTTTTGTACCTTTGAGGGGAAAAACTATAATTCTCAACTACAATCAGAACTACAGTTTACACAGCATATGAACTCCTACTTCATCCCTTGGTATCCATGGGGGACTGGATCCAAGGTCCTCTGTGGATACCAAAATCCACGGATGCTCAGGACCCCTAATCAGCCCTTGGTCTCCGAATCCATTGTTCACAGCCCTGGATTCAGCCAACTGTGAACTATGTAGAACTGCAGTATTTATTGACAACAATCCTTGTGTAAGTGGACTCATGCAGCTCACACTTGGGTTGTTCAAGGGTCAACTGTACTCTGAAAATATTGATGGGGAGGCTGCCAAGGAAGAACTACGAAATGCTGCCCCAGTTACATTCGGGGAACAACTGCACAGTGGAGTATTTTCAGTGTTATCAAGAAAAGATGAATACAAAACAATGAGGCATTCAACAACATACGTAAAAGGAACAGCTTTAGGAAATTAGCTCTAGGAAAGCAGAAAGGAGAAAACAATGAGGAAAGAAGCAGACATTCATTAGGAGAGAGGACAAAATTAGAATTAATTTTATTTTTGCAGGGGAGGAAATTAGGTTTATTTATTTATTTAATTAATCAATGGAGGTGCTAGGGATTGAACTCAGGACCTCGTGCATGCTGGGCATTCACTCTACCACTGAGCTATACCCTCCCTACTAGAATTTATTTTGAAAGCCTGATATTTAGACCTTATTAGTATTGTAACTGAATGATAATATAAACAAACTCTACGCATCGAATTAAAAAAAAGAGAGAAAACGTGAATGTACAAAATTAGTTACAAAGGAATGATGCTATGGACAAGAGAGAGTTGAAAAGCATCATAAGAGATAAGAGAATACTATGTACTGCTCTATGCTAATCGGTTTGAAAATCTCAATGAAATGGATGACTTTTCTAGCAAAATACAAATGACCATAGTGGACTGAGGATGAAACAGACAACCTAAATATACAAAATAACGAAGGAAGAAATTGAAAGTGTTGTCAAAGGCTTACCTCCAAAAAAAGGCTCCGACTCAAATGTTTTTATGAACAATTTTTCCAACTTTTAAGAACAGATAATTCTCGTGCTTTGTAAACTGTTTGAAAGGACAGAAGAAGATCCAAAGCTTCCTAATGAGTTTTATAAAGCTATCTTCACCCTGGTTCTAAAACTTGACAAATGCAGCACAACAGAAGAAAAACAAAAACTATGTTCCCATTGTACAGAGAGAAAATATTAGAAATTTGAATCTGATATTACATCAAAAACATTATGTTTCGTGGCCAAGTTGCATTTTTTCTAAAGAATGAAAGGATGTGTTAACGTTAGGAAAGACACTATTAAAAATATATTACGTAAGTAGGCCAGAGGGGTAAAAACTCATCTGAGCATCTTAAGAAAAAAATGTATTAGATAAAATCAAATACCGGTATTAGCAAATAAAAAAAAAGATCACTTTTGACATAAGAGAAAAGGACATATTTTAAGCCAGTGATGATGACATGCAGTGATGAAACACCAGAGGAGTTTTCACTGGAATCTGGAACACATCTACTGTCACCACAATTATACAATATTTTTTTGAAGTTCTATCCAAAGCAATAAAACAAATGACTGAAATAAGAGAGACAGCTAATAGCAGTGAGGCCAAATTGTCACTTTCAGGTGATGAGTGATTTTTCTTCTCGGAAAATCAAGAGAACCTACTAAAACTCTATTCAAATTATTAAGTTCCAAAGAACATCAGCTAAGACAAAATGAATAATTACTGACTACCACTACAGCGAAAGCCCCAACGACTCTTTTGGGCATTTCAAAAAGCCAAAAAGCATTTAAAATAAAATAGATTTATTCAAACAAGTAAAAAAGTCAGAGTCTATGTAAAAAAACTGAAAATTTTATCAAGGTGTATTAAAAAAAGGAACAAAAGTGAAATAAATGTTATTCCTAGAATGAAAGATATTATTTTATAAATGTAGTTCTTCCCCCAATAATGGGTAAGTTTAAAGTATTTCCAATAAAGGTCACAATGGTATTATTTTGTAACATGAAAAATTAATTCTGAAGATTATCCAAAAACGTAAAGGAATGGGGACAGTTTTTTTTTTTAAAGAGGAGCAACACAGAGACATTGCTAACTGTTTATAAAAGTACAATAATCAGAACAACATGGTAATGTCATAGCACAGATAAAGAGAGCTGTGGAAGAGAACAGAACGTAACAAAAGCATGTATGATACATGCGTGAATGGGACATGATGCTACACACCAGAAATTGACACATTATAACTGACTCTACTTCAACAACAACAACAAAAACAAATCCCTGTATGACAGAAGTAACCGGAGAAGTGATGCGTTAACTAGTAAACATTACTGGGAAACGTGGTTATTAGTTTTCAAAATCAGTTATGTCTCTAATAGCAAAATAACGCTAATCAAAAATTCCAGATGGATCAGATATTTGAATAAAAAGTAAAGTCCTAACAGAGCTAAAAGCAAATGTGAATATTTAAGACAGAAGCAATTCTTAAGGAAAAATATTGAAAGTAAGGAAGAATAAAAAAATTAATTTAGGTATATAAAAATTAAAGACATCCAAACCACTATAAAAGTAAATGGCAACACTACACTGGGAATAATACAGTTTTTACAACAGGCAAAGGGTTAATAGTCTTAACATATACATCCCTCCTCTCTCCATATATATATACACACACCCCTCTCTCTATATATATTCCTGTGGAGGAAAGGAGAGAGAGAGAAATACATACATACACACACATATATGGGTACTTATATATATATAGGCATATAAGGAGGGAGGGAAAGAGAGAGAAATATATATACACACACATATTTATACACACTTACATAGAGCAAACAGTAAAAGACAATCACCCTAAACACAAAAATTATCAGTTCACTAAAGAGAAAAAAGTACATCTTTAATAAATATGGAAAATTTTTATTATGAAACATTTCAATAAAAATGAAAAATATTCAGCCTACACAGCAATCAAAAGTACAAATGAAACAACCTGTCAGTTATCACAATATCAAAGATAAACATGTAACATTTCTCTGTGTCTCCCAACATGAGAGATGAGAATTCCAAAGCTACCAGTGGAAAACTGGTGGAACAGCCGTGAGGAGCAGTTAGACAGCTGGGCTGGAGACTGTCCAGGTTGTCACAAATCCCCCCTCCTTCCCTTTCTAGGTGTGAAGCCTTGCCCTGTAGCTTTTCTGTGCTATAGTGTCCTCCTCTGAAACACGAGGGAAACGACTGCAGTGACCTTTCATACTATGGGGATAAAATATTTAGCACATCTTAAGTGCTTAGAGTAGTTAGGATGTATCATAAGTACTGAATAAACAGAAATACTTTAAAAGATAACTTCTTTATGTGTATAATTTTACTCCAATGCCCTGAGGAAATAAACAGAGATGTGTATATAGGTTTGAATGATGGAATGATAACAGCTTTATTTATAATACCAAGGAAGTAAAAAAAAAAAAAACTTAAATTTTGAACGTTTAGAGATTAAAGTAATACATTATGGCCCATCCAAAAGTTGGTAAATTGGAATTATGCACTCAAAGGATGTTTAAGGACATGAGATAATGCTCACAATAAAATAATTTCAAAAAGCTGGATAAAATATTATATATGAAGTATAATACAGCTTTTATTGTCTCCATATACACACATACTTGTATATGTATATACTTATCAGAAATACTATGAGTGTAGAATCAAATACTAAGAGTGGTTGTCTCTGGGTTGTGAGGTTATGAATGATTCAAGCAATATTTTTCAGTTCTTTTTTCAATTTTCAAATGCCCATAAACGATTTTTACAATCTGGGGAAAACATCCCATCAGTAATGCTGTCACACTGTCACTTAACCACAGAGTCTCTATCACGGGCTTCCCCCCACACCTCTGCTCTGACAACTCGCAGATTCCACTTTGCTGCTGTTACTGATTTCTTTCCAACCCGGGAGGCCTCGCTGAGAACAGCCAGGAGCAGCCCCCTTGGGCTGCATTTGCTGCAGATTCTTTGCAGTCTTTTTTTAGCCACCTTTCCCATCAGTTACTTTACTAAAAATGCCACCTATCATTTAATCATTGAACCCAACTCGGTATATACTGTTCAGGTACCATTGCCCATCTGCCAGGCATGGGGGACCGTGGAGTCACAATTCAGCAAGACACAGCTGCTGCCTCCAGTCGTAGTTCTGCTCAACCTTACATCACTGTTTACAAAGCTCGCCCATATCATCTACCTCTGAACTGATACCCTCAACGTCCGGAGCACCTGGGTGGCCAGATTTAGCAACTGAAAAAATACCACAGGAGACACATTGTTGCATGGGGGCACACTTAAACAATTATTCACATTTATTTGAAATTCAAGTTGAACTGGGCGTCCTGCATTTTTATCTGGCAACTTGCTCTCTTCTTCTATCTAATCAGCAGAGTCTAAATTCGAACCTAATCTCTTGCTTTCAGTCTAATGGCTCTCAGACACAGCCTCCTTTGGGGGAGTCTCCTTCGCTTTTGCATTTGCGTGTGTCTGAATATTTTAACGAGCTTGATGTGGCTGAGTTCTTGTTTTGCTTCTGGAGTGGTGCCAGGTGTCACCTCCGGTTAATGGTCCTCCGGGAACCGGTTGAGTAACAGTAGAGGCTGAGAGCTTTCATATGTTAATGCAGGTCAGAGGGAGCTCTGCGCAGACTTGGGCCACAGGTAGACAGAGCCCGCCTTCCTGCTTCTCCTGGAAGAACTCTTCCCCCTCTGTGGCCACACTGTGAGCCCCATGGAATGCTGTGCATCACCTGCAAAGACGCCTTTCAGTCTACGTCCAACTCTACCGTGGGCTGCCTGGAGAGACGCTCGGGGCTGCCACGAGCCGCACCGCCCCACCGTGTGCACACCACCTGCTCCAGAGCTCGTGGGTGGAATGAATAAATAAATGCTTCCCACTGAGCCGGTGACTGGTTCCTGCAACAGGAATCCTGCAGCGCTCCTGGTTGGCCTGTGGCAGAGGGGAGACCCTTCTCCCTGTGTTCTAGGACAAACCGCTTTGGGATGGAAGGGCCTGAGATGCCGTGGGGGTACCCATCTCCCAGGAAGCCCCCATTGGAGCTGCATATTCAATTCTAAGGACTGGCAATTCAGGCCTTGGTTGAGTTCACACTGCTTGGTAGATACCAGTCCAGCTTGCCGGAATGCAGAGTAAGACACACACACACAGCTCTGCCCTCACTCAGCCTATGGCCAGCAGGAACGTCATTGCAAACAATTAGATTTAACTGGTCCCAGGGTATTGGCAGAAATTACCCTTCCTTCACATTGTTCAGGGAGCACGAGGTCCCTTACGCAGCAGAAGACCTCAATATTCATAGAGGTCTGGAGATAGTGGAGGAAAAGCCACACCTCTTGCATTGCTTTGGCTCTGTGCCTAGAACATGGACACGCAGGGCACAGAGGTGGCGGGAGCTATTTCATCACCCCTTGCGTGTTTCTCATCATCCGTCTTGTACACTGAAGTCTGCCAGAGAGGAGATGTCACCTCCTGCCCTACTCTTCTCTACAATCCTGGGGTTGTGCACAGACACACGGATACAGGTGTGTCTGATCCAGGTGGGAGGCGGAAGGTCTTTGTTGCACCTTTTCAGGTCCTCTGCCAGTGACAGCCTTGGTATCTGTTTGCCAGCCAGGAAAGCTGCATTTCAGGGTCACCCGAGGGGGCTGTGGGTAGAGGTGGTGGACTGGTGCCAAGCTGGCGTGTGGGTTCAGTGCCCGGCCACCCACCCTCTGGTCTCCCAGGGCCCTGCCCACTCCTTGCAGGGGAGGGCGTGTTCAAGTGTCTGCTGCACTTCGGGAGATGGGGGGTGGGGGTCTCCAGGCTCTGTTCTGCCTCAGCTGCTGTCATCACCTCTGCTTTCAAGTCCTATCAGGCAGGGACTGTGCCTTTGAGACTTGCGTGTTATTTCCAGGGAGCGGGCGCTGGTCCAGGACACCTCTGCTGCTGGAATACAAAGCAAGTGAGGCTCCTAGTCAGCACAGTCCCGTCTGTCTGTCTGTCTGTCTGTCTGAGGTAGGCACTGGTGAGCAGCAAGATGAAGGGGTGTCCAGGCTGAGGAGGGCGGTAGATGGAGTCTTGCTAAATTTCATAATATGAGCTTTGAGAGATTCAGAAAACAGCTGAGTACAACCCCTGAATCTGCGGAGCACTCCGTGTTCATTAAAAGAAGGTTGATCTGCTCCTACAAAAACAAACAGCTCCTCCAAGCTGGGGCTCTTTTGGGTTATTGTTAAGCACCAGGATACCGTGACTCTTTCTGGGAGAAGAATTATTTTAAGACCAGCCCAAGGAGGTGTGGCTGACTTTAGCTGCAGGCATAAATTTAAAATGACAGAGACCTTAGAAGATTTATTGTTTGGCTTTTCACAGTTCTTTCAGCTGCTGCGTGTAACAAGTAATAGGGTCAGATCAGAGGTGTATGTACCTCAAAGCTAAGTTCACTGACCTGACTTGATCTCATAGGAAACAAACAGTAACACCTTTTCATTCATGTGGCTCAAAAAAAAAGTTCATGTCTTTGAGGTTAACACCTATTAAGTCATTGCTCTCACTCTCTCACTCATTCTACGATTTTATGAGCATCTTCCATGCATTGTATTAGGCACTGGGATACAAAGAGAAAGAACTCATGCTACCCATCAGTCCTAGCGAAGCTTGAGAAGGGAGACTCACAAACTCCTGTGAGGAGGGAAGAATTAAAACTCCGAGGCTGAACCACATCTGGGGAACAGTGGCACCTCTCGTGACTTAGTGCTCCAGACAGATATGAAGGCCGTTTAATATAAGCAATAGAATGATGCATAAAATATTTTTTAAATGTTAATACATAGAAAAACTGATAAGAAAGAAAAAGAAAACAAAGAAAAAATTGAAATACAAGTGGTAATAGTAACCGGAAACCCCAGGTCCACATGGAGACCTTAGGGGCCAGGGGCTGAATGCCCAGCTGGGGAAAGGGGACACAGCTGCCCACACAGAGGAGGCCAGAGAGGCAGAACTGGGGCCCTGAAGGAAGTGCAGAGCCTCTGGGCGCTCCCTGTAGGACAGGTTGTGCTCGCCAGCCCAGGCCGGCGGGGAGTGGGCTTGCCTTCTGCGGGATGCCCTGGCTGCAAAAACTAGTTTCTCCTATAAGAAGCTGGATGCCCTGCCCCACACATTAGCATAGGTGCCATGCTCAAATTTACAAAACGTGTGCAGAAAATAAAAAAGGTAAAACCTGCAACCTGAAAACTCAATGCAGAAACTGATTCAGTACCCGTGAATGACTTAGGAGCTGTTGCCTGAGGAGGGAAATGTGGGCAAAGGGTTAGTAATAAGATGATTTAGTCATTAGGAAGGCTCCTCTGGGTGGAGTGAGAAAGCATGGAGAGAGGAATTAGGGAGACTGTTAAGGAGTCTGAAAGGCAGGCGATAGCTCAGCTGGACACTTGAAAGGACCAGCATGGTCTCCTGCTCTTGGCTTCCATCTTCTCTTGAGCATCAGACATCCTCATGTCTACTCGCAAACTGCTGCAGTTCAGATAAATATGACTGCGGGATTACACTGCTGCCAGCAATTGAAGCCAGAGCCTGGCAGGTACTTTGTGTAGACTCATGTGTACGTACATGTATATACATGATATGTACTTTGTATATAATGTCTGTGTATCAGTTTCTTGTGGCTGCTATAACAAATTGCCACAAATGTGGTGGCTTAAAACAGAAATTTATTCTCTTCCAGTTCTGGAAGCCCAAAGTCTGAAGTTAGTATCACTGATCTGAAATGAAGGTGTCAGCCGGGCCACTCTCCCTCCAGAGGCTCCCAGGATGACTGTTCCTTGCCCCTCCTAGAGTTTAGCAGTTGCCGATACTCCTTGGCTTGTGGCTGCATCCTTCCAGCATCTGCCTGTCTTCACATTGCCATCTCATCTGCTGTGGTGTAGACCTCCCTCTGCCCTCCACTCATAGGGACACACGTGATGACATGTAGGATCCAACTAGATAATCCAGGATCCCGTCCCATCTGAAAATCCTTAAGTCAATCACAACTTCAGGGTTCTTTTTTTGCCACATAAGGAAACATTCTCAGATTCCAGGGATTAGGACATGGAATCTTTGGCAGGAGCCATTATTCAGCCTACTGTTCCCTATCATGGGAAATATTTCAAGATACTGAAACCAAAGTCCACTTAAACATAGGTAACTTGTCCCAAGTCATACAAACTACTCTTAGCATGATAGGATTCCAAAACCTAACTCCATTTTCTACACACACAAAAGCATCAACTCACAAGGAAAAACTTAAATAATGGAATAAATGCTGCTGCTGTTTTTATTTTGTCATCACTCTTTATGTTTGTTACAAATATTTCAGTTGCCTTGAAAAATAAACGAAGGGTTTCATGTGAGGCACATTCAGAAATGCCTTCAGCAGCCTGCACACACAGGCCTGGCCCTCTTATCAAACGAAGTGGCCACTCCCCAGATGAGTTATAGTAAATCTGAATTATCAAAGGAAACATCCAATTGCTGGAAGTACTTACACCATAAAATTTCCCTTTAAGGTTTAATAAATTATGAGATCAATGTCATGCAGACTTAAAAAGATGGGAAGAGAAGGGAAGAATTTCATTTTTCCTGGTAGGAAGGTTTTTAGCATACACTACAATTATCAAAGTGATAATTCTCTCGTCTTTAAAATTACCAGGTAGGAGTATCAATTTTGTAAGTGATTTCTGCCTCCCACTCATGGACATGTGTCTCTGTAGTTGTTAATGAACTGCAGCTACAGGGGTCTTCAGAAGCCTCTACAGAAACATATAAGCAAACGGTGCTCTGATGATGACGATGATATAGCTTATTTGAATGCTCAGTATTTACCACGGATTGTTCCACGTGTTTTATAACCATTAAACCATGAGTAGCTATCATTATTTCCATTTTGTGATTAAGAAAACCGATGAGAGGTCAAGTAACTCACCCAAGGTCACACAACTGGCAAGTGACAGAGTTGATTTTTCATTCAAGACTATCTGACTCCAGGGAATTCGCTGTTCACTATACACTATTGAATGTAGCATACAACACAGCATACTATAAAACATGATGCATACGTTGTGACAGGTAATTATTAGTCTCATTTGTCCAAGAGTCTGATGGCTACAGCTGTCCATATGCCAGCAGGTCTACACAGGTAGAAAACTTCCAACTTCCTTGATGAAGTTAGGTGAGGAAAAGGAAATGACACCCGACCACATCTTTACAGATCATGAGCTCTCTTTCACCTCATTTTCCTTTTCTCAATTCCTAAGCCATGATACTCAGCTGTGCAGTAGATGCGTCACAGCTTACTGGGGTCTCCATTCCTCCGTCAGTGACTCCCTTCAGACAGCTGTGTCTACTTCTTCCCACACCCATGTAGCTCAAAGCACCCCTCACCCGAGACCTTGGCAGACGTCGGTGGAGAAACTGGCCTCAGAAGGTGGCACAGCTTTATAATAAGAACTATTTTTGTTGGAAGGCCCTTTACTAGTACTCAGACCTCTTGCTTAAATGCTTAATGCAAGTTGTTAGGCATTTTGGCTGGGGTTCCAATCTGACCTTCCGGGCTTTGCCCTCTAGACTGAAAGTCGCTTCCAACAGCAGCCTCCTCTTGGGGTAACCAGCTTGAGTCTGTCTCCCCCCACTTCATGAACAACTCTACTGAGTGTCCGTGTTCAATATTCGATACTTGTTGATTGTAACAATTTTCTCTACAAGGGGAATTCTAACATGATACAGAATCTAAATCCAAATGCCTTGGTTTCAAGCTGGCGTTTCTCTGTTGCCTACGGATGCTAAACATCTTTTCATGTGCTTATTTCTCTTATTATATCCACTTTGGTGAAGTGTCTTTTCAAATATTTTGACCATTTTTTTACTTGGCTTGTAGGTTTTCTTACTATAGAGTACTGAGTGTTCTTCACATAGTGGGACACAAATTTTGTCAGAGTATGTTTTAAAATCCCAGCCTATAGCATGTTTTTAAAATTCTTTTCAACAGATTCTTTCTCAGAGCAAAAGTTTAAATTTTGATATATTTTAATACATATTTTTTGTTTGTTTTATGGATTATGGTTTTGGTGTCACATCTAAGAGCTCTTCGCCTAACCAAAGGTCATAAAGATTTTTAATACATTTTCATCTAAAATTATAATAGTTTTAAATTTATATTTAGCATACATTTCAGTTAATTTTTTCTAAGGTGTGAATTTAGAAAGCAGTTTATAGTCTTGTATGTGAGTGCCAAATTATTGCAATACCATTTGTTGAAAAAGACCACAGATCACCCGAAATCACTCAAAATGTAATAGAAAACTTGAATAGCCCCCTAACTTTTAAGGAAACCAAATTTGTAGTTAAAAAATTTTTTTCTAAGAAAATTCTCCTGGCCCAGATGATTTCACTGGAAAATTTTATCAAACATGTTTAAAAGGAATAACAGCAATTCTACAATATCTATTCCGAGGAAGAAGCACTTCCCGACTCAATTTATAAGGCCATCATTACTGATTCTAACACCAGACAGAAAAAGCACACAGAAAGAGAGAAGGAAAAAACTGGAGACTAGAATTCCTCATGAACATAGATGCAAAATTCTAAATACATTTTTTTAAAAGCACATTGTATCCAATAATGTATAAGAAGAAGAATGTATCACAACTGTGTGGAGTTTATCTTGGGAATGCATATGTCTAGTTCAATATTCAAAAATCAATCAGCACAATCCACCAAATTAGCAGTCTACAGTAGCGATCACATCAATTCACACAGGAAAAACTTCCGACAAAACTCAATGTCCATTCATGAGCTACACTCCCAGCAAACTAGGAATAGAAGAAAATTTCCTCAATCTGGTAAAGAGCATGTAAACAAAACCCCTGCAACTACAATCATCATTAATGATGAAGCACTGGATGCTTTCTCCCAGATTTGGAGGAAAGCAAGTGATGTCTTTGTCACTGCGATTTAACATCACACTGCAGGCCTCAGCCAGTGCAAGAGAAAACAGGAAACACAGAAGCTTTACACCTCAAATGACACAGACATATAATGAGAGTCAAAGCAACTGGCACTTTGGAGGAAATGATTCCAAATGGAAAGGACAAGGACGAGGATTCCTCAGGCATACCAATGTGCTCTGGTTATCTTTTTCTTGTGAAAGGAAACAGTATCCCATATTTAAGAGGATATTGATGGAAATGAAGGAAGTAAATCATTTTCTGAGATTTTCAGAAATGCAACGTGTTAAGTTTCCACACAGGAAAAGGAAGTCTGAAGCTCAAAGGGATTAAAAAGTATGACTGGAAAAAAAAAGGATCGTTGATCAGCAGAATGCAAATACACAGTTCTTGTTTCCAATTAGTGCGAAGTTCAGAAGGGAAGGGTTAAGATCTCTCGTCATTAAGATGAATGGAAAAGGTGCTCATTCGTATCTAACAACTTGTATTTTTATATCTTTGCTTTAAATCTTTTAAAATGTAATGCCATGGTAACAGTAGTGTTGTGTTTTGCTGTTTAAATAAACTGAAAAGTTCTATTTTTGATAGAAAAAAACAACTATTGAGTACAAAGCCATGCGCATCTGCGCTTCTCACTCAAAGACCCTTCGGGGATGTGCAGCTCTTGGCCCCAGAGCTGTTGGCCATGGTGGTTAACACTGTGCTTGTCTTGGTGGGAATTCTGGCTCCAGTCACAGTTGCGCAAACTTGGCCAAGCTACCTGACCTCTTTGTTTCAGTTTCCAAAACTGTAAAATGCAGAAAATAATAATGAGACGTGCTGCACAAGTTGTTGGAGGACCTAAGAGGTGACAGTCGTAAGACGCTTAGAGCGGTGCTGGACACGGAGTAAGGAGAGATGTCAGGTGTCTCTCACTCCCACCCTTATCTACCACCTAGTGGTAAATTATCTGAGTCAAAGACACTCTCCCCGGTGGAGAAACAGTAACAGAATTAAAATTCATACCTTGAAAACCCATCTTTTTCATGTGACAGTAAATATGCCATGGGTAATATATTTTTTCTGCTTCTAGGAACTGTGCCTGAGGAGCTCAGGGGAGACAGATTTAGAAATAGGGAGAAATTTGGATGAGAATACAGAGTTTGCGGGACACCAGGCATTGTCTGCTAGTTGAAGTCAGAACTTTCCCTGCCTCATACCCACAACCTCCAAGTTCTGTTTCTCTTCTTCTCAGTTGGAAACCTGAGCTAAGAATGCAGACCCAGGACACCGATGGACCACCTTTCCTGGGAACTAGCAGCCCAGGGCTTTCCTGAAATAGCCTTCTTTGCCCCCACCCACCTTTTCTTCCCACTGTCCTTGGCTGCCTGAAGGAGTTAGAGCAGCTAAGCCGGGAGGTTTTGAGGACAGGTGCTTGCTCTCTGTACGGAGACTGACTAGGGGTTAACCCTTTCTCTCTCCTGGGCACACAGCTAGCTGACTTGCTCATAATTAAGGATTGCCCAGTGGCTAGGTATTTGAATGTGGGCCCAAGGGATCTATACTCTTCTTAAAACTAAAAACTGCCCCATGATATTTCTTCTCATCCATCAAGGGGAGGACTCAGGAGCCCTGCAAGAGGGAGGAGCCATCAGATGGGAGAATTCTAGGTCCCTGAGAGCCTGTGCAGAGCAAACCAGCCCTCCCCAGTCAACTTACTTCATTTTCACTGTGTTCAGCCACTGAGATAGTAGAGGTCTTTTTAGAGAGTTGCTCTATCCTGTCTAACAGATACTCTTCTTCTCTGCCTTTCTGGGCATGTTAGTGCCACAGAATGTAATTTTCTAGAGTATGAGTTCTGACACCCAGGGTTGTGTTCTGGGGACAAGAGGTATGGTAACTGGGGATGGGTAAGCCTTCTAGAAGGTCCGGCTCAACTTCTGGAAGCTATACACTGATCCTTTGGGCCAGAGATCCAGCTAAAAACCATGACTTGGGTTTTCCTTGCTACTCTTACCTACACATCCTTTCCCTCTGAGAGATGCACCCCTGGGATTTAGTTATTTCAAGGACCCCTGGACTAGGTGCCATCTTAAAGGACTAGGTGCCCTTAGAGCAATTTATTATTATTCTTATTATTAATTTATTATTATTATTATTATTATTATTATTATTATTATTATTATTATTATTATTATTATTATTATTTTAACAATGAGCATGTAGGGAAGTAGACAAGGAATAGTCAAATGACTAGACAGGTATCTTCAAAAGAGAGGACTTTAAATTAAGACACTTTGTAACTAAATACACTGGTTTATCAATCTTCTCACAGATACATTAGTAAGAAGTGTTTCTATGTTAGACACTGAAGTAAGTACAATGAATGATGTGATTTGGTTTCCTTGCCCTAAGGGTTAATTGTAGGGATTGGGAAAAGTCATTGGGAAAATTACACAGGAAACAGGAAATACATAAATCATAAACAGGAAATAATTAAAATATGTGTTACTGACTGTAAGGAGTTTGAGAACCATTAAAATAATCAGACACAGAGAAGAGCTGATGAAAGGCTATGCCATTGGATGTGCAAGAATGGAAAAATGGTGGTGTGAAGAGTTAGCAGGGCACAAGTCCCTCCTGGACAATGAGATTCGTTCCCACTGTCCCTTTAATGTCACAACCGGATTCTTTCCTTCTTTGGGGTGCCCCAGTCAGAACGTGGTGATTAGCACTTTGTAGAAGCATTCTTGTTTCTCATCCCCAAGGGAATCATAGAAATGACTCAAGGGTTAGATTTACAGCCATTGAGTTTATTGAGTGAAATTCAAGTGCTTGTTCTAAGTTGAAGTCTTTTCCCACCTAAAAGAGTGTAAAATGGAAATAATGGCTACAAGCTGGGAGTGGTTTGGATTTGGTCACAAGCCTACCAGGCCCACAAACAGTGAGACCACCTCCTTGTCAGATCACAGACCAGACACCTAGCCTCAGCTCTACCACAGAGTTCGCCAGTACTGCTGACTCGGTCCCCTGACATTATCTGCAAGCAGAATGCTCCGTTGTGTGAATTCATTTTGGACAGCATAAGTTGCTTCTCCTATGTGAGACATCTCCATATTCTATAAAAGATACGCTTTATAAACTCAAGAAATCGTAACGTTAAAGGTCAGTTAACATTTCTGTTATTTAAGACAGAGATTTTGTTTTTGTTTTTGTTTTTTCCAACATTGAACAGAGCTTGGTGGAAGCCATTCAAGGGCCAATAGGCGAGTTCGGTGGGAAAAAGAAGATACGCAGCTAATCATGAACCAAAACAGTTCTTTCATCTGTTTATACAATGGTCCTCTATGTAAGGTCAAATTGGGGAAAAGAGTTTAGGTAATTATTTTTTTAAGTCTTTTTTTTTCTAATGTATTTGAACCATTGCTTAAAAGGAAGGAAAATCTTCCAAGATTAAGGACCAGCTGTGTGGCAGCTACTTTATACCCCTTATTTTAGATAACCATTACCACACCCCTTACCAGTGGCAATGACCCGTTCTACAGATGAGGAAACTGAGGCTTGGTGATGAAATATTTTGCCGGAAAAGAACGCTTTTATCAGGCAGAGCCTGAATCAGAATCCGTGATTTATGTATTCTTGACTCCAAAACCACTAAGGGTTAAGTTTATTAATGCTTTTGTGTATGTTTAATAAAGATAAGCTTGTTTGTTTAAAAGAAGTCGCCATGATTATGATGATAAAAATGGTGTAATACAAATAACTACTCTTTATTGAACTTTTAGTAATGTTTCCTGAATCTCCCTGGAAGTAAGAATTTCTGTGCTTGGTAAATACATAGATTCCCAGGCACCCATGTCCCATGTCCATGCTGTCAAAATCCTCAGGGGATAAATGTGGGCAGTTTGGGAACCAGGGCTATTATTTAGCCCGTCATGCAGATGAGATGCCTAAGACAAGGAGACGTTAAGAGAATTGCTCGTGCTGAGAGCTGGGAACGGGGTTATCTCAGGTGCATCCACTAGAATTCCAGGATTGGTGTTGTACCCCCAAATAGAATGGGCTATCTGGTTTCTGAGGAGGCTGAGATGAAATTCCCCACTGCACAGTGTCTGGTGCAGAAGGGACCACTCCCACTTGGCCCTCTTCCCAGTCCTTCCTGGTTCCTGAAGGATCCCCTCTCAGTCTCTCCTCCCTCGCTAGCATCTCAAGTTGCCCTCTTTCCACTGGCTTCTTCCTCTCCATCTTGAGTCGTAAGGCCATGACGTTAAAGAGCTCGCCCTTGAGGAGGGGAGAAAGGACTTGTAAATATGGAAGACTGTCACAGGTGGCACGGAACGCTGGGAGAGAGACATAAGGGTGAGGCCTGCTGTGGAATATTCGAGAAGGGGTGACATGGGCTCATTCCCACAGGCTGGTTGTGGGAGTCTGCTAGGTTTTCCACTGGCAGGGGTTGGGTGAGGTCACCAAGGAAACATTTTGCCCCTTCTCTCTACTCTGAAGATTGGGTCTGTGTAACTTAGACCAAGTAGGGGAAAATAAATCTTTGCCCTAGTGATGGGTTAGCCGTCTATGTCATCTGTTTCAAAATAGGACAGAATTACAACCAGCTGGTGGTGAGTCTCAAATCCTGACCTCTGCAGAAGCGGGCGAAAGTTTATCCAAAAATCCGTTGCTTGCCAAGGGCACCAGCCTGCATGTCCCTTTTGGGGGGACATGGCTGCTATGGGCTTTTTGCCCTTATTTTTAATTTCATTAGTAACCACAAGCCTCATTGTTCCGGTATTTTGAATCCAGCATTTCTAAGTTGAAAATAGAAGGAGAGTACAGAATGTGCAACATTTTCTAGTTCACTGTTCCATGTTCATAAAAAATAGCACTCTAAAAAGGAAGATTCTGTGTTCTCCAAGGTAGCAGCTGTAACAGTACTGTTCTCTCTGATTTGCAATGCAGGGTGAAAATTAAGCTCCTTGGGCACCTTGTCTCTGACACACCCCAGGGAAGCCCTGACTGTACTCACCATGGCTGACATTTCACAGTTCTTAGATATGAATGGGCCACCATGTGCTGTCTGCCACCTGTTGTGCAGTGACGTGTGTCCCCCCCAAAAGATATGCTGAACTCCTAACCCCTGGTACCCAAGAACATGAGCTTCTTTGGAAAGAGGGTCTTTGCAGATCTGATCAAGTGAAGATGAGGTTATTCAAGTAAGCCCTAATCCAACAGGAAAACAGCTGTGTGAAGACCAGGACACAGGAGAATGCCATGTGGAGATGAAGGCAGAGATGAAAGTCATGTATCTACAAGTCAAAGAGAACCAAGGATTACCAGCCATCACCAGAAGCCAGGAGAAAGGCCTGGACCAGATTCTCCCCCAAGACCCCTCAGAAGGAATCAACATGGCCAACATTCTAATTTTGGACTACTGGCCCCCAGTACTCTGAGAGAATAAATTTCTATTGTTTAAGCCACCCACCCTAGGGAAGGAACACACCATCTCTATGAGACCCGCCCACAAAAGAACTCTGTGTAATATAACACTTAAAATTTAACAAGAACACTGAATGTGACAACTGTTATCAATAAGAAAAAGATTACCACCTAAAAGGTAGTATGAGATCTTACAGGGTGGGTGGCTCAGCTACCTTGATGGAGAAAATTAAGGTTTATCAGAGAGAAGTTTGGTTCATCTTCAGAAGAAATGTAAGAGACGGTCTCATCCACGGAGAGGATGCTATGGCCCTCGGGCCAAAACCAGCCCACGGTCTATCACTGTACAGAATGGTTTGCATATTTTTAAATCGCTCTGGAATGTGGGCTCATCTCTCTTTCCCTTCCATCCAGAGGAGGCCTCCAGATGGTCGGAAAAGCCACCAGATGGAAGGATTCTTGGTCCCTAAAAGACTTTCTGGTGTAGACTTCCCAACCCCCAACTCACATTTTACTGGGATGTGAGAAATAAATCTTACCTGTGATCAGCCACTGAGATGTTAGTTCTGTGTCGTGACTGATACCCCATCCCAACAAATGCTCTTATTCTCCATCTGAGCCTGACCCTAGTTCTAACCCTAACCCTAACTCTAATAAAAGAATATGCAATGGAGGTCACACAGATGGCCTGCAAAGTTTAAGACACTTACTGTCTGGCCCTTTCCAGAAAAAGTCTGCCAACCCTTGGTCTAGTACAGTGATTTATAATATTATTTTTGAGGGTGGATCATTTATATTTATTGAAAAAGATACATAAAACAGATAGAAAAACAAAGATGCTGTGGACGAGGCAGGACTGGATTCTCCCACCCCTGAGCTGAAGGGCTCCACTCCCCAGGGCCCCAGGGAATAATCCCTGGAGTGCTGCGAGCAACACGTAACCAAATCCTCGCAGCATTTCAGCAGCACGGAACCCGACATTCCACGTACCCTCTTGAATTTAATCTTCAAAATAATCACAGAAGAAGTGTTCTATTAGTAGCTCCATTTTTATACAGGAGGGAAATGGAGCTTAGAAAGATTAAACAAGTGAACTGCCCTATATTTACATCTAGTAAACGGTGAAGTCGGGGGTTACAGGGATGTCTCTCTGGCTCCAGAACGCACACTTATAACTATGCCCCATCGTTCTTCCCAAATGAAGCTGCCTTTATTTGCTCTCACCTCCTCATGGGAGGCTGAGGTCCAGGGAGGTGAAGGGGTGTGTCCGAGGCCACAGGCTAACTGGTCATATGACTGGATCTCGAGTCCAGGTCTCCTGACTCCTGATGGGATGTTCTCTCCACCAGCCCTGCAGGCTTCTTGTCCTGCCTGAGTGTGGGTTGACAGCGACCTTGATAAGACTGGCTCTGGGACAGAAGGGGTGGGCAGGTGGAAGGGTCGAGGTCCCCACATTCTCATTGTCACAGGCAGCAATGGGATGCACTGCAGAATGAGATTTGCATAGATGGTGACTGGTGGACCACTCTCTCCCTCAGTCTCCCCATCTGGTCCCTGCTCACAGAAGCAGCACCTCCTTCAGCAAAAGCCCATGGGATGTACTGGGTGTGTTGATGGCATTGACACACGATCACCAGTGTCTTCCGAGACAGAAGTTTGTCGTCGTGGTAATAACAATAAGAACGTAATTAAATCACTGAGCACGTTACACACCAGGATCCTGTGAGGCAGGTACTATTACAATCTCCGTTTTGTAGGTGTGGAGGCTGAGGCGCAGAAAGGTTCGGTAACTTGTTCATGGACACAGAGCCAGGAAGCCGTAGAGTCAGACACTGAACTTCTGCAGCCTGACTACCGAGCCTGTGTTCGTAATCACTTCTCCAATCTACCTCCAATCTAGAGATGGTAGTCATCTTTGCTGACTGCCTGCTGTATGCCAGGTCTTCCTCTTGGTGCTTTACAACTAGGGTGGGAAATTACTGGGAGATATTTGCCCACAGGTGGTCCGTGGTACTCCCTGCGTTTTCTCCCCATTCGGCAGCTGGGCTGTCTCTCTTTAGTGCTTTGGGAAAGGGAAAACCAGCACCATGGAGGTAACACAGGAGTCATATTTTTCACTTTTGAGGTTCACATTCCAGGCTCCAGGCATCAACCAAAGATTTGGGAGGTTAGATGTAAAGTTGGGAAACTCTTTCTCCAGACCTGATAAGACTATTCACAACTGGGGAGGAGGGGAGCTGGGAAATCCGAGAAAGCTGATCTAATGGCAGCGTTCCTGGGAAGGAGCCCTGAGCACTTCCCACCTGCCCTGCAGCCGCAAGTCCCCCTGGAATGGGGGGGGCAATGATGCAGCCACCAGAAGCCTGGAGATGGAAGATCCCTCAGATGCAGAAGAGGGCAGCCTGATCTGACTGAGACTATGTCTCCATAACTAAGAAGTATCAGGGCTCAGAAGAGAATTTAAGCAGATTTGTAGAAAAATAAGGACAACTGCACTTCTTACACAGCCGAACCTGGGTCCACGGGGACCACCGCACATTCATGATCTCACTCTGCTCAGCGATAATACAGAGTCCCTTTGTATAATCCCCAGAGTAAAGCACTTGTTTCCAGAGTAGAAAAGTTACTTCTCGGGAGACAAAGCTAACAAACGGAGGAAAAAGTACAGCAGGGGAAAAGCGGAAAACAAACACCAAAGGAAAAAGAAAATCAAAGAAGCAGTGAGGGACAGGTAGAGTCTGCCTCGCAGAGCCCTGAGCTACCGCCGTCCCGGAGAGAATACTTCCCTCCCCTCCGTCAAAGCGAGCGTTTTGTCAAGATACACTTACGCTGTATTTGGTGGACTTGCCATTTCCTTGATCCTTTTCCCCCGAAGCTCTAGCTTGGGGCCGGACATTGTGAAAATGCAAGCCAGCCTCCATGAAGGGGTTATTTCAAATGTGTCGTGGCTGGGAAAAAAGTTGCATACGGATCAGAGCTCTATCTTGGAAATTATGCTTCGTGACAAATATGTTATGAATGACTACTCATAAAGCCGTGCCAGTGTGTATGCTATCACCACGTTCAATTATTTTAACCTGCTGTGAACTCGCCTGTGATAAATCATGGGAAACTAAAGAGAACTATCTTCAGTCACTGCGCTGTTTCACTCGCTCAAGTCATTCACGGCTCTAAAAATACAATTTATATCATCGGATTCCTAAAATTCCTTCAGTGCTTACATTCTGATTTAAGTGGCATTAGAACAAGGGCGATTAAGCTGAGAAGTCCAAGGCTACCCACCAGTGTCCCCTGACTGGCGTATTAGCTGTCTATCAGATTGAGCACAGTGTTTAGCAGACTTGCAGCAAAGCGTGCAGTCAGAGCATGGCCTCAGGGTTTGGGAAAAGGTCTGGGACTCTCAGCCTGAAAAATGATCTTTCAGTGAAAGCATGGACAGGACTTTGGGGAGACTCATCTAGAATAGGGTGATCAGATCATGTAATGTCTAATATTTTTTAAAGTGATGGGGTGGCTATTAATATTTATGCCCAGACTCAGGCATAATCGACGGCTGTTTTCTTCAAACAGGCAAGGATTCTAATAACAGCTAATAATGGAGAATGAGGTTGCATCTACACCATGTTTAAGACTCCCTTCTCCACACATCATCTAGAGAAGTAAGTGGGTCCTTTTTTCCTGTGGTCCTGACACTCCCACCCTGATTCTGTGGCCCCACTGTCCCTTGCAGAATTCTGGGGCACATGTGAGTGGCTGCTGCTGATTTAATTTACAGCACATCTATTTGTGTGTAAGGAAAGAGGGGAGTGGGATAGGTTTGGCAGCATTACTTTTATAAATGAAGGGTTATGAAATGTGGAGCATGAAGTTCAGTACTGCTGTAGTGAGTGAATGCCTTGCTGGAAAAGAACCACCAAGGTACTGTGAATCCCCTGGTTTGGAGAGTAACCTCTCTGGGCTCAATTTCCTCTACCAGTAAAATTAGGTAGCTGGATTAGATCTGCAGTTCTCAACCCAAACTACATATTAGAATCACCTGGAGAACTTTAAAAGCATATCAATGTCCTTGTCCACCCCAAGATTTTATTTCATTAGTCTGGGGTGGGGGTCCCCAAGAGAGTCTCATGAGCCTGAACTGAGAACTGTGGTACTAGAACATGTCTGAGGTCTCCACCAACTTTTACGCAGCAGTCTCTGTGATGACCTGAGCTTTGGGGGAAAAGGAACAAGAGTAAATCATGGCACTGGCCTATGACAGTTGGGTTTCTGATACAGCGTTTCCTAGGATGCTTTGTGGACGTTTTCTACCCTCTTGACACATGGCTTGGGGCAAACCTAGTAAAATACATGATTTTGACTCATTCCTTTCTGGGAGTAGAGTGTATGGCTCAGGATAAGGCAGGGGTTGAGTCTTGGGCACTCATCTCCATAGCTGATGTCCCCAGTGCTGTGATGTGGTTATTTTACATATCTATTGTGTTATATACATACATACATAGAAAGCGCTTCCTAGGGCTCCACTTTAATGCCCTGCATTGACCATGGCCAGATCGTGAAGTGGGTATGAGCCTTTCTGGGTCAAAAACTCACTCCACTATGGTTCCACATCTCACATGATGCTTTGGGGTACTGTCTGTGGCAGAAGTGTCTCGAGAAACAACTGCGGATATAAAAACACTATTAATGAGAAAACTCCTTCCCACCAGCCATGTTCCAGGGATTTCTGGATTTGATTGCCCACTTTTCAAAGCTTAACAATTTGACTGGTATTTAACGTTTTCTCATTTTTCCTGATAGGGACCGCTAAGCACGTTATGTTCTTTCTCCCAGTTGGCAACACCACAAAGGCCAGCAATAAAAACCCCCACTTGTGTAATAAACTGTTGTACAACCTACTGCTCATGAGCAAGGTCCCTGAGAGTGTCCAACCTTTCTGCACATTAAACACAAAACAGATCGAGGGTTGAAAATAACTTTCCTCTTCAGGGGAGGGGAAAGTCGAAGAAGAGAGGGCAAGACTCAGAGAGACCTAAGTTACTAAACCGGAGGCTGTACTCTCTGTTACAGGCTGTCAGGGGTAGGTGCATTCTTTCTGTGATGCTGCAGACCTCGGGGACCTGCCAGCTGGGGGAGGGGGTGCTCGGGCTCCAGGGAAATGGTGTGTTTGGAGGTGGCGAGGCAAGCAGGCCCACAGGCCACTTGCTAGTCGGGCAACCTAGGCAAGTCACTGATTCTTCAGAGCTTGTTTTATAAACCTCATGGATAAAGTGATGACCTTGAACCCTATTCCCTAAGTACACCAGAAAATGGAGTAGCTGGAAATAGAAATACTCTTGTTTTGTTGTTATGGCTGTTTTTAATTGGCTTTTATTTGTTGGTTTTGTATGTGTCTCTATACACACAATGATAATAATTAATATACATTTATATGTATTATATGAAATTTGTGAGAGAGAAGTGATGAGTCATGAACTTATAAATGATTTATGTACATATGCATCATGTTTGTATTAGTCTGTATTCATTTTCCTTTACTCTGCCATGTTTTAGGGGTAAGAGTGGCAGTTTATAATACACAGTTATCACCTACTGCTTCAGAGTGTATGATTTTATTTGTGGAAGAGACTGAGATTGGGTTATAAGTAGAGCTGAAACTTCACTTCAGAGTAATAAAATAAGCACCTTCCATTTGTACCCTGCCCCCCCCCCCAGGAGGCAGAAAACACGCTTACCCTGCGGGAAAGTGTGGGGTCCAAATATAAGGCATTTAAAGTGTTTTATAAAATGAACTGAAATTCAAAGGTTTTCCTTAGAAGACAGACTCCTTTGAAGTGCTTATGAGGCATCTTCTAAAGGAATGAGATCTGGGGGAAGAGTGGACTTGCAACCAGTTTTATCCGTCAGGACCCAACCAGTAAAAGAGAGATCAGGCTAGGAATTGCACGCAGGTGGGACTGAATATAGAAATCGATAACTCAGGTGAAGAGGCAGCCGTGACACCTGAGCTGAGGCAACCACAGGAAAAAGAAGCAAATGGCCGAGGAAAAGATGCTCAGGTCTCTGGGGATGGGGCACAGCCCAGGCTGACAGACTGTAAAGACGCAGAGGGTGGTTCTGCCCAAGCCACGCTGACCAGGGAAAGCCGGAAGCTCCCGTCTCTCCTTCTGCAACCTTCCTCTCTCTAGCGCCACCTGTCGGCAGCATCGGCAAGAGGCCCGTTCCCCAGGAAAGTGGATCGAGGGAGGAGCGGTTTGGAGGTTAGTTAGGGATTCCCATGAAAGGTGGGCAAAATCTACGAAAAATGACTGACAGGAGGGAAAAGGAGAGAATTCAGCTCTGTGGCCAGATGTCCCCAGCAGGGAGAAAAGAGCCAGCAAGAAGCCAGACTGAATCCAGAAAATCAGATCACGTCCATTCCCAGGGAGATCTCATTCTCATCCGATTCTTGACAGTCCTTCGATAAGTGGGAGAGAATTTGTTCTTCTCTGCTGCTCTTAGCTGCCCCACATGGAGCCGTCAGAGTGCCAGAGCCAGCAAGCGGACTTCGTATGTGTATTAAACATGTGCTATTTCCCCCATGAAGTTATCAATTTTACTTAACGCTCCTGGAACCCAGTGGGGGGAAACCAGACCATTTTTATTTGTTTGTTGATTTATCTTATTGAAGTATAGTTGCTGTATGATATTCTGTAAGTTGCAGGTGTACAATATAGTGACTCACAATTTTAAAGGTTATGCTCCATTTGTAGTTATGTTTTATAAAATATGGTTCTCTTCCCTGTGTTGTACAATAAATCCTTGCAGCTTATTTTATACTTAGTAGTTTGTACCTCTTACTCCCCGACCCCTATATTTCCCTTCCTTCCTTCCTTCCCCAAAGCCCATAATCCCTGTCTAACTGTGAAAAAAGGAAAAACCAGACAAGCCCAAGTAGGGGAAGATCTTACAAATTACCTGACCGATACTCCTTAAAACTATCTTGGTCACTGAATAAAACAAGAAAAGACTAAGAAACTTTCAGAGGCAAGAGGATATCGAGGCGACACCATGACTAAATGAAATGTGGCATCTTGGAGCAGAAAAAGGCATTAAAGGAAAATGAATGAAATCTAGATAAAGTCTGGAGTTCAGTTCCCAGTAATGTCCCAATATTGGTTTCTTGGTTGTCACAAATGTACACTGGCGATGTAAGATGTTAACAATAAGGAAAACCAGGTGAGGGGTACATGGGAACTCTCTGCATCCTCCTTATGACTTTCCTGTAAATCTAAGGCCATCCTGAGTAGAAGAATGTATTAGACTATTTACAAAATATCTCAACACGTAGAATGTCTAGAGATAAATTTAACAAAAGATGCATTAGATCTCCATCTGGAAAACTATAAAAGATTGCTAAGAGGTTTTAAAAATAATCTAAATAACCAGAAAGATATTATGTGCTTAGATTGAAAGCTTCAATATTGTTAACATGGAAATCTCCCCAAACCTGATTGATAGATCTGAAAAGGCTTTTTTTTTTTTTGGAGGAGGCTAGAAATTGAGGAGATAATTCTAAAATGTATATGGGCACAGGTAGACCCACAAATACAGTCAAATAATTTTTTACAAAAACGCTGAAGCAATTCAATGAGAAAAAGAAAGTCTCTTCAACAAATGGGGCTGGAACAACTACAATTTTATAGGGTGAAAAAGAACCTCAATCCCTACCTTACATCACAAATTAACAGGAGATTTATCAGAGATCTAAATGTAAAAACTGAAACTTGAGAGCTTCTAGAAAGAAAAAAAAAAACAAGGAAAAAAAATCTTCTCAACCTAGAGATAGAAAGATTTCTTAGAGGGAACACAGAAAACACTAACCACTAAAAAAATGATGAATTGGACTTCATCAAAATTTAAAGCTTCAACTCATCAAAGAAACCATTAAGAAAATTAACGAACAAGCCACAGATTGCAAAAAACATATTCACAACACATATATTTCATGAAGGGCCGGTGTCCACAATATATAAAAACTTTTACAACTCAAATAATAAAAGACAAATGACCTAATAAAAATGGGAAAAATATTTGAGCAGATACTGAACAAAAGAAGACATCGCATGGAAAAAAGGTACACGAAAAAGTTCTCTCATTACCTTTAGTGATCTGGAAAAGGGAAATTAAAACCACAGCAAGATAATACTCCACACCCACTAGAATGACTAACATGAAAATGATCACACCACACACTGGGGAGGATGTGGAGCAACTGGAATTCTCATATGTTGCTGGTGGGAGAGTAAAATTGTACAATCACTGAAAACCATTCAGAAGTTTTGTAAAAAACATACCTCCATCTTAGGACCTGGAAATCTCATTTCTAGATATTTACCATAAGAAATGAAAACATACGTCCATGAAAAGGCTTGTACAAGGATATTCAAAGCAACTTTATTCATAGGAGCCCGAGACTAAAGATGCATCTCCATAATCATCCAAAGAATGGCTGCATCATTACTCAGTAGTTACTCACTAGTTACTCACGAGTTACTCAGCAGTAAGGAACAAACTATTGACAATATGTGTGACAATCTGTATGAATCTTAGAAACATTACGCTGAGTGAAAAGCCAGATAAGTCATTGTTTCCTGGGAAGAATGACTGGAAAGCGGTACTAGGGATTTTCTGGAATAAAATAAACAAACAATTCCTTGATAAGAGAAACGGTCACTCAGCTGTATACATTTGTCAAAAGATACTGAACTTATACGCCCTTTCCTGAATGTGAATCATATTTCATTTTTTTTAAAATTGACACAAATTATAGGCGCCCTAGAAGAATGCAAGGAGAACATAAATTTGATGACATAACATAAAAGAGGATAGAGTGAAAAAAAAAAAGAATAAAATGAAAAAAGGAATTTCTGGGGATACACTGAGTGCCAAAACAGCACAGATACAAAAACAACACATTCAGTAGAAAGAGCTGAAATTGACACATCCAACTATTTAATTACTAACACAGAGGAAAGGATTGAAATAATGACTATGAAAGCAGAGAGAGGAAAGGCAAAGATAATAAAGCAATTAGCAAGATAATGATATGTATGAACTCACATACCCCAGCAGCCCATAAACTAGACTTTGTCACCAATAACTACAAGCCTTCCTTACTCCGATCTGTCTTTTCAGGGCAACTGATATCCTGACCTCACAATTTTTCAGCCCTCACGAGGACCTCCACTTCATGTTTCTCATCCCTTTGATGTTCTGCTTCCTTCTTGTCCAGCTGAAATTCCATGGTGAATTATTATCATTATCCCTTTGTACACACCTTCCATTCCCTTGCCCTTCTTTATCTACCATTCTCATTTAGCAAAAGCAGAACCTTAGTGAAATTCAGCATTCTCTCCTGCTGCTGCACACCAGCTGAATACAGGTGGGAAGACAGATACCGACACGCTGGCCTCAGTTTAAATTCATGATCATTGCGGACCTCAATGCTGCCTGCAGTCACATACACCTCCCTAGACAATTCTCGTCTGGTGTCCTGGATGACGTTCACAACTTATCCTCTCTACTCTGGCCTTCAGCACCTCCTGACCCATCCTTATTCTTGGCTAGTTAGAGCCCTTGCTTCATACTTAGTGAGATCATCAAAGAGATTGAAAGAGAACCTCCGTCGGTCCCCACCACAACTTCTACTCACCTACCAGCGCCTGCACCCACAGGCCCTGCTTTCCCATCTGGTCCTGCACGACATCCCTGCACGCTCCCATCTAAAGACAATGGCTGTACTTAGGCACTCGGGTCGCATTCCCTCTTGCCCATCAGGGAACCTCATTCCAGCAGTTCACGCTTCTCTTGTCTTCAGCCCTGTGCTCCACCATTGCTATCAGTGTGTGAATATGCTGCTATTTCTTAAAAAGAAAAAACAAAACCAGAAAAGCATTTTCCCTTGACCCCACTTCACCCATCAGCTGCGGCCCGATTTTCTTGTTCCCACGTGCAGCAAACTCTTAAAAAGCTGTATACTCCCTGGGTCTCCAGTTTGTCTCCTCCCATTTGCTCCGAACCCATTCTCATCAGACTTTGCTCCATCAAGGTCACCCAGGAGCTCCCACTGCTAAAACCAGCGGTCGATGATCAGCTTTCGTATTTTTGCCATATCAACAATATTTTCAACTATCGGCTGCTCCCTTCTACTTTGACACATTTTCTTCACTTGGTTGCCAAGACACTACACTGAGTTTTCCTTTCATTTCACTGATCGTTTGTCCTCAGTGTCCCTTGATGCTCTAACTCTTCTGCCTCCCCTTTAAATTTCAGCACATCCCTGGGCTCAATTCATGCTCCTCTTCTCTACCTCATGACCAGGTCTTGATCTGCGGGCAGATCACTTTCTCGAAGGGCACACTTGCCTATCCAGCTATCTATTCAACGACTTCATGGGCTTGCCTGATAAACAGCTCACATCTGATACGTCCAAAGTTCCTATTCGCTCCACTCTCCTGGTCGCTCAAGCTGAAAGCCTCTCATCATCCTTGACTCTCCTGTTTCTCTCCAATTCTGTGTACAGTCCAGTGCTACCTTTACTTTCAAAATATGTTCAGAAGCTGGCTCACCATATTCCTGGCTGTCATCCTTGTCTGAACACCAGCTCTTGCCTGGAATACTTTAATAGCCACCTAACAGATTTTTATCTTCAACCTTGGCCTTGTACCTTCCCTTGCCCTCAAATGTATTCAAAACACAATAGCCAACATGAATTGTCTACAATTAAAGCTCAGATCTGGTTTCTCTTCTGTGCAATCCCAGCAGTGGCTTCCCACTTCAGAGTAAAAGCCAAACTCTGAAAAAAAGCCTCAAAGCCCCACATGTTTGGGCCCCTTTCACTTCTCTGATCCCACATCCTCGTGCTCTCTCCCTTCCTCACTCTGGTCCAGCCACTACAGCATCTGTGCTGTTTCTGGAACACACTGGTGCATTCTGCATGAACACCTGCTCTGTGCCTTCCCTCTGCCTGTGTGTCTCCTGCCTCCACATTCACCTGGCTGCGTCCTGCACGTTTTTAGGGGTCTGTGTTCCAGTTCTCTGTTCACAGTGAAGCAGGCGGTGAGTCTGACCTCACACAGAAATGACCACTGCAAATGTGCCTACGATCAGGGGAGGAGCCAGGGAAAGGGAGACGAGACCCCAGAAGCATCGGCTACATTCCCAAAACTTTTCATTTGAGGATCTGTAGTTCTTTTAACTTCTATTGCCATCACTCTATTAAAACAAAGGGCATGTAGAAGTCATAATATAAATACCATTTACAATTTCGTACCAATACATTTTGAAAACTTAGAAGAAACTCAAAATTTTCAAATATAAATGATCAAAATCAGCCCAAGAAAGAGTAAAAAAAAAAAAAATTAAATAGGCCAAACTCACAGATAAGAAAAAAATATACAAATATAGTAAAAAAACAAAATCTATGCTTTAAATAGGTCTTGGGCCTAGGTAATCTTGTAGGGAGGTTTTACCAAAACTTCAAGGGCCAGATAATCCCAATGTTACATAAACCATTCCTGAACAACAACAAAATGTTGAAAAGTGACTTAGCTTATTTTACAAAGCTGACATAACTAAAAGTAGGCATGGAAACTACAAGAAAAACATAGACTAAGCTCTCTTATGAACATGGCTGTAAAAATCCTAAAGAAATGAGAGCAAGTAGACACCAACAGAATATTGAAAATAATATAGCATGGCCAAGTAATATTCATCCCCGGAATGCAGGAGCATTCCCACAAGGAAAATCTAGTCATATAACTTAGAATATTAACTGATAAAAGGAGAAAAATCATTTGATTATCTCAAAAGATGCTTAAAAAAAGAATGTGATGAAATTTGACACCAATTCACAGTTTTATAAAAACTCTTAGAAAAAAAAAAAAGAAAATTTCCTTGATTAGATTATGAATTTACTAAAAATCTATAGCAACATATTTCTTATGGTGCAAAATTGAAGCAAAGTTAGAATTAAGTAGTATTAGCTTATACATGTTGTTATTATTTAGCATTTTATTGAAGACCCTAGTCGATGCAATAAGAAAAGAAAAATAAATCAGAACTATAAATACTGGGATGAAAGACACAAGCAGTTTTAATTGGAGATCACTTCCTCCCAAAAGTCATAATTTCAGAACTAACGAAAGGCTTCAGCAAGTTTACAAGATACAAGATCAACATTCAAAAAGCAACAGGCTTTCTAAACTCTGGGATTAACTCATTAGAAGATGTAATAGAAAGTAAACAAAAATCAAAGTGTGAAAACCATATGCAAAAAGCTCTCACAGTTCCCTAATTAAGCTGTGTATGAAGGTTCTGTTTAGTCATCCTGCTCAAAGTTGAGCTTAATTCTCTGCCCACGAGGGCAAGGTAGATGGGTTAGTGGACAGTGTGAAGACTTTAGAAAAATTAAAACAAAACAAAACAAAACAGTTTCTAACAGGCTCTATCACAAGTCTAATGTCTGACTTCAGACAATTCATTTATACTCATTTTGTCTGTATTTCTGTATTTTAAAGTGCTAACGAAGAATTTGTTCCCTAACCACAGTGCTTACAGTCTTAAAAATTTGTTGGTAACAGAATTTAGAGTTTTCTTATGGGAAAAAAAAAAAAGGGTATCAAGAATTGAAGTGATTCTCTGTAAACCCATATAGATATTTTTTATACTGATGAATAAACAAAGCAAATGTTAAATAAGAGAATAACTGACATTTCACAGATTTCAAATTAATGACAATGATGATTATAAACTGAGTTCAGTTCATCCTTTGCTTCATACTACAAAAAATTTCCACCCACACAATTTTAACAAAACCGTATGAATAATTTTTCTCCTTTGTTTCAGATGACATAGCTACCTAAAGGCATTTTATTGTTTCCTTCGAGACCTCTATCTAAATGTTCTGTATCTTTGTGGTTTCATGATTCATTAATGGCTCCATCCCGATTCTCAACCCCATGTTTGTCCCACAGCAAAACAAACTGGCCGCTGTGAAGGTAAATTGTAGGTGATCTCTGTGTACGCACCTCAGCGGGCTACAGCTGAGTATGTTTCTTTCAAAGTATCTCCTTCTCCTGCCCTGTTCCACCTCCGGCTCCACTCCCAGGATACACAGCTTTAGAGCTGAAGAATTTTAGGGTATGACAAATCTTTTGCAGCTTTAGAAATAGATGAGTGAAAGTTCAAATGATTTGACTCCGAAGTTGTTGCTGCTGCCACGTGTACCAGACACAGGGTGCGGTCTGAGTCCTGTTTCTTTTTCTTCATCTGTCTCCTTCCTCTCCCCCACGGCTACAAATGCGATCCAGCTTTCATATCTGCTTCACCTCCCCTCTCTCTTCCCTGACTCTCTCCCCTCTTCTTCTTGTATTATCCTCAGCGAATGAGACTGAACATTCAGGTCCACGCGCACCAAGACTGATAGGGTGGAAAGCTAGACGGATGAAAGCAGGGGTTCAGGGAAAGGAGTGACTGTGAGTACAGAGTGATGGGGGCAATGCCAACAGGGGAGATGAGTCTTGGAAGTGAAGCCGAATTTCAAAAGGTCGAGAGAAGGTGGCATTTCAGGAAGAGGAAACGGCTTGAACCCAGGCAGTAGGAACCCAGCAATAAAAAGTACGAGATGTGGGGGGGAGGGATAAATTAGGAGGTTGGGATTAACATATACACACTGATATATATAAAATAAACAGCAAGGATCTACTGTAGAGGACAGGGAACTATATTCAATATCTTGTAATAACCTATAATGGAAAAGAATCTGAGAAAGAATATATGTATATGTACAATTGACTCACTTTGCTGCACACCTGAAACTAATGCAACATTGTAAATCAACTATACTTCAATTTAAAAAAAAAAAGGACAAGATGTATTACAGACAAAGCAAGTAGACTGATCCAGCAACCACCGTTGCACTTAGTAATAATAATAATCCTCCTAATCATGACTGCAGCTGATTAAACGCTCGTAGTCCACCCGGCACAGTGTCCAACGTCGCTTTCCACATGGCTCGCCAGCTACTCTCTCTCCTCCTCCCTCCCTTTCTCTCTCTCTTTCACTCTGATCTCAGACGTCTAGCCTCCAGCACTAGGAGAAATCTCTGTTGTGTCTGTAAGGTACCTGGTCTGGGGTATGCTGTTACAGCAGCCTGAATGGACTGAGACACTTGGACGAGCCATTGCATCTTTCACCTTCAGTGGAGGACGGCTTGCTTGCTCATCTCACAGGGTTGTATAGGGTATCAACTGAGATAGTGGCTGTAAACACTCATTAGAACTAGTAAAAGTTCTACTCAAGTATAATTCAACAAATTTCCACAGCCAGTTTACCTTGGCGAATAAACACTCTTCATTCCTAGCCCGGTAAAATTTCTTTGCGGCATGCTTGAGTCTTAACAAATGCTTAAGGAGGGAGAGATCATAAATTAATGTATTACCCCCATGTGGAGAAACAGAATGTGGCATTGCTCTGCCTCTTCCCTGTCACACCAAAAGGGGGGTTAATTTCTTGCTCAATTTCTTCCCTCTTACTAACATACTTTAACAATGCATTAGTTATTAGTTTTTTTTTATTGAAGTATAGTCAGTTTACAATGTTATATCAATTTCTAGTGTACAGCACAATATTTCTGTCATACAGGTACGTACATATATTCCTTTTCATACTCTTTCATTATAGTTACTATAAGATATTGATACTTCCCTGTGCTCCAAAGAAGAAACTTATGGTTTATCTATTTTATCTAGTATTTAGTATCTGCAAATCCTGAACTCCCAATTTATCACTTTCTACCCTCTTTCCCCCCTGGTAACCATAAGTTTGTTTTCTGTGTCTGTGAGTCTGTTTCTGTTTTGCAAATAAGTTTATTTGTTTCTTTTTTTTTAGATTCCACATATGAGTGATACCATATGATATCTGTCTTTCTCTGTCTGACTTACTTCATTTAGTATGATCATCTCTAGGTTCATCTATGTTGCTGCAAATGGCATTATTTTATTCCTTTTTATGGCTGAGTAGTATTCCATTGTATAAATATACCACAACTTCTTTATCCAGTCATCTGTCAATGGACATTTAGGTTGCTTTCATGCCTTGACTATTGTAAATAGTGCTGCTGTGAACACTGGGGTGCATGTATCTTTTCAAATTAGAGTTCCCTCCAGATATATGCCCAGGAGTAGGACTGGATCATATGGTAAATCTGTTTTTAGTTTTTTGGGGAATCTCTGTAACAGTGCATTAGTTTTTCTTTGCTGAAAAACACATCGCCACTCAGGGGCTTCAAATAACACATGTTTATTTCATGGTTTCTGTGCAGCAGGAATCTGGGCATAGTCTCGCTATGCCCTTGGCTCAGGTGCACAAGGCAGTAATCAAAGTGTTGGTTGGGCTAATTCTCATCTCATCTCATCTTGTCTGGCAGCTTAACTAGGGAAGAATCTGCTTCCAAACTCACTGTAGATGTGGCAGATTTCATTTCCTGTGACCGTACGACTGAGGACCATGGCTTTTTGCTGGCTGGTGACTGGAGGTGTTACTTTTAGGTTCTCGAGGCTGAATGCAGTTCCTAGAGTCTTACCTACATTTTCCAGCCAAAAAAGGTCTCTCTAATTTGGCCACTGACTTCCTGAAGTCTTCAAGGAGAGGCTTTAGTTTCAACTCATAAAGACGGAGTTTTCTAGAAAGTAATGCAAATGCAGCGATGGCCACGATGACATCTTAGCACTTTTGTCATCTAATACAACCTAATCGTGAGCACAGCATCCCATGACCTTTGTTGTGTTGGTTGGAAGCAAGTCACAGGTCTTGCCTGCACTCAAGGGGAGAGGATTATATAGGGGTCTGGACACTGAGAGGCAGGGATCAGATGGTTATGCTGAAGTTCATCCATCACAAGCAGCAACCATATATTTTACAGAAAATCAAGGACTTGCATGAGTCAGAGTGAAGGTCTGGACTTCTATGTACTTCATATAAGAATGGTGATTTTTCCCAAAAGAAAGGTTTTCCTGGGTCACACTCCCTTCTTCCCATGTATTTATAAAGGTATCTTTTTTCCTATAAGAGTAGCTTTTGAATTAGGCCAGCAAACTGAGGTACTTTAACCTTAAACAAGGTAGAAACGAGAGGTAGCCAATGAACAGTCCTTTACAAATCAAAATGACTATGACCTACTGTCCAGGCATAACCACATCTTTTTTGGGAAGTAAAAATTGGCAAAACAAAACAAAAAAGTCTACTGGATGTTGAGGGGGTGACCACTCACCTTTAAGATCTTTAATACATCTTTAATGTATTAAATGGAATACATTCCATTTATTGAAAAATCTACATATCTTTTCTTCTTTATCCATTTCTTCTTATAATCCCCATTTTAAAATTGGGGAAACGACCTTAAAAAAAGTAATTGACAGACTTGCAGACGTAGTAAACAATCTTACAGTTATCGGGGGAAAGGGGGTGGGAAGGGATAAATTTGGGAACTCAAGATTTGCAAATATTTACTACATATAAAAATAGATTAAAAACAAATTTCTTCTGTATACCACAGAGAACTATATTCAATATCTTACTGAATATAGATATTGATATAGATATTTCATATCCTTTAAGGAAAAAGGATATGGAAACGAATATATGTACATATATGTATGACGGGGATATTATGCTGCACACCAGAAACTGACACATTGTAACTGACTATACTTCAATTAAAAAAAATGTAATTGGCCTAAGGTTACACAGGATGGTAAACCTGGAGTTTGTCTCAAATGATAAATCACCTCCCAGCTTTTTGTACTCCGTGTGTTCCATATATAGTAAGTACTTAACTGAAATGGATTAAATGGTCAAACAAATGTTTCCCCTCTTCCTCAAGACTCCAATCTTTCCTGGGTGTGAAGGAGAGAATTAAGCCACTATCTCTCTTCTTTTCCTCCCAACTAGTCTTCCACCTCTACAGACAATAGTGTTAAGGGCCAGAAGATGGAGTGAAAACGTGTCGAGACTCTGGGAAATCCATTAAGAGCAAGTACTTGCTTATTAAGGAGAAGCATTTGCGTAAGACATCCAACGGAATGAGCAGGAGCACGAGCACCACACAACAGGATTTGAGGGAGAAATTTTACACTTATATTAGCATTTTGCAGCTAGTTCTTCCCACATGTGCACTTCCGTCCTCTTTTTTTTGTTTGTTTGTTTATTTGTTTTTCTTCTGATTTAATTACGTGAGCATCTGCCTCAGCCTTAGGTGTAAACAATTCCACTGGGAGAGCCCAGCTACCAGTTAGGATGCCCTGCACTGGGGATAGATGATTAAAAATAATGGGCCTGGTCCCAGAGATATGCAGGTATGCAGACAAGGACCCAACCCCCATCATTTGTAACTTCCAGGAATCCCCTCCCTTCTTCCGGCAGGGCCCCAGAGCAGGCCAGGGAGCTGTTCTAAGGATTGCACCAAATCCCATGGCTGGAAGGGAAACCACAAATTATCAGAGCTGCACTCTTCAAATAGATGCCTCTCCATCACGTTTTGATCCCGGGATCCTGACACTGCCGGCCTTCCTGCCAGAGCTCTGGAGTCTGGCCTTAGGAACACTCCACTCCTCCCCCCGGGGCCTCTGAATGACAACATTTTTGTTACAGTACTTTCATGCTCCAACAAATTCCTTAGTTGCGGTTAGTACCCCAGACTATTTAGACATAGTCCACAAACTGTTTGGACTGCAGGGGGAGGTGCTGGCGTTCGCCTTTTCAACCGGGTTCAGATGGTTTCATATGGGAGGGGACCTGACGTCCGCAGGAAGATCTGGAAATGGGCTTCACTGATAAAACATCACCCACAAAGGGGACTGCAAAACTGAGACACTCACACTGCACAGATGGCGCTAGCCCACTGGGTGGTTTTCAAGTAAAATTATATCGTCTGATTTTGCCACGGGGTGGGGGTTGGCGCGGTGGACTGACTCGTGGGAGATTTGCTGTGGCAGCAAAGGGATTGAGGAATTGATATGAAAAGTTGCAGGGAATCAGTACACTCTGTTGATCCCAGGCCCTAGGGGGACATCACTGTTCATACATTTGTTTTATTTGGTTAAGAGGATTTTGGAAGATGCTTCAAAGACTGTCCATGCCTGTATGAGGCTATTCGAGTACTTGAAATGTGGCTGGCAGAGAATGAAGAGTTTAATTTAAAAATTTAATTCAATGTTGATTAATTTAAATGTAAAAAACTACACTCAATTCAGCTCCTGGAAAACTCTTATTAAGTCTGTTTTGATATAACTTGGGTATGCACGTCTAGTTTTCCAACTGCGAATTTTGTGAAGTACAAGTCAGTTATTTCTAGTGAAATCTAGCAGTCAGGATGAGATATGTGATAAATGTATGATACACACTGGATTTTGAAGACAGTAGGAAAAATTTCAAATATTTCATCAAAATGTCTCTATATTAACTCCAGGTTGAAATGACAATATTTTGGATAAACTGAGTTGAATGAAATATGTAATTAAAATTGATTCTAATCATCTGTCAATGATTAGATAAAGAATCTGTGGAATACACACACACACACACACACACACACACACACACACACACACAACGGAATACTACTCAGCCATAAAAAAGGATGGAGTAATGCCATTTGCAGCAACATGGATGGACCTGGAGATCATCATACTAAGTGAAGTATGATATTACTTATATGTGGAATCTAAAAGAACGACACAAATGAACTTATTTACAAAACAAAAACAGATTTGCAGACATAGAAAACAAACTTGTGGTTACCAGCTGGGAGAAAGAGGATGGAAGAATAAATTGGGAGTTTGGGATTTGCAGATACTACTATATATAAAATAGATAAACAACAAAGTCCTAAGGTACAGCACAGGGAACTATATTCAATACCTTGTAATAGCCTATAATGAAGAATAATATAAAAAGGAATATATATATATATATATATATATATAATTGAATCACTATGCTGTACACCAGAAACTAACACAGCATTTTAAACTGACTAGACTTCAATAAAAAAATTTGATTCCATTTCTTTTTCACTTTTAAATGCAGCTACTAGAAAATTTTAAATTCTATATAAGGCTCACATTGTATTTTGTCAGACCACACCGAGCTAAATCACGTGGCTACTTCCACTGAATTAAAGGGACAGGCAATGTGTACAGAGCCATTTCTGGAATCAGATACCTAGAGGTATCTTAGATCCTATGAGCTGGGTCCTCTCATACTCTTGACAACTTCAGGCCTGTTGTCTAGAGTGATATGAAGGAGCTCATGGCAAACTGAATTTAACTGACATTAACTCTGTTATACTAAAAGTTCAGCCCTGAATCAGGTACTCTAAGGGACTAGAGGTAATTCCTAAGAGTTCACAGTCTTGTAAAGCAAGACATATGGCATACAACAGAGAGTGAGGAATTTAAAGGCAGTGCAATAAGACACCAAAATATAGTGTGGTGTGGTTACTAGGTAAAATACAGGGAGCCCAGTTAAACGTGAATTTCAGATAAATGACAAATAGTGTTTTAGTATAAGTATGCCCTATATAGGGTGTTCTGTGCTTTTATCTGCTAACCCTGGCAATTCTAAGCAGCAACGTTGTAGAGTATCAGAGAGGAGAGAAATACCTTCTCTCGGAAGAATGCAGCGCAGTCCCACAAGAATCTGAGGATGTGCACAGAACTGTCTATTTTCCCCAGTAGATAAACAAAACGTGTCTTGCCTTTGTACTGCTGTCTCTACTCCTGGATAAGATCTGAGTTCTGCTCAGTCCCTGTGCAGTTTGGAGATGAAAGGGAATCGAGGAGGCAGTCCAGCTTCTACCTCCGCAATTCTGACTCTCCTCTTAGACCCCAGGCTGTCCTGGATAGATGGCGTGTCTCACCAAGGGAATGAGTTTTTAGTAGCGGCCAGTCTGTAGGATCTGGTGGATCATACCCACAGGCAGACCCAAACTCTCAAAGAACCTATTCTGAAATGAGGAGGAAAAGAAATTCACAAGTACTGAAAAACACCCTGCTCCTCTCCTGACCAAGGCCAGCAGATCTGGCCCAACCCACCCCCACACTGTGCTCTGGGCAGCCCTCAACTCAGTGATGCCTGGGAAGGAGATGGGTGTGAAATCCAGAACTGAGTGATTTATACTGAAAGGGGTTTTCTTAGAATTGACTAAGTTCTATTTCCTGCCAGCAAAAGAGATGGAGTATTGAGATGGAAGCTACGTTAAATTATAGGAAAAATTAAGTTGCACATCTCCAGTTGAGTTTCGGGAATGTGCAGTTTTTTCCTAGCTTCAGAAGCAGCTCAGGATGGAAGGGACTTCTCATGTCACCAAGTTCCACCCCACCATCACAATGACTAGAAATCTAAGGCATGTGGACTCCGCGAGAAGCACTGACGGACCAGTCCAAGGTCACTGCTGTGTTAGGATAAGGACCCTCCTTGAGAAACACAATCTGGGGTCACGGTTCTGTAAGTGTGGCTTCAGAACTGTGCTCCCTGAAGACTCAAGCCTTCCCTCCACGTCTTTGTTGACTTTGCCCTGATTTCTGCTCAGGAAATACTTGTTAAGTTTTCCTCCATAATTGTCATTGTGCCTTTCTAATTACTTTTTCAGTTCACAATTTTCATAGCTACTTTCTCATTTTCTTCCCAAAGAAATTTAGGTTCCCCCTAAATCTCATTCCTTTTTTTTTTTGAAACTGTATTGAATTTATAGGTTATTGAAGAAAGAACTGATGTCTTCCCACTTTTAGGACCTACTGTCCTCCAAACGGCATCTGCTTCTCCATGTACTTAAATCTCGTTCTAAACTCTTCCATGAACTTTTATGATTTTTCTTCATCTGCACTTTTATTTTGAGGCCTATTCCCAGGCAGTTTATATTTGCAGACTGTTTTCGTGATTAGGATCTTTTCCCACTGTATTTTCTAAATGCTTCTTCTTGGTGGTAAATTGGGAAAGCTGTTGCCCTTTTTTTTCTGTATTTATTTTATTTCTGTGTTTTGAAACTTAAGATTTTATTTGTGGCTTAATATAAAATACATTTAAAAAGCTCCCTGTACCCTGGAAAAGGGCATACTCTCTGTTTGTAGGATTTGGGTCTCGAAATGTACCCTTGAAATACAACTTTTTTATTAATATTTTTTCTAAATCATTGCTCATTCTTTAGTAACTTTGAGATAGGCATGTTTCTACGAATTTCTCCTCGTATTTGTAAGAGGGTCAGCTTTACATACATTTCACCAATTGATTTTGGAACAAAAAGGTTAATTGGTGCTCTCTCACCTTTTGGTTTTTACAATAAACATGGTGGTCTTTGTCTCACAGTCTCATTTGATACTATCTTAAATTCTAAAGAGCTTGCTATTAACAGGACAACTCATTTTGGTTCTTTTTGCTTTCACGTGCCTGGTGGACTTTTTATATGGACTAGTTTTAGGTATGTCTTTAGGCAACAGGAAACCACGGGACTTCGCTTCGTTACACATCAGCCTGAGGACCTCTTCTTTAGGAAGTGGCTGGTCTCTTTTACAGTCACTCTTACAAGCACTGTACTTGGTCTATATCTACTTTCCTCTTTCTGTTTTCGCTTCGTGAATTCTCCTTTTCCTCTCTTTTTCTCCTAACCAGACCACTCTTTTCTTTTTTTTTCCACTTTGCTTTTCTCTGGTGGATTACCTTTGAGTTTTTCAAATATTTTCTTTAACCTACATTTTGAAATGACTAGAATTGAAAAACATGTAACTTTTCAGTCACTACAATTTAAAAAAATGTTTAACACATTTGCATTTTCTTTTCCCTATTCAGATTATGGCCTTTGCTACTGAATATGGTTTGATAGATCTACATTATTCATATCACTTTGCATTAAAATATTTTGTGCAGGACAATTCTCATGACAGTTTTACCACAGGTTTACAATTATTCAGGTCTCTCTTAATTTTGTTTCTGTGCACATTCTCAATGTTCTTAAAAATTATTTTCCCAGCTTCAGACATTTAATTTTGACTCTTCATTGGTTGTAACACTTCTTCAAGGAACATTTTCCATGAAGCAGATGTGGCTAGTATTTTCTAAGGCCTTCCATTAGAGGATACATTTGCATTACCTTCACATATATAAGGCAGCCTGGCAAGGCAGAAAATTCCTAGATCTCAACCTTTTCTCTCAAAATTGCTTTGAGGTCTTCATTGCTGTCTGGCATTTAGGGTTAAAGGAAGTTAGACACTGATCTAATTCTTCTTTATTCAAGGATTACTTTGTACCTAATTATTTCCTTAGACAGAAGCTGGTATATTCTCTTCATCTGTGGAGTTGAAGAGTTTTCTAGACTATGTCTCAATGTGAATTTGAGTGAAATACAGTAAGAGCCTTAGTCTGTACAGACAACTCTTTCTCAGACTTAAGAAATGTCCTTCTATAATAGTTTTAATTTGAACTTTTATACCATTTTCTGTGTCTTTTGGCTGCAGAATAGATAACGACAAACACAAAAAGCAACATCTTTGTTTTTCTGGAGCGAGTTATTAGTCTTGTGAAGAAGGCAGTTATTTCAGGAGGAAACATCTACCATTCCAGTCCCAGGGCGATGACCACCTCATGTGTACGGAACACTTAGTACCTACTGGGATCTGTGTTAAGCTCTTCAGATTTAATTCTCATATAATTTGCATGACAGCAATGGAAAGAAGATTCTGTTATTAATCAGATTTACAGATGAGGAGACCAAGTCTCTAAGAGGCCCAGTCAATTGCCTGGGATCTGAAGACGGCCAAGTGACGAGTAGGGAAGGATGCCGTCTGGACAGAAGAAACAGCTGGCTCTGGGAAAGGGAGGAGGTAGGTGGATTTGAGGAAAACCTATGACCAAAGAAGTGAGGGATGAGTGGTAAAAAGTAGGCATAAAGAGAAAGGTAGGCATCCAAGCATGTCCTTTCTGGGAAATTCACAAACTTGGCTGCCCTGTCCTTGTTTTGCTCTTGACTGCCTTGGAGGCTAATTTTAATTCCACCACTACGTCTTTAATTTCTTGCAGACCTTCTGTATCCCAGCTTCTACATCTTGAAAGCAATTCCATCTTCTCTTTCTTGAATTTCATGGCTCAAACTCAAGTCCCCTTTTATCTCAGCCTCTCCTCTCTTTATGATACTTTGTAGAGATTATGGCATCTTTAAGCAAGTTAAGAAATCCAAACAGTTGTCGGCATTTTTCACATGGATTCTACATGAGCTAATTTTCAGACTTCTCCCCCGAGTCTTCCGAATGCTGTCCTTGTATACTGTCCCGGAGCATTTTGTAAATCCACCCTATTTTCAGACTTCTGGAGGAGGTATTTCTCCCTTCATATTCTTGAACGAGATGACACCTGTCCAGACTCAATTCTCACCTGAAGATGAGGGGAGTGTACGGAGCTAGGTCTCCTCTCACTGTGTAATGGGAAACCCACTTCCAAGCCCTGGAGCGTATTTTGATGCTCTAGTCTCATCCTACTTCCAGAAGTGTTCACTCATTTTTTTCTTCCTGTCCTCCACAAGGGGCGTCTTTTTCCATTCCTGCTTGGTTCTCGGATTTTTTAAACTGATGCAGAACTTGCAAACAACGGTTCCCCCAAAGTGCAGTCCTTGAGCTTCTTTCTGATTTCACTCCTACTTGGAACCCTTTCCTTTACAAGATGGCACCTCTCTACAGGCCACTACGTACAGCGTGGATGAGCAACACGGCCCTACTGTACAGCACGGGGAACTGTATTCACTATCTTGTAATGACCTATAATGAAAAGGAATATATGCATATGTATAACTGAATCACTGTAAATCAAATAGATTTCAATTAAAAATAAAAAGATGGTACCCAAGTGTTTTGGAGGGTCATGCATAACTTCTAATTCTTTGTATTATTAAAAGGAGAGAGGAAGGAAGGAAGCAAGAAAGAAAGGGAGGGAGGGAGGAAGGAGCCTTTACAGTGCAAGTTAAACTCTCATCAGTGCAACCTGGCTTGGCAGCCTGTCTTGACTGTTACCTGGTCAAAGGCAGCATCAACAGAGTATACTGTCAGCCTAAATTTGTCAATCGGTGGAGAAAATGTAGACACATGATTTCTTAATTTTTACAAATGTGATTTTTTCCTCCATTTGTTAGTGCTTATCTTCCTGATTCAAGTAGTCAATTTGGGGTGACCCCCTCGCCCTAACTCTCTGTGGCCAGAGGTGATCTCTAATGATGTCTGAATCTCTTATTTTATGTGTAACATTTCATAACATTTTGTAGGTAAACTGCTTTTCCTGTACCTGCAGTTTTCTGCCTTAACTTTCCTTTTTTACCCACCCCACCCTGGCTCCCTGGTGTAGTTGCTTTCTCGATCCTGAATGTCCATTTTGCAACTCCCAACTTTCTCCAAGACTTTTCAGTTGAAATCTGAAAGACTTAAGCAAGTGAGTCAGAAATCACTTCTTGTCAAACAGACTGCCAGAAAATAAGCAGTTTTGTGCTCAGTGGGAAAGCATTTACCCTTTCTTCACTTTTCGCAACTTGAAAGGAAATCCATCTCTCTCTCCTCTTTGAATTTAATTCCCCAATCTCCATTCCAAAACAGAAAAAGATCGGGAAGAACATACAAATGTTGGCCCTCCAACCTCAGCAACATATCATATTTATCACCTTTAATGTCCCTTCATGTCTTGGTGTCTTGTCTTTCTGACTGAGCTATGACTCCACTAGTAAAAATTACATGACTCATGTCCAGTTCCACATTTAGCAAAATTTCTAAAGCTTTGTGAGTGTGCAAAGCAATGAATATGAAATGAGGTCTGCATTCTTTATTTGGATTAAGTTTAAAGCTTTTCAAATAACACCATCCGAAAATGTCATAGCATGACAGAGCTGCCATCCTTTACGGGAGGGAACAAACCCAGGGAGCTCAGGACCGAGGGGAGAGATACACTGTTTACCCAGCTATCCTGGAACCCTTGTCCACCCCCAGGAACATGCATCTGTCCCCTGCACTTTTACATGTGAATAAGGCTAAAAAAATAAAGATCCAGGGGAATTTTCAGGTGGAAGACAATCTAGAAAAGGCTAAAATGTGGTGATAAATGTGAGATAGTGTGGGTCAAATTCAAGAAACTACTGCCCAAGGGACAAATCTGGCCTCTTTGTGTAAATAAAGTTTTATTGGAACACAGCCACACCCATTCATTTACATCCTGTCTACGGCCGCTTTCCTATTACAATGGCAGGGTTGAGAAGCCATGTCAGAGACCTTACACCCCAGGGAGTTTCAAGTATTTACTCTCTGTCTCTTTACAGAAAGTTTGCCAACTCCTGAGTAGGTGGTTGTTGGCTTCTATCCAGAATCCATTCCTCTCTTTCTCCTTCCTAACAGGCTTTTGATTTGCCTACATTCCTACCACTCCCCCCAACAGCTCGGGCATTCCAAGGGATGCTCACTGCCCCCCATCTCTGACCGGTCCAAAGGTGGCCACATCCAGCTCGCCACAACCATGGGAACAGGAGCCCAGGTCTATGCCAGTCAGTACCTGGAACTCCCTAAGCACAGAGGTTGTTTCAAAAGCGGGTATAGAATCCAGTTGGAACCACCTGAGGAAAAGTCAGTGTTGTCCTGGATGGTATGTGGTACTGCAGCCATTTTGCCACCAGGAGGAAACAGAGCCAGTACAGAGAAAGGGGGTGGGGGGAGCAGCTAAGAGAAATGTAGAGAAATAGAGCTGGCATCCACAGACTCAGATAATTTTAGAGACTGCCTTATTTCTGGGCTTCCAGTTACTTGAGCCAATTAATTTAATTATTTTTAAGTCAATTTGAGTACTATGTTTTCTGTTATCTGCAACACGGAGACTTCTAAACAGTAGAAATATCCCATTTATCTGTAAAGAGTGTCATAGGATTTTGTGCTAATCTTATTTCTTTGCAGGCCTAAAAATGTCTCTCCATCCGGACAGGACCTCCTCCACCTCTTTCTATCAGTATTTCTTGGGAGCTGCCTCTGAGTCACTGCCCAGCAACTTGTTTAAAGAAGGCTACCCTGCCCCAGCCCTTCAAACCTCAGGGCCCAAGGTGGTCACACTCTTTGGGACACCCTTGGTATCACAGTTTTTGTCATGACTGCTCCTTGACTAGAGATCAGGAGATCTGTGCGTGAGCTTCACTGGTTTCCTAGTCTTTGCCTCAGAGAAGTCCAATATTCTCAATAAGGTTTACAAGTTCCCCTGTGTTCTGTTCTCCGTCCACCTCCCCAGGCTCGCTGAACCATTTCCCGAACCCACTCTACCTTCTAGTCACACTCTTTTTCTGTTACTTCCTCTAAGGAGCCACACTCTTGGGTCTCCAAACATTTCAGTAATACTGTTCTATTTGCTTGAGTTCCTCTTTCCAGTTTTCACCCACACCACTCCTGTTCATCCTTCAAATTTCAGCCCAGTGGTTGCTTCCTTCAAGATGACTTACCTGACCCCATGACCAGTTAGCTCCCCCATAACAGGCTCCCATCCACCTCTTCCTCTTCCATAACATTTTCAAACCCTACATTCCCAAGGACACCGGAAGCTCCAGGAAGGCTCAGTCCCAGTCTCTTTTGCTCACTCCCAGATCTCTAGTCTACTGCACAGTTTCAGGCACAGAGCTGGCCCTCAATGTGTGTGGCTCATGACTATATTAGTAGTTTCAGCAGTTTTTAAAATTGAAGTTATGGATGCTACCCATGTTTAAACGCAGAGTACATTTTCAATGACTCACATCTAGTGACTTACAGTGAATGCTGTGTAAACACTGCTAAATTCTTATTCTCTGACTCTCTGTTTTCTAGAAAACAAGCAGAACATCAGCCCACGACAACCATTTATATCTTATATCAGGCGCCCAACCAGGCCTGCAGCACGCACTGTCTCCAACTTCTCAAGTTCTTCAAAGTGCATTTTATTAATCTCACTCTTAACTTGCTAGATAGGTGTGAGTTGGTCCACCCCAACAGACTGCCATGTTGATTTTTAAACCTAGAAAACAACTTCTCTTGAGTCGACAAGAATGAAGTCTGTGGTTACCTGGATTACCCTGACTCCAGATCTGGACTCATGTGTGTGTGTGTGTGTGTGTGTGTGTGTGTGGACTGAATTGTGCCCTTTCACAATTCCTATAGCGAAACCCTGCATCTCAGTGTGATGGCATGTGGAGGTGGGGCTTTGTGAGATAATAAGGTTTAGATGAGGTCACGAGGATCGGACCCTCATGATAGGATTAATGTCCTTATGAGAAGAAACCAGAGAGCTTGTCTGCCTGCCTGCCTGCCTGCCTCTGTCTGCCGCGTGAGGACACAGGGAGAAAGTGTCCATCTGTAAGCCAGGCAGAGAGCTCTTCCCGGAGCTCTGACCACACTGCCACCCTGATTTTGGAACTTCCAGTCTCCAGAACTACGAGAAGACAAATGCCAGTTCTTGAAGCCACCCAGTCTACGGTACTCTGTGCTGGCAGCTGAACTAAGACACGTGCATACAGGAAGTCTACTTCATGTCACCAGAATAGCTCTTAAATTTCTTAGGTCTTTCCTTCACTTCCACTGTCACCACTCTTGCCAAGCTTTTGTCACCTGTCTCAGACAACAGCAGATGCCTTCTAACGGACCACTCCCCACCCTCCCTGCCCTTCACCTGTCTCATCTCCTGTCTCACACAGCAGCTAGAGAGATCATTACAAATTATCAACCTGATATTGTCAACCCCATGCCTAAAACATTTCAAAGAATTCCCACCATTTTCATGAAAAAAATCCTGAGATCTCACCCAATAAAATGATCAAATATCTATACTAAAATTCTGGAATGAACTTAAATCCTCAAACTTTAAAAAATGGTTCAATGCATTCAGAAAATAGAAAATCATTCACCTTTATGTCAGCATAATTTCATAATATGTTTGAATTGAAAATTCACAGAGTTTAAAAGTTTCATTGATCCAATGGTCCAGCGACTACCTCAGCTTCGGCCTCAGCTTTATGGACTCCCAAGGTTCAAATGTGTTAGAACATTCTCTCATGGGTCAACCAGATGTCAATTTACCTGAGGAAAAAGAGGAGCCCCTTCAGTGAGAGTTTATTCTAAGGAAAAGAAAATCTAGAGAAATGGGTTCCTTTGAATAAGTCTGGTAAACGTCCAAGTCATTCTTGGAGAAGGACCATTCTGAGTCTGGCAGAATCTCTTATTCTGTCAAACCAAGTGTACCATTAGTCCCATGTCTGAGTCCTTTGTTAAAGAGAAAACAATAAATGAAAACAGAATCAACCAGTCCAATAAAACCTTTTAAGAGAATGGGGCACACATGGTACTAGGTAGGGTCTCTTCCAGCAGACTACGATACATAGTCTACTTCATTACACACCCTGGGAGGTGCTGGCACCTGGAAGACGGAGAAAGTGTTGCTTGGCAGGAGATGCCTGTGTACGGTGCTAGGGCGGGGACTGGTTGTAGTCAGCAGACAGCGACACTCAGCAGATGACAGGCCATAAGATGGTGGAACCCAACAGGAGACAGAAGTACCTGGTAGCCGGGACAGGCAGAGATGGGACTGGGAAGGAGAATGGGAGGGAAAGGCAAGCTGCAGTGGTGCCTAGCAAGATGGTTGGCTAATTGATGAAAACATGTGAGAGACACCACCATAACATACTTGGGCTGGGTTTTCTGGGATCTGTAGTCTGTGTGGATAAAAGGATGGCAGTAAGAGCTGAATAGGAGTTAGCCCTAAAAGTCCATCAACAGATGAATGGATAAAGATGTGAGATATATATGTAATACATACAACGGAATGCTACTCAGCCATTTGCAGCAACGTGGATGGACACAGAGGTGATCATACGAAGTGAAGTAAGTCAGACAAAGAAAGACAAACTTCATATGGTATCACTTACATGTGGCATCTAAAAAATGATACAAATGAACTTCTTTATAGAACAGAGACTCACAGACACAGGAAAAAAAAAAACACTTATGGTTACCAAAGGGGAAAGGGGGAGAGATAAATTAGGAGTTAAGGATTAGCAGATACACACTACTATGTATAAAATAGATAAACAACACGGTCCTACTGTATAGCAGGGAGCTATATTCAATATCTTGTAATAGCCTATAATGAAAAAGAATGTGAAAAACAGTATTTATCTATATATACAACTGAATCACTATGCTATACAACAGACACTAACACAACATTATAAATCAACTAAACTTCAGTTAAAAACAAAAACAAGAGAGGGACTCAAAGAAAGAAAAAGAAAGGTCCTTCCTGCTAGTCAGGACGCTGAAGGAGTGGTTGGAGAGGCGGGGGGGGGGGGGGTCATGGGTAGAGGTCCAAAAAAGGTAGACTCGGAGCACTGGAAAACTTCTTAACTGCCTTTAAATTAGAATACTGCCACCCTTATTGTGCAGTGTCTTAGTAAAATAATTTTAATGATATAATTGATTTTTAAATAAAATAGCTCAGAGAATCCAGGGACTTGGGACTGGTAGTTGGAGCAAGGGGGGAGGGAAATCAGTATAGTCAGAAGGATGGACCTGAGGCGATCTCGCCACATCCCGAGGGAAGCAGGGAGAATCTGGGTTTCCAGGGAAAAGCCCGGGAGAGCAGCCTGCAAACGGAAGTAGAGGGGTGGATGGCGCCTGCTCTGGATTGAAAATCAAGATATCAAACGCAACCAACGTGGAACAGGTCCACCCTCCTTTCAGAGGGTTTGTGAGAAAGGAGTTTTTACAGTGATGTCCAATATTGTCCAGTGGCCTACACAGTCTACGAAGTATTAGTCACGCTGAACTCTGTTCAACATTCCTGGACAATTTTCATTTCATTCACATAATGAAAAGACAAGCTGCCACACGGGAGATATGACAACCCAGGGAAGCCCATTGGCTCAGGGAGCCTAGACCTCCTTCGGGCAGAGGATAATCTTTGAAAAATGAGTCAGGGATTTGGTGATGCACAAATTCAACCCAAGTGACAGATTTATGTGGCTTATAATGATTCTGGTTTTGAAACATAGCATGAAATGCCAGACAGTTAGTGTGCAGAGACCACCAGCATCGGGGAGGCCACTCGACCAGGCGGCCGCCTTATTTATGTTCAGCCCGCTTTGCACACTGAGCCGTTTTAGTTTTCAGAGTGAACACCAGGGTCCTGGATTCCTCAACGGGGATGCTATGCTGACCTCAGAGACATTTGCTTTCCCGACACACCCGGCCGTCAGTGTTTCTGTGGTTGAATTTGGGCAGGAGACACACCACACACTGTTTGCTTGTAATTGTTTGACTCTGTTTTATTTACAAATCATAAGCACTGTTGGGCCGCTGAGCACATCTCTCACTAAGGCTCTTGCCAGCCCAGAGCAGATGCAGACATAAATCAGGCCCCAATTCTCCCCTCCTCTGCACAGTCACATGAGAGGGTTTTGTGTCCTGTAGAGTGACTCTCTCCCCATTTGTCCACAGGGCCTCCCCAGCATCCTCCGACTTTGGGGCTGGAAGCAGTGCAAGTCATGGCCACAAAGGAATTTATGCCAGACGTATCGCAGGTTACCTTCCTCTCAGCTCCTTAACGACTTCCAGAACAGCAGGTCATTTTTGTTTTCGGGTCATTTCCAATTGTACCCCTTGATATTTGTCCTCACTTTTCTTGGGAGGTTTAAGTATATTTTCCTCTTCGTGGAGATGCCAGGACTTTGAGTTGTTTTAATTACATCGTCCAGAATAGAAAATCTTACATGGTGGCTTTTACTTATGTCTTCTTTTTTTTAACAGCTACTCAATCAGGGTGCCATTTACATGCAAGAAAATGTACACATTGATAGTTAAGTTTGATGAATTTTGACCAATGTATGTACCCATGAGACTGCTACCACAATCAATATAAGGAACATTTCCATCACCCCCAGAAAGTTCCCTTTATCTCTTTGTGGGTAACCACTGATCTCTTTGTTGTCACTTACAGAGGACATTTATTTTTCTAGAGTGTCTTACAGACAGAATTTACCACGTTTAATCCTTATGTCTAGCTTCTTTCACTGAACATAGTGTTTTTGAGATTATCCCATGTTGGTGTATTTGCGAGCAATTCCTTTTTATCGCTAAGTAGTATTCCATTGGATAAATACTGCATCATTTGTTTTTTTTTAACCAGTGGATGGATGTTCAGATTATTTCCAGTTTTCGATGATTATGAGCAAAGCTGTTAAGGATATCTGTGTGCAAGTTTTTAAATGGACCTTTTCCTTCCTTCAGGTAAACTCCTAGGAGTGGAATTGCTGGGTCATATGGTGATTGTATATTTAACTGGTAAGAAACTGCCAAGTAGAGCTCCAAAGTGTTCATGCGGTTCTGCACTCCCTCCAGCCAGACACATGTTTTAGTTGCTCCATGTGCTCACCAACATCTCCTGTTTAATAAGTTTGAGGCAAGATACTTGGAGATGCCAAAACTTGGATATCAATTAATGCCCCCTCTTTCATGTCTAATTGCCATCCATTTCTACCCCTACATTTGCTCTTAATAAATATTGTGGCTACATTTAAAAACATAAGTGCCTTGGTAACCGTGTTCAGTACATCCTCAATCTTCTCCTGTTACTGGAAGACCCCTAAAGTACACATGCACACTCATCGCAGAAACTTCTAGCTGTGGTCTGCTGAGGGCCTTGGAGCAGCCTCACTTGTTCTCTGGTGCAGCCACGTGCCTGGGGAACAGTGGCTGGAACATGGTAGGCTCTCAGTAATATTTTGTTAAGTAAGTAAATGACTGAATCTTCTGTAGATTTAGACTTTGAACTGTGTCACACTGTTGTCATGCAGAAGAATGATATAACAGTTATCTGAAATGCCCTGACGAGTTCAACTATTTGGAACATAGCTAAGAACAAGTATAAATAAACAGACAAAAAAAGACCCAGAAATTTTTTAAAAAGTTGAGAACAGCATCAGACATAGGGAGGAGGGGAGAGGGAGGAGGGAGAAGGAAGGGGGGAGGAGGAGAAATGGAAGGAGGGGGAGGGGGAAAAATACATATGTTGACATAAAGGTGATTATAAGATGGTTTAGCCGCTTTGGCAGTTTGTCAGTTCCTTCGAAACTGAAATATAGAACTGCCATATGACCCAGCAACTCCACTCCTAGGTACATGTACCCCCAAACTAAAAACAGGTCCTCAAAAAATATATATATGTACTATTCACAATATCTGAAATGTGGCAACAACTCAAATGTTCAGCAGTGGATGAATGGATACCTTTTGGTGCACAAATAGAAAGGAGTATTATTCACTCATAAAAAAGAATTAAGTACTGACACCTGGTACAATGTGGAAGAACCCTGACAACACACTAAGGAAAAGAAGCCAGTCACAAAAAGAAGCCAGCCATTTTATGATACTATTTATAGGAAATATTCAGAATAGCTATATTCATGGAAACAAAAAGCCAGTTAGTGGTGGCTGGGGACTCTAAGGAGGGGGAATTGGGAGAAACTGTTTAATGGATACCAGGTTTGATTTTAAGCTTCTTTTAAAAATTGAAGTATAGTTAGTTTACAATGCTGTGTTCCAAGGTTTGATTTTGATGATGAAATGTTTTGGAATAAGAAAGAGGTGGTGGTTGCAAGACACTGGACATGTGCTAAATGTCGCTTATTCATTTTTAAATGGTAAATTTTATGTTATGTGAACTTCATCTCAAAATTTTTTTAAATCATTGAGATTGCCAACACTGCAGATGGAGGAAAATCTGTCCATAACTATAGCCTGTATCTGCTCTTGTGTGTCCTGTAGTGAAAGAGAAAAAAAGCAAAATGCTACACAGGACACTGAACTGTTCTCCTTCAACTGGAGAGAGGAGGAGAGAGGCAGGGAAAGAGGGAAGGAGGACCAGGGGAGGGAGGGTTGGGCAGGAGGAGGGGGGGAGATGGCTCACGTCAGCAAGTGTTCATTTCAAGGTGGTTAAAGTTACACAGATGGCTCTAATTTAAATAAAATTACATCTTTCTTAATGAGTACTCAAACAGGTGTGCGTAACTATGGTGATGTGGTCGAACAGAGCTAGAACTCTTGTCGCTAGAACGCATGTAGTCTGAGATTTTTAGCTCAGCATTTCTCCTGCACCACAGGATTTCCCAAACTCAGCCAAAGAGAAGTCTGGAACCTTCACTGAAGTTCCCAGTTACATGACCTGTTCTTTTTCAGATATTTAAAGCACAGAAGTGAAACATTCACTCATTATTTGACTTCTGTCCCGATCTGCCAAGATACATGGCATCTATTTTTAAAAAGACTGGGCAAGTTTGCTGGGGAGCCCTTGATGGTTTGTGATGGAGAGCCAAAAGATTAAATATTTATCTTCCAAAAGGTTCTGACTTCAGGTATTGGTTAAACAATGAGATTCCTGAACTGGAAAGCTGGTGACGAGGTTTTGCATTATGGAAAATCCATTCACTTCCACCTGGTAAAAGCTGCCAGGCTGGTGGTGGCATCTGTGTGAATAGGTCCAGATACCGGTTTCCAATAAACAGGGACATCGTCCATAGAACACTAGGCACACAGCCATAGCAGAGGGGCTATGAGGGACGGTCCGGGGCTGTGCCTCCCCACCAGGGGTTTAGAGGAAACTTTCACAAAAATTCTGTGTATTGGGTCTATGGGGGATATTTATTAAAAGAAGCTGCATGTTGTCAACCACTTAGAAATGTGATTTCTGAAGATGCCATGAGGATGAGGACTGAGACTAATATTTCATAATTTCTCAAGCTTTAAACTGAAATGTGAATAAAGCTATGATTTAACCAGCCTTGTTTCTTGAATCTGAACACACTGTGAAACAGAATTAATGAATTTATTACAGTATCTCTAATCATGGGATTATCAAATTACCAGGGTAATTTCAAATTACTGACACAGAAACACGGGTTTACTCATAAAGAAGGCAGTTACAGAAAGGACTGTCGCACAGCGCAGGTGTATACGCCGTGTTGGTGAGAAGGGACGCTCAGATGAGCCTGAACCCACGCCGACCACACTGACCAGTGAGGATGTTACAGTGCTTGGCTGAGAAGCGCAGTGACTGCCCTGAGCCTTTATTTCATGCTGTGCCCCAAGGAATCCTCACTTGGGACACTTTAGCTGCCTAGCCTTTCTGATGTAACTGGGACAGCTTCACACGTAACACAATTCACTGTAGTTTTAGAGAAGCACAGTGCTTCATTTTATTCTCATTTTTCTTCGGTGACCTCTTCTCCATCATTTTTCACAGAATCACCCAAGAGTCCTATTGCTGGATCGCCCAGTAAATGCACGTTAGATTTTTAGAAATGGCGAACTGATTTTCAGACTGGTTGGGCCATGTTGCACTCCTACCAGCAACGTGCCGTTAATGGCTGTACTGTGATCGTCAGCGCCACCCGTGATCCTCGCTTTATTCCACGTGACACCCGGCTTAGTCCGCGATACCATTTCCAAGTGGTAGAGCTGCACTTGGCCCTGCTGATCAAGCTGCTGTTCTTCTTCTTTTTAATATTTTTTGTCATGGAAGCATTTTCTGAAACTTGAATCCACAGATACGTCAAAGAGCGGTTTTGTATTCCCTTCTTTCTCAGATACTTAGGTCTTACAGTCAGATTGCAGCAGGACCCACCCTAATGGCCTCATTTTAACTTAACCACCTGTTTAAAGCCCTTCCTCCAACTACAGTCACATTCTGAGGTTCTAGGGGTCAGAGCTTCAATTTTTCAGTTTTGTAGAGGGACACAATTCAACCCAAACAATACCTTTATCTTATTTTCTAATTCAATTGTTTGTTTTACTGTTGAGTTCTTTATCTATTTGAGGTAAAAGTCCTTTCTTGGCCAGAGTGTGCAAATATCTTCTCCTAGCCTTTCACTTACCTACTCACCTTCTTATCAGGGTCTTTCTCAGAGCAAAAAGTTTTAACTTTGATGAAGTCCAGTTTATCAAATTTTTCCTTTAAGAATTGTGCTTTTGGTGTGATGTCTAAGAACTCTCTGACTTAGGGTTAGCTTTATTATTACATACTTTATTATTCCAAAAACTGCTACAAGAACTAGATATAATTCAGTTATTTTCTATATTTGTTGTTAAAAAAAATCTTGTAGCTGCATTGCCTGCTGTATCACTCAGGATCTCTTATATGAAATCCCAAGTGAAGGATGTCTTTTAGAACAAGGCTCCTCAAATTTTAATGTACACACGAATCGCCTGGGATCTTGTTAGAATGTAAATTCTGCTCTAGTAGGTCCGGAGGTGATTTGATTTTTCTATTTCTAGCAATCTTCCCTTTGACACTATTGCTGATGGTCCAAGGATCACATTTTGAGCAACAGAGTTTTAAGATTTAATGTTTTTCTGATATCCAATAATAGGAACTAGGTAACAAATTGTGTTTTTTAAAAAAAGAAACAGGGAAAAGAATACCTAAATTCAAAATGTACCTATAACACATGGGTTAACTTACGTTTGGTATTTTTGTGTCCCTATTTCCATGGTTCTAATTTTCTATTTTTATTTCTTGTCTTTATTTCCGTACATGTATTCTTGTAAATTTTCTCAAAACCTTTCTAGAACAAGGTGAACTATGAATAAAAATAAATAAGTAAATGTTAAAGAGAGATTTTCTTTGCACTGTGTACCCAGGAATGAATTCTGTCCATTTCCCCCCTCTTTTGAAATCAAACATTCCCTGCGATATATGGTAAATGAAGAAATATAATATTTTGTACAACATTAGGACTTTTGAGTACAAATGGTCTCTTTTTCCTAAATTAACTGTGACTTTCATACTGAGAATTACTTTCTCCTTGTTAAAAATTGGGTTCTGTCAACTAGTGGTTACCAGTGGGGGAAAAGGGAAGGGGAGAGGGGCAACATAGGGGTAGCGGGTAAAAACAAAAGGGTTATTATGGGATTATATGAAATCATGTATATGAAGCTTCTGAAAATTGTAAAGCACTAAAGAATGTAAAGAATCTTGCATTCAATAAAAATAAATAGGTTCTGGGTGCTAGGCTATAGTTAGGACAGATTCTGAAATGTGATATTGTTTAATAAAGATTTATTTACTGAATTACTTTTTATGAATTTCATATCCTTATTGTCAGCTACACAGTTCGAAATGTACTAGGTTGGAGCCCTTGTGCACAGTTGGGAGAAATATAAAACGGCACAGCCACTGTGGAAAACATTGTGCAGGTTCCTCAAATAATTAAAAATAGATTCACCATATGACCCAGAAATTCCACTTCTAGATATACACTCAAAAGAACTGAAAGCAAAAAAAAAAAAAAGAACTGAAAGCAGGTTCTCAAAGATACATTTACACACCCATGTTCACAGCAGCATCATTCACAGTAGCTAAAACATGGAAACCACCCAAGTGTCCATTGACAGATAAATGGATAAACAAGATGTGGTTTATACATGCAATGGAGTATCATTCAGCCTCAAAAAGGAAAGACATTCTGACACAGGCTACCGCATGGATGAACCCTGAGGACATTACGCTACTTGAAATAAGCCAGCCACAAAAAGAAAAATACTGTATTATTCCACTTGTATACGAAACAGACTGTTCAAATTCATAGAGAACATAGAATGGTGGATCCCCAGGGTGTGGGGAGTGGGGAAGGAATGGAATTACTGTTTAACAGGTTCAGAATTTCAGTTTTGGAAGATGAAAGGCATTCTGGAGCTGGATGGTAGTGATGGCTGCACGAAAATAGAAATCTATTTAATACCACTGAAGTGTACACTTGAAAATGGCTAAGATGGTAAATTTTATGTTCTGCATTCTTTACCACAATAAAAAAAAAGGGAAAAATGTATTAGGCATTCAGCTTTTTGACTAAATCCAAAGTTCATCAGTTGCGCAGAGGTGCCTCCCTCGTGATGATACGCTGTGTCCATTTTGCAAACTGTGTTTCCATCGCCTTGATCTGGCCACACAATTCGCGGTATATTTCAACAATGATTTTATTGCTCTCTTTACTCTTTTGCCATATGACTTCCCATTAGAAAGCTCAACTTATGTGAATCTCTTCCATTTGATTTTGAGTTGTTTAGGGGCAAAAGCCAATGTTTTCTCGTATGTTAATCCCGGCATTTGGCAGAGTGAGAAGATCTTGGTTGCTGCTTAGTATTTTTTTTAAAGCAGCAAAGGAATGAGGATGCCTTTTAAAACCATAGAATGTAGCTCATTTTGCCCTTCTGTTTGATCTGATTCTTATAAAAAGCATTATACTTTTTTTAGTATTTTTTTAATTATTTATTTTTTATTGTAGTCAGTTCATAATGTTGTGTTAATTTCTGGTGTACAGCATAATGTTTCAGTCATACATATAAATATATATATTCCTTTTCATAATCTTTTTCATTATGGGTTACTACAAGATATTGAATGTAGTTCCCTGTGCTATACAGTAGGACCTTGTTGTTTATTTATTTTATATATATTAGTTTGTGTCTGCAAGTCTCGAACTCCCGATTAACCCCTTCCCATCCTCTTTACTCACTGGTAACCATAAGTTTGTTTTCTATGTCTGTGAGTCGGTTTCTGTTTTGTAAATAAGTTCATTTGTGTCTTTTTAAAAACTGTCCACATATAAATGATATCATATGGTATTTTTATTTCTCTTTCTGGCTTACTTCATGTGGCCGTAAATTTTTTAATTTATTCTTTTAAATTGAAGTATAGTCTGTTTACAATTTTTTTAACTGAAGTATAGTCAGTTTACAATGCATTATACTTTTAAATGAAATGAATCTTACCATGTATTTTTAAATGTCTTTCAGATTGCAAATATATGCCTGTGACATATTTCTGAGTCTGCTGCAATATATTGTGCTTTCACATGCTGGATGCCTTGAGAGAGAGAGAGATGGGAGCCCACAGGTACCACCCCCAGTACACTGACACGCGGCACGCTGTGCACACTGCCACCCTAAGTTACTGACTCCATGTTTTTACAGAAGTGCTTTTACTTCTTTTTTTATAAGAAAGCCCAGTCTTGAGTGATTTAGAAAGTGGTCTGTGAATAAGCCTTTTGAGATACTGTGAACGTTGGCAAAGACTGCTTTTTGCTTTTACTTAGACCACTTTACAGCTTCTAAATATCCAAGGCGTTTAGTGGCAAGTCACTTCTTCATATTGGAAGTGTCACCTGTCCACAGATGACCTTTCGTTCTTCTATCTTGAGGTTCATCATAACAAGAAACATCTTTCAGGTTCCTTTTAGACATGGCATTGATTCATTTACCTCCGACTCTGCAGCTGCAAGCAAGGGACAGGTGAGTCCTGGAATGTGACGTTCTTCTTGCCAGCTGAGAGATACGGGCCCCTTCTCACCCTGCCCGGAGGGTTCATACACAGCTCTCTCTCAACAGAAGTCTGATCCACCACAACTGTTCCCTCAGGTACTGGACCAAGGTTCCATTTTTCTGCATGTGACCCAGAGAGCATGCAGTGCTATCTGGCCATCACAGGTCCTGGAGCTGCAGAGAATGGCAAAGTCCTTGATGTATCACATAGCTTCAAGGACGTGGAGTTCCTTTTCACATGTCCCAAGCCAGCTTCTGTACATTTGTGCCCTTGCATGAATGCAGGTACATTTCTTTTATTCCAGGTACTTTCACTTTCATAGCAAGTGGGTGGCATCTAACTCTGCCGATCTTCAGTGATTATGACAAAAAGTACTTCCTCACAATAGCTGCCACTTTTCCCCAGAGTCCCACTTACCTTGAAGCTCTAAATGGGCAATAGATTTTATGACACTCCCCTCTTCTGATAGCCCTAAACTGAATTAACTGAGGTCTCTTGGTAGCAAAGGGCACTGAGAGTCTCACTGATGACCAAGGGTGTCTCATTCTATTCTAGCATGAAGATCCTATGGAACCAGACACATTGGTAATGACATCAGGGCATTGGGAACAAAGACTGGATTGTACACAATAAATTAAAAGAAACTATAACCTTGGGAACTTACACAAGGGGGGGGGAAACATTTCAGCTGGCATAGGAATATAAACCAGTAAGCTATCATTCCAAAGGGGACAGAGATCCTTCAAATTATGCAGAACCAGTTTCCAATGTAGTTTCCCTAGTAGGATGAAAGCAATTATAGACAACAATTGTCAGGAAGTTCTAGAATTCTCTACTCTTCTGGTTTGGGAGCAGAAGTTACTCCTTTGAACGGAGGTTCTCGGACACTTCAAACATGAAGGAGAAGCCTCAAAGGGGATTCTCAGGAATGGGTGAAATTCTTAAGTTCAGGTTGTCATGCATTAATTTTGTCTCAGCACCCTGTTCAAATGGATTACAAAAGACTGAAATTTCAAGCTCCCCCAAAAATGCACTTGTACATATGGATCAAGTTGATGAGTTAATCATACAGGTAAGGTGAATATTGTAAATTTTATATTAATACAGTTTACAAACAGTGTTCTATAAATAACATTCATGCTAAGTAAGCATCAGTATAATAAGAAAAACCCTCAATGGTTTTCAGTTCCAGGGTAGTTTCTTTGTGAGGAGCTCAGTCCAAGGTCGCAGTACCAGGAAGGTCAAAATCAATGTAGGTGAATCTAGATGGATTCCAACTACCCACACTTATCTCTAAGCACTGAATCAACTGGAAAAAACAAAAAAACTTATGTATGGAAGTAAATTATACTAAAGTGGTAATTCTTGAATACAGGTTGGTAGAGCAGTATAATATAATGAGGGCAGAGGACATACGAGAATTGGCCAAGGGGACTTCTTCCAAAAGAGACACGTATTTCAGAATGTTCTGGTATAGTTTTCAGGTAGTTGTAACAGAAACAACTCAAAGCAACCTCAGAAATAAAAACAGATGAAGATAAAGAAAGAGACAGAAAGATATAGACGGTACAAGTACAGATATAATCTCTTGTGCCTGGGAAGGGATTTCTCGCTATTCACAAATCAGAGGAAAGTCTGAGGGACCAGCGACTGGATACTGCAACTCTGGGCTCTACACAGGCAGAAAAGAGAGGCACTGATAAGGTGTACAGATCCTGGGGCCAGAGTAGCTGGTCCTGTTACTTGCTAACTGTGACCTCGGGCAGTGACCTCACCTTCCAGTGCCCAGTTTCCTCACCTTTAAAATGAAGATGAGTAACAAGAGTTACCTCAAGGGCTATTAAGAGAACTAACTGTATGCCCGACATGGAATTGTCATATTATTAACAGCATCTCTGCTTCTCACTTCTGCTTTGTTTTTGCTGCAGGTTGACCTTGTTCTCTCCTGCAGACATGGCTTCTCCATGTGGCAGATTCCTGAGGAGCTCCAGTTCAGAATTTCCAAAAGGGAAATGGCGTCTTTCACTCACAGTTAATATGTAGGTCCAAGAGGGCACGGATTGGCTCTGCTTGAGTCATGTGCTCACCTCTTGAGCCAATCACGGCCACGAGAAGGATGGGATGTGGACTAGGTCACGTGACACAGGTAGGGAGAGACTATGATTAGAAGGAAAGCAATGGCAAAGCTTCCTGGACACACAAAGCAATAGCTACCCCACATCTTTGAAGGTCCCTTCAGGGACATGCACTCCTCCCCACCCCTAAGTGAGAATGACCACTGTGTGGCCAATTACCCAATGCAATGGGCTATTTACCGGATGCTTACAGCATCACTGGGAAGGAAATAGTCACACTTAACTCATGCAAAAGCCAAAGCATGAAGAGTTTAAAAACCGTATGAGTTTCTATTTAACGGCCCACCTTCCCTATAGAATTTCAGATCTACAGTAGCAGGGATTTTTGTTTTGCACACCTCTGAATCTGCAGCGGCTAGGACAGAGACTCAGATTTAGTTCACACTCAGAAATCCACTGCAGAGTCAATGAATGGCCAGATGCAGCTGCCCAGGGTCCCAGAGCTGGTGAGGGGTGGAGGCACTGGAGTGGCACCTGCAGTCCTCAGTCCCTGGGTCCAGGCCTTTAACCATGATTCAACGTTGGACTGCTCAGGGGAACTGAGATTGATAAATGATTCCGTTTGTTTTCTATGGAAAGTCATTGTTAGCAGACACACCTCCCCAGGACGGTGGTGCCCTGAGAACCTCAACAAGCCACTGTCCTCTCCGCACAGTACAAGGCCGTCTCTGAATGAAGATCATCCCAGTGAAGAGACAGGACACAGAACAGAGAGGCTGAGATGGGGAGGTTGGGGGTGGTGTATCACGGTGGGAAGGGTTCTTAGAAAAGACTGGTAAATTCTTCAACACAGAGAGGAGTCTGCTGAGAGGTCAGGAGTGGGGAGGGAGGACAGGAGGGGGAAGGACCCTGAAAAGCTGGAAGGAAGGGTGAAGGTGGGAAGCGGGGAAAGGCAGGTACCCCCAGCTCAGCGGTCACTCCTCACACAGCCGGGGCCCCAGCACCTCCCTCTCCGCCTGTAACAGTGCTGAAAGGACTGCATGATCTTGTTGGGCGGCACATTTTGAGGGCAGTTTAGCTGGAAGGAGGCATCTGTTTTATGCCAAGTAACACATTCTCTTGGCTTAGAGGAGTCGTTAGTGTCAGGGTGCCTCGGGGGAGGGGTGCGTGCATCTCCCTGGCAGCTTCTCTGTGGTGGGTTAAGGGTCCTGGGAGGAGGGTGCAGAGACGCGGGCAGATGGTAAGGTAGAAAGCAGGTGGACTGTCCCCCAGAGAACCACCCTAACCTTTCTCACCCATGCAAGAAATATGAACCCTGGAGTCACAACCAAAGTTGTGATGAAGTCGAGCTGGGTTTAAATGAACAGATATATACATTTCCCCTTAATCAGAGGAAAAATGTATATATCTCTCATTATATACAGTGAGAATGTATATATTCTTTTTTTTTAGTTATCAATCTCTACTTTGTTTTATTCACAGAGCCAAAAAAGAAATACTGCCTTTTCTGCACAGTTATTCAGCTTAGAATGGATTAGTCCAAGGGGCGGGAGATCGTATGCCAAAGGGAAGAACTACAGAAGAGGTAAAATTCAAATGATAACTGACTTAGGGCATTTCACAGGGCTGAATCGTTAGCACGTCATTCCTGAATGGTTGACCGTTACCTCTGTATTACTGTGTCCGTGTACACACACACGCACGCTATGTCTACCTGTTCTCCCGCATACACACGTGTTCTCTCTGTATATACACATATGCGTGTGTATTAGAATGTACATACCTATTTTCATTATGGATAATGAAAATGTATATATAGTCCTCCTACATGAGGTTTCTAATAATAAATAATACATCCCTCATTTATAAACACTGTATCATACTACATAATAGTTCATGATACACTTAATATTTATTATTTATTAAATCAGTGTATCTGTGCATTTATTCTATTATCTAAACACTGTATCTAGACACACAAACACACACGCACACAGATTCATCTCTGGACTCTCTCTGAGTCACTCCCAGGAGACCTTTCTGCCGCTCCTTGAACATTCCAGATGTGTTCTTCCTTCTGCTTTGTGCTGGAGGTTCCCTCTACTTGGAGTCCTTCTTCCCGAGGTCGATCCACGGCTTGTTGCCTTAATTGATGGTGATCTCGATTCTCAGGTCTCCTCAAGAAGATTCCCTTTCTGCTCCATCTAAAATACCTGTGGCCTTCATCCCCCTCACTACGGCTCTCCACTGTCAGACTCTTCTTTCCTTTTCTTTATGGCAGCCGTCACCACCTGACATCTTACTACCAAATGTCATTAGCTCCAAAACATCATCAAATGGGAGGCACCATTAATTTACATACCACTAATAAACATTTTTAAAATCCACAGGCAGTAAAATGATGGCTTTTCCTCTCTCTGTGGGAGTCACGAAGTACATAAGACTCCATTATACCAGCCTCACATTGCCTGTAAATTGTTCATCTGTATTGGAGGATTTGGCAATTTCTCCTGCATTCAGTTGCACTGTTTGGCTTACGACAGGCATCCTCTACTTGTGGACGTGTTCTTTCCTTAGTTTCCGTAAAGCCTGACTGTTGTCTTGCAAGAAAAGATGGAATTGCATCCATTTCTCCAACAACAAATGTTTGCTTCTCTCATACCAAACTTGTGCCCTGCCACCATGCCTTTGGGTCTATAAAATAATTTTCAGTTTCAAAGCCAGATCATAGTGTAGTCTTTCTAAAGATGTTTTAAGAGATAATTACATTTGACATGCAGAGCATTGGCAGACACTTACTGATAACTCGTAACTCAACTGAACAGTTGACAGGATAGTAGTTTTGGCCAAGTTGGTGCACATGTAGGCTGTGAGGGCTGCATCGTGACTGCCGCCTGCCTGACAACAGTTATATGATGTCATCTATGGTAAAGTACATTCCAGTTTCAGAGATGCTATAAAATGTGAAGATATCTTAGAATAAACAAATACAATAAACACTTATTGCTTATCTGTTGCTCTTTCCTCCACGTGGGAAAGGCAATGACTTGGATTTTCCCTGTAGTTTATATCTGCATCCTGAGCATCTTAATTTACCTAGGCCAGAGGCTGGCGCATAGTAGGTGCTCAATTAAAGCTTGTCTGATGAATGAAGAATGAGTCAGTGAATGAGCATGGGAATCCAAGGAAATTTCAATGCATGCCAGATACTTGGAGGAAGTGCCATCAGAAGGTTGAGGAGTCTCTCTTGAAACAAAAGCCAATCTGACATATAAACTCCAGCTGCATTTGTGAAGGAAAAGGGGAGAAACCATAGTAGAGCTGCTGAAAGCATCACGCCTCGGAGGGAGCGTGCTGAAGGTGAGGGTACCTGGGGTAAACCAAGGGCACATCCAGGATACATCACCGGGTTCTTGCGGCTGAAGATGGCCCTGAATGGGAATGATGCTACTTGTTCTCTCCTTACTCTTAAACCCACTGACATGCCAGGAAAGACAAAAAGGACCCCTGCACCGTCAGGCTCCCCGTGAAGAGACTCTGCCTAGCAAAGATGAGGGTCTATCCTTGGTGACCGCTAACGCCTGCAGCAAACACAGCACAGCAACTCCTTGGATGAGAGCTGAAGTTTCCTGGGAACCTTCCTCCAGCGTCAGCAACCTTCATTTTCTTCTCCGGGTTTCTAGGTCTCTGAATTTGTCAACTCAATTCTATTGTAACCCCAAACTGTCATAAACTTAAACTCTACCTTTCTTTTTCTAGCTGGACCACAACCGTTTCACCAGAATTCACACCTGTCTCTGGAAGGATCCATTTTGAAGTCCAATATGGGATAAAGATACATTCCTTTCCAGCTCTGAGGCTTCAACAGGTGGACAAGAAAGAAATCCACCAGACATAGGAAAAGGATACCAACATCAAATTAAAAGAACAAATCTATCAGAACACATGTCTTCCTATGAGCCACTGTTACAGCCAGACACAGGACACAATTTTGGAAGATGTCGGTACACGTTCCAACTAAGGGTTGAGCTTGTTGAAACTTCCGGTTTCAAAGGTATCTAAGTCACATCCTCCTGTGAGTTATTTATCAGCCTCTTGCGTTAAAATTGCAGCTAGACTCAAACAGGAGAAAACTTCACAGTAATACTGACAAATAATACAACTAGGGAATTTAATGCCAAGATACAGGAAGAACTGGGTTTATTATAAGACAGATGGAACTAGTTTGAGAAAAACTGGTGCAGGCTGTACTGGATGGTATAGCTTAGCTTTGCTTTAGAAAGTTAAGTCTTCTCGAACACGATATCAGACTCTCAGACATCCCATAAAATATGGCCCCTGACTCAGAGATGGAAGAACTCAACCGGCTAGACAGGAGCGGGGCTAGATTTTCTCGGGGCTGGAACTTATATAATGTTCGGAGCCTCTTTGGGTAAAATAACACAAAGCCAGATACAAACGGGATTTTGTTTAGAATGAGAAAATAAATCACAAGTTACAAAACTTAAAAACCAAGACATACAATAAACATCACAAAAATCCAAACTTGGCATGCTATGCTAACAATTAATGGCCTAATGTGATTCTGTAGTACTTGTCTATATTTTCTTTGATCACCTTTCCAAATAATGACAGTTGGAAGTTCCTTTTAGCTTCCTGGGGACATTTGGGAATTTCATGTAAACTGTTAGGTTTATTGTGAATTTGGAAAATCTATGTGTTTTTACCCCCACATTGTAAGATTTAGAACTACCATAGACCAAGCTTTGGTTCTAAACGTTAAAATCTTCAGGTTCTAGGTGACATGTCGAGGTATGAAGTGATCTCTGGCACTGAGCCCCACTGTCTGAATCAAGGGCAGGCTGGCCCAGGGGCCAACAGAAGTTTCCTTAGAAGCCACTCTGACACCTGGACCCTAGCAGTGACTTAACTCACAGAGAGGCACCCAACACATAAATACATGCTGTGAAGTTAAAATTAAATGAACTCCGTTTAGAACTATATTCAGTATCTCATAGGAACCTATAATGACAAAGAACATGAAAAAGAATGTATGTATGTATATGTATGAATGAAACATGCTGTCCACCAAGAACTGACACACCACAATTGACTATACTTCAATTAAAAAAAAAAAAAAAACTCCCTTTAGCCAGACCTCCAGAGCCCTGTGGCCACGCCTTGTCACCCTACATGAGGTGACGTATGATGGAAAAGTCAAGAGTGGAAAGAGATACTGAGTCTTAGCTACTGTCATCAAAATATCATACTCGTGTGGATTTTATAAAAACATGTGAGAATGGGAAACATTCTTCCAGGGTGGCAGGAAGGGCCCCCACAAGTGAGGGCCTGGGAGCGTAAGCTCCCTAAGGTAAATGTGTCTCTGCTGCTGGAGACCTGGACAGCCTTTCTGCAGCCCCGGGTCAGGAGGCCAGTGAGGCAGGAAGAAGGTTGATCCGTCCACCACCAACATTCCAACCCCCCAGCTCAACAGACAACAAGGAAAACTGGCTTCTACGTAGGGGTCAAGGTCAACAGTCAGAAGGAGAAAATACAGTGAGGCGAAAATATAAAAACAAGAGACAAGAAACGATATGCGTAATTAAAGAGGGGCGTATAAAAAGCAGAAAGAAGAAAAAAAGACACAACCAAGAAGACCAAATTAAAATCTATCTGCTCAACCACACCCTTCCATTTTCAGCTGAGGCCCTGAGCAGGAAACGCAGGAAAGCACGGATGGGTCTAGTGATCAGCGTGTGAGGGGATTTAATCACGACCAGGTCACCCACAGGTATCAAGGAAGCAGGCAAGTCAAAGAAGCATGTCTCGTCTCTGAAGCCGCCCAAGTGGCCTTTTCTGTTCCAAGGCTGAGGACAGGCTCGATGTCTCTGATTTGGTATTTCTCACTCCCATTCACTGCTTGATATCTGATAGTCAAGACCCCCGGGCCAGACAGCAGGCCCCCTGGGCAGTGGACCTGGGTGGCGGGGAGATGGCCTTGGAGCAGAAACCCCGCCTCCCACGTTCACACCTCACCTTCCTGACTTGGAAAACACCTCCAGTTAATGAGCAAATCTGGCGTCTGTCAGCTTTTTGTAAGCAAGCATTTCACAAGGTTTACAGAAAAGTAAAGTAAACAGAGTTCTGAGTAACAAAAGAGTGGCGTTTATGCATTCTTTGATTCACTTTAAAGGATGGTATAAACTGACTTTTTAACCAAGCATTAGGCAAGACCTGGGCCCAAGCCATTCTATAATAAACAGTGACATGGCTATATTAAAATATTTACTTAGTGTGTTAAAGTGACTTATAGGAAGAGAGGCTACTACATAGAAGTCCTGAGTATTAAGGCGTCAGGTGCCACGGGCGGCATAAATATTCCATGTGCACTTGTTTATAGGAAAACCCCATCTGGATTTGGCTAAAACAGCAGGCACCCTGGTGACCCCAGTTTTGCTATTGGAAAATATAACACAAGTGTTCACTCATCTAGAGTAACTACAGTGCTAAGTGCCAAATGACAGATGGGAGGGGATTGGCTTTTCTCAATAAAATCCAGGCACTCCATTGTGAAGGGCTTCATTGTGAGGGCTCCCCGGCATTTATAGGCTCTCAGAGCAGATAACGTGGCAGCTCGACGAGGCAAGGTGCTGGGTCAGACTGACCACAGCCTGCCTGTCCAGGATCGCGGCGCCTGCGGACATCCGTGCAAGCTGGACAGGCTTCAGAAGACTTGGCCTGGGATGGTCCGTGAGCATCAACGCCACCAGCCCCTGCCCCACTCCCACTCCCCCTTCAACTCAGCCATGTTGAGTAGTGCTCAGGCATGCTGGGTACCAAGCCTGAGGGGATGAAAAGAACACAGTAAAGAGAGAAAATCTGGATTCGGCCCACTGCTCTTCCACTTACTGGAGAATAATCCTTTGGGCGAAAATGGGGGGGTAGGTGTCATACTGGATGGTATCTCTATGTCATCTCACTGATGTCCTCATGTTCATACTATGGCGCTTGGAGTTCTTTCCCATTTTACAGATTCACTTAAAGCTGAGAATGACTTCAGAGGATGAAGGATCTGCCTGGGCCAGGCCGTGGTCATCCCTTCAGATGAACACATCAACCCTTCCCTGAAGGTTGACTCAAGGGTAGTGGGAGTGATAAAAACAGTAAGAGTAGAGCTATCCTCTGGGGTGAATAATATGATGGGGGAGAAAATGCCTCTGTCCGACAGTATGCCTGTCCAGCAGCACAGAGCTCAAAAATACAACATCTCAAATGGAAACTAAACTGCTGCCTGAAAACTGAACTCTCTACATGACCAGATGAAGCAGCTCCCTTCTCCTGCCCTTCCACGCTACTGCAAGCCTCCCCCAGCTGAGTCTGACTAACAGATTTCTTTCACTTATCTGCTCAGTCAGCAGCCTTGTGATGGGTACCTACCACGCCCAGAGGCCTTTCTACACAGTGAAGACACAGTGATAAGCAAACTCCCGGCTTCTGTGGAGCCGGCCTCCTAGCGGAAGAACAGATAAATGTATGATTGCATAAACGTTTAACATAATTTCACGTAGTGATAAGGAAAGAAACATTAAGTAGGACACAGAAATAAGGAATGACCAGGATTGCCATTTTATGTAGGGTGATCAGGTTAACCGAAGGTGTTAGTTTAAAAGGCGTAGGAATTGTGGGGGGAAGATCAATCTAATTAACCATCTTTGGCATCACAGCTCAAAGTTTAAACTATTTAATCACACGTAACATGAAGGAAACCACACTGAGAATTACTTAAGGCTCTTCTAAGCTTTAACGTTAACTTGTTTTGTAGTCCTAAGAAAGTTGTATCATTTCACAGATAGGGAAACCAAGACCCAGAGAGGTAATATAACACGCTCAAGGCAGCACAGTTGGTGTGAGCCTCTACAGTTTCTTTCACTCCATATTTCGAGAATTGCGCTGTCTAACATGGAAGCCACTAGCCACAGATGAGTATTTACATTCAAACAAATTCAACTTAACCAACAATTCAAGTTCAGGTCCTCAGCCACACTAGCCAAACTTTGAGTGCCCAGTCACTGCAAGAGGCTGGTGGCTGCCCTGGACAGAGCAGACAATAAACATTTCCTCCACTCTAGAAAGTTCTACTGGGGATCCCTGCCCTGGAGTTCTATGGATTCTGTTAGCTCTTGAGGAGAAAAAAAAAAACAACTGTTTGCTTAATACGTTTTCTATTCCTACCAGATGATTTGGCAACTAAGAGACCAATTATGTTGGGTAGTTCTAACCCAAGACTTTGATGCCCAGTCAAGGTGTCTTTCATGCGTGGAAACAAGAAAATGCTTAAGAAACAATACCAGTTATAAAATCTTCTTGGGAAAAAAAGAATCGAAGACATCATCTAACTGCTTAAATGACAAAGACATTAAAGAACCCAAGAGTGGTAAATCATAAATCAGAGTTCAAAAAATTGTATGGCATGCACCAAAAGCAATTAATTCAAAGATTCATCTAAAGAAATGTGATTGCAAATTAAATACAACCTCCTCTAGAAAACTCAAAACATATAAAAATGATTTAACATAGAGTCTGGATTTTAAAATAAAACAAATCAATGAAGGTGTCTGATGGTACTCTAGGTTGACCTTGACAGTGAAGGGATTCCACTAACACGGTCATGGTGAGGGTGGAAATAGGTGCAACTCTTCAATATGTATTAGTAACCTCGAAATTATTAAACTCCTCCCACCTGTTATTTCACTTACAGGAAACAATCCTAAGAACCTCATAAATAGTATCACCAAAGAAATATTTGTCTATTAAGATTTTCATTGTGGCATAAATTATAGAACTCAAAACACTGAAAATATATTCAATAAGAGCAGAATAATTAAATGCTACTATATCCATAAAATACAAGTTCATGCAGCCATTAAAATCATGAATGCGAAAAAATGTACTAACATGGAGAAGTGTAGATGATGTGAGGGAGACAGCTGATGAGAGCTAGCACTTATTCAGTGTTTAGTAAGCTTCGGGCGCTTCTCTCAAGGTCTTAGGTCTTTGTATCATTTACCCCTCAAAGTACCTAGAAACAGTCGGTGCGAATACTGTCCCCAATGTACTAATGAGAAAACAGAGCCTTATAGCTCATTTGCCCTACGCCCCACCAATCGCGAAGTGACAAGGCCAGGTCGTGACTGCAAGCCCATCTGACGCAAAGTCTGTGCTCCCGACAGCTTCCTCCCCAAGAGACTCTCCAAGCTGCATGCTCTTAGTGGTGTTAAAAACAAGTATAAGTATATTTAGAAAAAAAAATCCTGGCTAGAAATACGCCAAAACCTTAACAGTGATTGCCTCTGAATGATGGGGTTACAGACCACTTTCATTTTCTTCTTCAAATCAGTCTTTATTTTTAAATCACGCTGGCAGTGAACATTATTCAAGAATCAAGAGGAAAAATTTTAATGAAAAAGAGAGGCCATCTCCCTGCACAGATTTGTACACCCAAGGGAAAAAAATAATAATTCAAGAGGCAAAGCTAAAAATGGAATTCCAAAGTGTTGCCTGGAAATTAGTGGGAGTTCAAAGGAGTTAAATGAAAGATGGAAAATTGGAGAAGGGCCATTGCTAAATCTTTAAGCTCTTCCAAAAGGTTTCTGTTTGCGGTTGTTGGTTTCTATCGCTCAGCCCTCAACTTAACTGATGGGCGTTCACACAGTTCCTGAGAAGTTAGAGCCGCTCAGAGGCTCCAGTCCCATGAGCCTGCTCGTTGCTGTTGTTAGTTTGTTTTAATGGATTTATTGCCCTGACTAATTTACTATCAGCAGGCTCTTTTTCCCTCTTTCAGTTTTATTATTATAATTTTTTTTTAATCAGGCAACACTTTGTTGAGCAAACCTGACCCTGAAGAATGCTTGCTGGCACACTGTCCAAGAAGTCTAGCAGAAGTTGGTATGATTATCTTTACGAGTGAGGACAGTTTAGTCTAGTTCCTTTTTGTGTTGAATAACACCGTCACACACAGTCCCCCAACAAATAGGAGAGTTGGTCTTACCTTTGAGTGGGTGTTCACCAGCGCTCACGGTGCAGAGAAGTCACAGACAGTAACTTACCACAGCGCAGCAAAGCCACCGTCAAGTTACGTATTTGTCAAGCTCATTATCATACTTCAGGTTTGCCAGTAGTTTCTCTGCAGTATCTGGAGGTCTGTTCCACCACTGTCATCCATGCTTGGCATTCAGTCCCAGGGAGGCAAATTCTAGTATCACAACAGTGCCCTGGCAAGTGAATATTAATTATTCAAACGTTAAGGAATTAATTTCTCTGGGGCCTCTCTAACATCTAAATTTCCATTTCAGGCTCTTCACTTCTTAGACCCGACCGAACAACTCGTGGGGGAGGAGGGATGGGATAATGCAAAAAGTTCAGGAATCAGAGTCACCCAGACTTGGGTTTGAATCCTGCTCTACCATTTAGTAGCTAAAACCTTTAACAAGGGTTTAAATGCTTTGAGGCTCATTTTCCTAGGAGTTGGAGCATTAGGATTAAGATTCAAGAGCTAACACATATATATATATATACACACACGCATTCATGCACGTGTGTGTGTGTGTGTAAACGCCTAGTATGATGCCCGCCATGGAATAAGTGCTTAATAAACCTGCTCTCTTTCCATCCTCATTACTCTCAGAAATGCACCTGCCCAACAATGAACTTCTTGGGACCTGAAGCACAGGAAGGGTGGTTTCAGGCCACTCTCTGTTTTTACTTAATCAAGCTTGAGAGATTCTCTCTGAGATGAAAAACATTCCATTCTAAAGATGGAAGAAAGCAGAACTTCCACTAACCTTTCTTCTCGGCTCGTTCATTTCCATGCTATGTCATGCCCTCAACAATAAGACTGTCAACCTCACATGGAAATAAGCGTTATCCATATCCTGAGACAGCTCACAACCACCGCCCGGAGACAGTGCCCCCAGAGGACGCTGGTCCCACTCCTCTCCCTTTTGCTCCTCATCCTGTGTCAAGAGTGGGAGATGCTGCAGATCCTCAGTCTTGTTGGTCAGGCCAAGATGGGCCACCTTGGGAACTCAGTCTCACTCCCTCCTTTCACAGTATGTGATGTGTTCTGAAGTTATCATCAGACCTTTCTGATCTTTGTAGCTGACTGATTGGTTGGGTTATGCTGCAGTAACAAACATCCTGAAATTCTCAGTGGCCTAAAGTAACAAAAGTTGACTTCTTGGTCATGTGATGTGTCCACTGAACATGAGCTAGAGTCTTTGTTCCAAGATCTCCCTCACTCCAGGACCCAGGCTAATGCAGCATCCACTCTACCAACACTGCCAGCACCTGTAACAAAGAGAAAACAGAATTCAGGTTGGTCCTGGACAGTTATACCTGGAAGACAACACATTCTATTTTAGTAACTAAAATAAGACATATAATCATGGTAGAATCTGAGAGGGCAGAAACACCAACCACTACCACATGCCTTAAAGAAGACGACATTTTTCTTTTTAATACCCATCACACACCGACAAGACACATGAATCAGTAATACTAGCCCCAACTTAAAAAAATAAATATATGTCCCTGAAAGAAAGAATTGGTAAGCTGGACTTCATTAAAATTAAAAATTTCAGCTTTGCAAAAGACACTGTCAAGAGGATGAAAAGACAAACCACAGACTAAGAGATAATACTTGCAAAAGACATCTGTACCACAGTTGTTTATCCATTCACCTACTGAAGGACATCATAGTTGATGTCTATGGGCTGTGACTCAAAATATAAAAAGAACTCTTAAAACTCACCAATAAGAAAACAAACATGATTTTAAAATGGGCCAAAGACCTTCAAAGACATCTCACCAAAGAAGATACACAGATGCCAAAAAAGCATATGAAAAGATGCTTAGCGCCAAGTGTCATTAGGGAAATGCAAATTAAAACATGCAATACCACTGCACACCTATTAGAATGGCCAAAATTCAAAACACTGACACCACCAAATGCTGATGAGGGCGTGGAGCAACAGGAACTCTCATTCCTTGCTACTGGGAATGCAAAATGGAACAGCTGCTTTGGAAGACAGTCTTGCAGCTTTTTAAAATAAAACTAAACATACTCTTAATACACAGTCCAGCAGTCACACTCCTTGGTGTCTACCCAAATGAGCTGAAAACATGTTGACACAAAAACCTGCACGTGGATGTTTATAGCAGCTTTACTGATATTTTCCAAAACTTGGAAGCAGTCCTTCAGTGGGTGAATGGATAAACAAACTGTGGTCCATCCAGACACTGGAATGTTATTCAGCATTAAAAAGAAATGAACTATCAAGCCATGAAAAGACATGAAGGAACCTTAAGTATCTATTACTAAGTGAAAGAAGTCAGTATGAAAAGGTTCATAATGTACGATTCCAACTATATGACATTCTAGAAAGATAAGATGGAGTATAGAGATTTTTAGGGCAGTAAAACTATTCTGTGTGACACTATAATGATGGACACATGTCATTATAAATTTTTCTAAAGCCATAGAATGTATAACATGATGAGTGAACCCTAAGGTACACTATAGGCTTTGGGTGATAATGGCGTATCAGTGTCGGTTCATCGACTGTAACAAATACATCACTCTGAAGGGGGACACTGATAAAGGGGGGTCTGTGCATGTGTGAGGGCAATGGGTGTATGGAAAATCTCTGTCTTCCACTGATTTTTGCTTTGGAAGATGCTGTGAACCGAAAACTGCTCTAAAAAACCAAGTCTATTTTTAAAAAAGTGAATGCACGTCATAAAGGTTAAGTGGCTTGAGTAAGGTCATGCAAAAGAGTGCCTCGCACACGTTAGATAATAAATATTTGTTGAACGAGTGAGTGAAGGCATATGTGAACTAATAAAAAAGTAAAATGATGGAAGCCAGGGTGCAGATACGGGTGACCTGGTTCTTGATACACAGTTCTTTCTGCTTACAGCTTACTACCACCCGCCTCCTCTCCCACCTCCCGCCCCACTCAGGCCATTAGCAATTAAGTTCCATCTCAGGAAGCTTTCTGGGTTTGACTTTTCTGTGTTTGTATAATAACTGGGATTCCTGAGTTCTAGAATGGCAAATAGTAAACAATGACCATCGTAATAAAACACGAGCATGTGGACATACACTCACAGACACACAAAAACACTCCGCTTATAATTAGAACAGCCAGGGCATAGAATAAAGGAAATATTAATCCACACAATTCAGACCAAAACCTGCTACCTAGGACGAAGTTGCACTAGCAATGTCTGAGTCTACAGACTCATTATTTCTAATTTCGCTCCACTTTGGCAGTGACACCAAGTTTCCAGAGGTGGTACTCTCCTGGAGAGATAACTGCAGTGTCAGGGTTAAACTTAGGAACCTAAAGACTAAAAAAATGAGAAAAGAGACAGAGTATTTAAGTGAAAACGCCTCTAGGACCAGGCGGGACAGAGAGAATAAAAAATTCCTCATCCATGAGAATCAAGAGCTGCACGTGAGCCAAATACATCTGCTGAATGTTGAAAGTGACGAAACGCAGCTCAGAGAGAGAATGTACTGAATCATTAAAAAAAATTCCTAAGAAACTTCATGAGTACATTGAGACACTGCTGAAGTATGCGCTTTGATGGCTCATGGAAATATCCTGGGGAAATGACTCAAACGGTTTGGAAGATGCAGCCTCCTCGCTTGGGTGATTCACGAATCGAGGTGACAAGAGAAAGTCAACGTAACCGTAATTGGGAGTTTCATGGGATCAGGTAGAATCCTGTGAGTGGTGCCTCACAAAGGCATCCAGACATTTAGGAATGGTGTGCAATGGAGATGGATGGAAGAAGAAAAGGTGGATTATTTCCTTCTAGGTTTTTTATTTTTGATAGATAAAACAGTTATGATTCAAACATTTCAGAGTACAAAGCAGGACACAGTGAAAAGTCCCCCCACCCCAACTCCCATCCCAGCCACTCAATTCTCCTGCTCAGAATCAATGACCATTTCCTAGTATCTTCTTCCACACACATTATTATGCAAATCCAGACAAATCAATGTTCTAAATTGTCCTTTTCATTCAAATACTAACCTATTGTTCAAACTATCAGGCACCTAAAATAGAGCTTAGAGGCAAATCTTAGAGTTAAACACATAGAGAGAGAAAGAAAAAGAAGAAGGAATTCACTAACATATGAACCCAGTATAGTCTGACTCTACACCCTTAGGGAGATGTATTTTAAGAATAAAAGGAATTCTGAAGAAATCTGAATGTTACTTATTTATTTGTTGTTTGGTAGTGATGTAGGGGAGTTATTCTGAAACTATTTTGAGCATACTGTAGAAAAGAGAAAAACAAACAAATTGATGTAATTGGGGAGGGTGGGTTCTCACATGAGAGAGAGAGATAGAAATATGAGGAAAGACCCCTGTGTGGCTAGATTAAAATGATCTCATGAACTGAATGTGTCTCCCCTACCCCTAAAATTATATATTGAAGCCCTGACACTCAATGAGATGGTATTTGGGGGTGGGGTCTTTGGGAGGTAACTGGGTTTAAATGAGGTCATGAGGGTGGGGCCTTCATGATGAGGTTAGTGTCCTCATAAGAAGAGGAAGAAAGAACAGAGCTTTCTCTTCCTCCACCCTGTGAAGACGCATGAGAAGATGGAACCCTTGCTGGGGTGCTGGGGAACTGAACGGGCCAGCACCTTGATCTTGGACTTTCCATCCTTCAGAACTGTGCAAAATAAATGTCTGCAGTTTAAGCCAGCAGGCTATGGTATTTTGTTATGGCAGCCTGGGCAGACTCAGACAGATGAGAACTATTAATACCAACTAGTTCCAATCACTGAAAAGGTCTAAAACCATGGTCATTCCACAAGCAAGGAGTACATCTTGTAAGTGCCCAGATCTCAGTTTCTAAATACTGTTTCCCATTAGGAAACAAAACAGAACAAAACAAAACCTCAGGGAGTCTTGGGAAGTGGCTCTTTCTGGGTCAAAAGCAAAGAAAATACAAAGTGGCCCTGGAATATTTTACCACTGTGTCAGAAAGTGAGGACTTGCTCAAAGACTGATCCAGACATGTCAACGAACCAGAAGCCGGTGCGAGGGGGCTTCCAATGGTCGGGTTTGGAGTATAGTTTTGAGCATTAAAAAAAAATAATGATAGTGGATGATAACACTGAATTTAAAAAAATCAGTTAATGTACAATATGGTAAAAAGAAGGAGGAGGGGAAGTAGGGGAGAAGAGGAGGGTGAGGGAGGAAGAGGAGGGACCCTTCTTTCCAAAGAACACAGACAATAAAATAAGATCAGTGGATTCAGAAAATAACTATTTTGCCACCTCCAATGTACTAATTGGTTCAGGCAAGACTCCACAGTGCCTGGAGCCAATAAAGTCTAAAGGCTCGTCCAAATCTAAGATTATATAATTCAAGTAAGTTTGACAAGTCTCCGTGAAGGAGTCATCAGACTCCGTGGAGTGAAGTTCTGTGTGCACACCCATGGGATCTCATAGCACCGCCCCTTGGATGCTCAACCGGTCTGCTCTGTGGCCGTAACTGGGTACCACAGGCTGGGCGGCTTTAACAACTCAAGTGTATTTTCTCATAGTTCTGGGGGCTGGAAGTCCACGATCCAGGTGCCAGCAGATTTGGTTTTTCGTGAAGCCTCACTCTTGGCTTGCAGACAGCGGCCTCTCCTGCTGCCCCTTCACGTGGGCTCCCCTCTGTGCCCATAGGCCCCCCCTCTGTGCCCATAGGCCCCCGATGTCTCTGAATATGTTCAGATTTCCTCTTCTTACCAGGAGACCAGTCATGTTGGATTAGAGGTCTCCAGACAACCTCATTTAACTTTAGTCACCTTTTAAAACCCTATCCACAAATACACTCACATTCTCAGGTGCTGGGGTTTGGGGCTTCAGCATACGAATTTGAGGAGAATACAGTTCAGCCCATCTCAGACATGCTGTGGACAACATACCATGTACAACAGGAGTTACTGTGGAGCAATCAGGCAGCCGCTACCTTCACCCAATGAGCAAACTCCACATCATCAAGAGCATTGCTCTAACATTCTTGGCAAAAATGTTTCGCTCGAACCTCATTGTGAGGAAACAACCAGATAAATCCAGATTATGAAAATTTTTACCAGACAGCTGGCTGGTTTTCTCCAAAAAGATCGTCATGAATTACAAAAAGCAGGTAGATGAGAGGAACAGAAGCTAGAGAGACCTGACAACCAAATTCTAAACACTAGACCTTCAAAAACAAAATCTATAAAATTATTTTGTGATAACCAAGAAGATGTGAATAGTGTGTTAGATGACACTGTTGCCTCAGTGCTAAATTTCTTAGGAGTGTGGTGGTGTGACTTTGTACTTAGGTATGAATGTTATGGTTTCTACAGTTTATTTTCAAATGGTTTCCCCCAAAATACCTGCAATTAACAATTAACAAGTTTACCTGAAAATCACATATTTATCCGAATATTCTTACAACTCTTCTATAAAAATTTTCAAAATGTAAAGTTAGAGGGAATAAGAGATGGACAGATAATATCTACATCTTTTGGAGTTAACTCCCTATCACAGATAAAGAGTATACTGGTTCTGTGTCACATCCATATATTTTCCACATGTATCATTATTTAACCAGTTCTCTATTACTGAATATTATCTTTAATATTTTTAAATTAAAAACAATAGTGCAAAAATAATCCTGTGCATACATGTTTTTGGACATGTGCAAGTGTATCTTTAGGATAAACTCCTAGAAGAGGAACTGCTAGCTTCAAGTTTTTTCTTGATGACCATAAGCAGGCACTGAATTTCCAGGCAAACAGTTATTTTGTTCAGGTCGCTGGAATTCTGAACCAAAGTACAACCAGCCAGTCTCAAAAGCAAGCCTCTTCAATTCATGGTGAAGAACTGATTTCTTTACCTTAATGGTTTAATTTAAGGCTTGAATTATTCAACTTTAAATGCAAAACATCTAACACAGTGTGTTGTACATGGGCATTCATCAAATGTGTTTGAATGAATGAGTGAATGAATGAATGGAAGCTTCTAGACACCAGAAGCATTAACTGTGGAATTATAAAATAAACACGTCCTCCCTCCCCACATTCCAAAGAGGCTGGGAGAATCTTAATGGCATCTCACTGTAACACACTCACAAATTAGATGTCAAGGCACATCTCCTATGGACGTCATCCAAGTCACCAAAATGACTTCCTTATAATGGCCTCCCAAGACAGAATTACAGTGTAGCCGCTGGGAATTTAAAGTTTATAAAACACTGTGAATTCTCTAGGTCCTTGCGCACTCCCTGTGGCTGCTGTTTTTATCTCTGCTGGTCTGGTTCCTCCATCGCTTTGCTCCATATCAGGGCTATTTAGATCTCACCAGGGCCCAAGCCCATTGAGGAGACAGGATTAAGGGACCTCGAGCCAAGTCACTTTATCCCTCAAGGGTTCTATTTTATCATGTATAAAATAAAGGTGTTGAAGCACTAAGATTTCTTTCCATATTCTGCAGTTCTTTGAAGAAATCACGGTTATCAATCCGCAACATGAGTGGTAATAATATCAACCACATATGACAAGGGAACAAAATTAGCATTAAAATATCAACCAGCACAGTGTAGCAGGATTATTCTACACATCAGAGGAAGAAGGTTTCCATAAATCGGTTTCCCAAATGAGCTTCTCCTTGGCCAGCTTTATTCATTCGGGTTCTTGGAGGTAAGTAAGTAGCATCAAAGTCTTGAGTATAAACCTGCTTCCACACTCAGAGGTCCAGTATCTATCGCAACATGCCACCAATAGCTTGTACAAATCATTCACTGCTGAGGACATGCTATCTACAGAGTACTCGAAGTGCAGATGCAGACTAGAAAACTTTCTGAGTTCCACCTCCAACCATTAGCACATGATCCTCTCCCAGTGAGCCAGCTATAAAATAAAAGCTAACGATTCTTTGCCCACATGTTCCTCAAAGCTCATTCCCTTCGTAAGAACCATTTACTATCCAGCAACTCGTAGACAGGTATTCCTAACTCTGAAGTTACCCTCTCAGGCCAAGACAGGTTCTCTCAAGGAATCACACGATTGCTTTCCTATTTTAAAAGAAAAGTTACATATGGTTCCTAGCACAGAAGAACCAAAATGATAAAGAGGATAGAAAGCCATCTCTTTGCAGGAATATTTCAAGGTAATGGCACCCTCTGGAGAGCAAAATTTCAAGAGGTGGAATTTTCAGAGTGGCAGATCTTGGCTCAGTTTGACGGAGACCTCAAAAAGTAGAGGTATCCAATAATGGAATACATTTTCTGTGACTTTTTGAGTTCTGAAGAATGTGAAGAATTCAAGAAAATGTAATTCTCAGGTATGGCATGGGGTGAGCTATTGAAGCCAGTCAATTATAAGGACTGGCCCATACATAAAATCCTATAATACAAGTAATATTACAAGACAAAGCTCTTTCATGAAATAATAATCAGACTTCAGTAATATTTTCCATCTTCACAAAAGGGAGAATGAGAAACAGAATTTATTATAAGATTGTTCAGATTATGAAAAAAGAAAGCAGAAGGCAGTGATCCAAGTAGAGAATTAAAAGTAATAAAATATGACTACAAAATTTATGGCCATACAGAAGCATAAAACTGAAGACAAAGTGGAAGGGTACATCAAAGATTACAAAGATCCAGTGCTTGCAAAAAATATATATAAATCTTGCATGGTCAACTGCAAAATTATGACTCACTGAAAACTGAAGGGTAGTTTTTCCATGAATTAGAAGTACAAATTTTACTATAAAGGAATTAAAATGAATGCAAATCACAAAACAACATAAACAAAATTAAAAGGAAAGTATTAATGCAATAAGATAAGGAAATAAGATGTACACAGATTGGAAAGGAAGAAATAAAACTGTCTTTGTTCACTGATAGCATAATTTGCTATGCAGAAAATCCAAAAGAACTGACAAAAAGCCTTCTGGAACTAACAAGTAACTATAGCAAAGTTGTAGAATCAAGTTTAATATATAAAAGTCAATCACTTTTCTGTATACCAGCAATAAATACACGGAATTTGAAATTCAAAACACAATACCATTTACATTAGCACCCTCCAAAGTGAAATACTCAGTTATAAATCTAACGATATGTATATAAGATCTATATAAGGAACACTACAAATCTCATATGAAAAAAATCAAAGAAGAAATGGACAAATGGACAAATGTCCCATGTTCATGGATAGGATAGTTATGTTAATATGACAATTCTGCACAACTTGATATATAGATTCAACACAACCTCAGTTAAAACCCAGAAAGTTATTTTATGGATATCAACAAGCTAATTCTAAAATTTACATGGAGACACAAAAGACCCAGAATAGCCAACACAGCATGGAAGGAAAAGAACAAAGTCGGAGGACTAACATCAATCTGATTTCAAGACTTACTACGGAGCAACGTATTGAGGACAGATGAGTACTGGCAAGAGTAGAGACAAATATATCAATGGAACATAATAGGGAGCCTAGAAATAGACCCACATAAATACAATTGACAGATCTTTGACAAAGAAATAAAGGCAATACAATGATGAAAAGATAATCTTTTCAACAAATTGTGCTGAAACAACTAGACATATACAGGCAAAAATATATGAGTCTAGATACAGACCTTATACCTTTCATAAAAATAAATTCAAAATGGAGCACAGACTTAAATGTAAAATGCAAAACTATAAAACTCCCAGAAGATAACACAGGGCAAAATCTAGATGAGCTTGGGTTTGGTGATGACTTTTTAGATACAACACCAAAGGGACCCATGAGACAAACAATTGATTAGTTGGATTTAATTAAAATTAAAAATTTCTACTCTGTGGCAATGTCAAGAGAATGAAAAATCAAGTCTCAGACTGGAAGGAAATATTTGCAAAAGACATATCTGAAATAGGACTATTATCTGAAATATATAAACACCTGTTGAATATAAAGCTCAACAATAAGAAAATGAGCAACATGACTAGAAAATGGTGCAAAGAAGATACACAGATGGAAAACTGGTACGTGACAAAATAGACAGCAATACAGCAATAGTAAAGGGCTTTAATACTCCACTTACATCAATGGATAGATAGATCATCCAGACAGAAAATCAGTAAGAAAACACTGGCCCTATATCACATGTTAGAGCAAATAGACTTAACACTTGTATATAGAACATTCTACCCAGAAGCAACAGAAAGTACATTCTTCTCAAGTGAACATGGAACATTCTCCAAAAAAGATCATATATCAGGCCACAAAACAAGATGCAATAAATTTTAAAAGATTGAAATTATATCCAACATCTTTTCTAACCACAATGGTACGACACTAGAAATAAATTACAGGAAGAAAACTGGAAAAGTCACAAATATGTAGAGATTAAACAATATGTTACTGAACAACCAACGGGTCAAAACACCTTGAGACAAATGAAAATGTTAATATAACACATCAAAAGTTATGGGATGCGGCAAATGTAGTTCTAAGAGAAAAGTGCACAGTTGAGAATGCCTACATCAAGAAACAAAACAAGACAAAATCTCAAATCAGCAATCCAACTTTACACCTCAAGGAACTAGAAAAGGCAGAACAATCGGAGCCCAAAGATAGAAGAAAGGAAATACTAAAGATCAGAGTGGAAATGAATGGGAGACTAAAATGAAAACAACACGGTTAGACCGAGAGAATATTATGCTTAGTGAAATGTCAGAGAAAGTTTCACAAATACTGTATGATATCACTTATATGTGTAATCTAAAAACAACACAAGCAAATGTATATGCAAAACAGAAACAGACTTACATATATAGAAAACAAACTTGTGGTTATTAAAGTGGAGAAGGGAGGAGGGAAGAACAAATTAGGGGTATGGGATTAACAGATACAGATTACTATACATGAAATAGGTAAGCAACAATACACTGTATAGCACAGGGAATTAAATAATTCTCTTGTAATAACCTATACTGAAGTATAATCTGCCAAAATACTGAATCACTATGCTGTACATCTGAAACTAACATAACTTTAATTAGAAAAAATTTTTAAATAAGTAAATAAATAACAATTAAAAATTTTAAGACAATAGAAAAGATCAATGAAACTAAGAGCTGCTTCTTTGAAAAGATTAACAAAATTGATAAACCTCTAGCAAGACTTACCAAGAAAAAAGAGGACCCAAATAAATAAAATCAGAAAAGAAAGAGGAAATACTGCAACTAATATCACAGAAATACAAAAAATCATGAGAATATTATAAAACAATTACACACCAAAAAATTGAGCAGCCTAGAAGAAATGGATAAATTTCTAGAAACATATATCCCACCAAGGCTGAATCATGAAGAAACAGAAAATCTGGACAGATTACTAGTAAGGAGATTGAATCTGTAACAACAATTTAAAAAAAAAAAGCAACTCTCAACAAACGAAAAGTCCAGGATGAGAGAGCTTCACTGGTGAATTCTACCAAACATTAAAAAAATTGTTTTTTGAAGTATAGTCAGTTTACAATGTTGTGTCAGTTTCTAGTGTACAGCATAATGTTTCAGTCACACAAGAACATACACATGTAACAACTTGCTCTTATTTCCTCTCCCTAGTTATGGGAATGTCCCACGTCCACCAGTGACACCCTTATGTCTGGGAATTTTGCTCCAATTTGGAAATTGCCCTCAAGCCTTCACCTCTGATAGAAAAAGTTCTAACCACATCCTCTCCCAGTCCACCACCTCTTCTCAAAACCAAAGCCACTTCCACTCCCCTGCCAGCTCAATGGCAGAGAATATGGGTGAATTGTTCTGATGCTGACCTGTACCATCAATCAACAGTTTAACTCACAGGAGACTGTATGTCTTTTCCCACGTACACCCACTCTTTTTGTGATGCTTGAATTTTCTCTTGTCTTTCCATTCTTGTAACCAAGCAGGACCCTATGGGGTCTTCCCAGGACAGACCCACCCTTCCCCATATCCTCTGCTATAGGCTCCTCTCTGGAGTACTCAGATAACAGTATCTGATGCGCATTTCCTGAGTTGTTCTACAGATGCTAAAACCCCCACCAAAGGCAAGAAATGAACTCCTTGATGATCATGAGCACGCAGACCCCAAACCTTCTGGTGCCTAAAATTGATAATGTTAACCCACGTGACACCTCCCTGTTACCTCATTATCAACCAATCGGAGAATTGTGCATGAGCTGATCACAGACCCTGCGACATCACTCCCTTACCCAGCCTTCAAAAACACTTTGCTGAAACCCTCAGAGAGTTTGGAGTTCTAGAGCACAAGCCACCAGTTCTCCTGACATTGGCACCTTTATAGTAAACGCTGCACTTTTTTTCACCGCAACCCAGTGTCAGTAGATTGGCTGTACTGTGCGTGGGTAAGCCGACCCAAGTCTGGTTCCATAACATTCTGATAGATTTCAGTTTATTGCGAGATCATTAGCTCTCGGGAAATTTGCTTGCTCGGCTCCCATCCAGGTACACACAGCTCAGTAAATTCTAGCAGTTTGATTTCTTTCATCTCTCTTGAGTCACAGTTTAGCCATACTGGTTGGGAAGAACTTCCATTCTGAAGAGACTTCTGTTTTTGCTGTTTTGTGTCAAGTTAACTGAATTATTTTTTTCACTTAGATCACCTCTTCACTCTCCCTCCTCCACTTCCCCTGGTTTTGGGTAGAACAGTGAGATGTTTCTGTAACTTTTTCTATTATTTTCTCTCCTCCGTGTGGCTTCTGCTGTGGTTAAGGTACTTATGTCATGTGTTAATTTCTATAGTAATCCATTTTTCTGTTTCTAGATGACATGTTCCAAGATTATGGATATGAGACTGTATCCATGCTTTGATTTGAATGCTATTGGGATATTTAAAAAGATATTTTCAAAAATTGGGGGTTCAAAATTTGTACCTCTTGGGGAGTGACAGACTTGTTAGGTATCTTCACTGTGGTGGTGGTTTCCTAGGTGCACACACCTATCAAAAGCCATTAAATTGTACATCTGAAATATGTGTAGTTTACTGTACAGAAATTATGACACAATAAAGTTGTTTTAAAAATGTACATTTTAAAAAAATGTACATTTTGCTTTTTGCTGGATTGGAAAAATTTGCAAACACTTTCTAAGCAGCCACCTTTTCCAAGTAGTTCTCAGAATTTGTTTTAATTAAGCAGCTTAAAGGACTTTTAACCACTGACTTAGATCATTTCCAATAAATAGATGACTTCTTAGAAACTCACTCAATCAGACTAAGTAATGTGATGAATACATGTTAACTAATTTAATGGTGAAAAAATAGTTTCATGGAGAAGTATTGTGAGACTCAAGGACCATTGAAAAAATTAAAACAGAAGATTCCAAAGAAAGCCACCCTTGGTGAATCACTGATAGGGAAGAAAATAGTGTTAAAGAGAGCAAAAATGAAGGCCAGGAAAATGTGCTGGCCTCAAAGATGATATGCAAATTAGTACTTCAATGATTCCAACCCTGTGTGATGCTGGGAAAGTCCCTTACCATCGCTAAGCCTCAGCTTTCTCATCTAAAGAGTGGAGATTAAAAAAAAAAAAGCCTGCCTACATCATAGCCTTTTTCAGGGTCGAATGAGACAGTATACACAGTTTTACCATGCTGTCCGGCACAGACAGAGCCCACCAGAGGTCAGCTAATTAGCATTGTTATTCCAATTACGGTTTTGAAAAATCAAAAGGAAGAGACCAGTGCCACCAACTGTGACACCTCTGTTCTTTTATCCTGCAATATTTGCTCAGGCTCTCCAGTTGTGTACAGCATTCATGTGTCAATCGGATTTTAAGTTTGTACCTTAACCCTCTGGTTTGGCTAATACACAAAGGACACACCTTGATTTCACCTACTGAGTCAATAAACAAATGGATTTAGGATCACAAGACACAGAAGAGGAGACATTTATCCAGGACTTAATGGAGAAAACTGATTTGACACCCTGATTTCTGCATTAATTCTGAGACCAGAGAGAAATGACCCTTCCCTTGGGCTCTAAGAGGAGGGAGATTTAGGGCACTTGAAATAGTTCAACAATTTAGATGTGAACAGCAGCCCCAGTGTCAGACCTCCCTCGGGGCAGTCAGACTGCTGAGGCCCACATGCAGAAGTTTACACACAGTCCCCACAAAACGGGGAGTCCTAATACCATGTCCAGACTTGGGATTCAAGATATACAGACACTAACTACTAGATAAATAGATAAACAATAAGGTCCTCCTGTGTAGCACAGTATCTTATAGTAACCTACAATGAAAAAGAAGATGAAAAGGAATATACGCATATATATGTATAACTGAAACATTATGCTGTACACTAGAACTTGACACAACACTGTAAACTGACTATACTTCAATTTTTTAAAACAAACTGAAAAAAAATAAGGAAGCAGGAAAAAGAAAAAAATGATAAAATACTGTTTCCTTTCCCCATCAACAGGTAATAAGAAGCAATATGCAAAAAAAAATGCTTAAAAGATGGAAAGAAATTATCTTATCCTCTTTGTTTCTAATGATACGAGCTTACCTCATTCACCCTCCACACAGTCAATATAGTATTATGTAGCAAATTAAGATGAGACCAGGAGCTAAACGGTAAGAGGCCACAGTGCATAGACCCAGGGTCCCTACAGGAAACAGTGGGGTCCACTGGCAGGATTAAGGGAGTGAGAGGGTGAGTTACCCAGTGGTCAGTGACAGAGGGAAGCTGTTAGCCTTTACATTGGCCAAAAAGGGACAGTAGGAGGGAGCTGTGTGGGAGCACCTGGAGGGAGCTGGAGGCGTGGAAGGGGAGCCGCTCTGGGGATTAGCACCTGACCTCTCTCTCCCCCTGCCCTCCCATCTCCTGCTCTGGCTCCCACTGGCCAAATCCACCTGAGAGTCAAAGGTAAGAGGAGCCCAGGTAACAGAGTCCACTGGGGTCAGTCTTCAAGGGCGCAGAGCAAAGCAGAGTAGGACCGAGAATGAACTGGGGACAGAGGTGAGGGGTGGGTGGGAAGCAGTCAGCACAGCCTGACACACAGACCCAGAAGACGTGGCTGACGTCCTAAGCCGAGTCTCGTTACTTCTGTGTGATCTTCTCAAACCAGGGAAGAACAGCCGCCCAAGGGCTGCACTTGGGTGGCCAATCGGATACCTGAAAAGAGTGTGTGGGTTTTTTTCAATTTTCCAAAGAAATTAAGCAATTTCCATCATCTTCCCCAAGGCTGTGATGTCAGACTGTTTTCGTCTCAGCTAAGCTACTTCAAACACTGTCATGTATTTCTATAAACTTGAGTTATGGGGTTCTGCTTTCACGGTTTCAATATACAATCTAGAGGCAAAGACTCTGTCGCTATGTCAGGGATGTTCTGGTCACAAGACACATGGCCCCACAGCACGGAAGACAAGCCAACTGGCCCTGCTAGACCCAGCCGACCTCCGTCTGCCATGCTGGCTTGGGGGATTTTATTTTAAAACCTGAGTATTTGTACAGTTTGCATTCTTGGGGAGGTGATAGAGTCTATTAACCTCCAAGCACTCTCAATTGCTTTATCTTTTTGCTAAGAGAAGCCAGGCGGCCTGGCTGAGAGGACCTATCTGCCTTGGCTTAGTTGAGACCTACCTGTTGTTATTAAACCAGAGCAGAATTATTTTTAAGTTCCATTTTTACATTAAACATAATAATTTTGCTGTGTTTGGATTCCCGAGGGCTCTCTGGACACTGTAATTTACTTCATTGTTCTGACACTGCCCCTTCTCCCACTCCTGTGAATTCCACACTCTACGTGAAGGGAGTGGTGGGGAAGGGGTGAGGGAGGGGACAGGATGAGAAGAAGACATGAGAACAATCACCAAGACTCCTGGCCCTCCCTGGAGGGGCTGGAGTTGTGGGGGATTGGCCTGACCAGTTTGTAGAATCCAGAGAGTCAGATGCAGGAAAGTGAGAGGTTATCCTTCTTTCCAGTCTCCTTCCATAGATAATTCATTGGACATCCAGTAGCTTTGGCATAATTCCTTTCACAGCCTTTTTTGCAGTTTCTGTAGGTGAACCAGAGATGCTGGAGTTATCCTGACCTGAAGCAGACTTTCAGATTTGACTGGCTGTGTGACCACAGGCAGGTTGCTTACCTCCTCTGACCATCGTGCACACAGCTTCTTGCTCAAAGGAGAGTGCTACACAGACTGTGCTGATGCAGAATGAAGAAACCCTGGTCTTCCCCTGGAGAAAGTCTGAGAAATGTGGGCCAGTAGGGTGAGATCTCCACCTCTCAGACACTATACAGGATACAAGGCTGCAGAGCCCGGCGTCTGGTAGGGGCTCAGGAAACAGCAGTTCCTTCCATTATTCTGTCCTGAAGAAGACTTACAGGACCTTACAGTCAATACTTAAGACCTACGAAACCTGACCTCGCTCCAAGAGAAAACACAGGGCAGAGTGTTGCCAGAATGCCATGTTAGAAGCCTTTATTGGGGAGGAAAGATGTGCCTGTGAATCCTTGTCCCCAAACTTAACTGAGAACACAGTGGGGTCCAAAGAAGCAGCTCTCTCACCTCTCCATCCAGGAGGAGCCCCCCAACAGGAGCTACAGACAACATTAGTTTCAAATCAAGCTTCAGTTTACATGACGTGGTCATTTCCAAGGGGCTGAGAATTTTTCCCAACTGACTCCTGGATTCTCACTGTAGGTAGTTCATTCATTCACCTTGAAGAAGCCCTTCCAGGCCGTCTTTAAAAAAGGGACTGCCTAGCAGAGAGGAAACAAGGGCTCAGAGGGGCCACCGAAGCCCTCTTACCAGAACAGTGGCCCTCGCATGTATTTTTTTTTAAGATTTTACTTTTTTAGAGCAATTGTAGATGCACAGCAAAATTGTGTGAAAGGTACAGAGATTTCCTGTAACCCCCAAGCTACACACATGCATAGAATCATACAGAGCTTTGGGATTTCCTTACCTTGGGCTCCGACATAGCTCCGTTTCAAGATGTCAGAGCTACAGGCAAATGGCCTATCTAATGCAGCACAAAGTATCCCCCAGATCGTGCCTAACCCTGTGCAAAGAATAAAACATTTAAATCCTATGACAAATCTTCTGGCGAAGGGTAAGCTCGTTTTCTTTTTTAAACATTTTTTATTGAGTTATAGTCATTTTACTAATGTTGTATCAGCTTCCAGTGTAGAGCACAATTTTTCAGTTATACATGAACATACATATATTCATTGTCACATTTTTTTCTCTGTGAGCTACCACAAGATCTTGTATATATTTCCCTGTGCTATACAGTATAATCTTGTTTATCTAGTCTACATTTTGAAATTTTGAATGTGTTGGGTTCGCTGGTGTATCAGAACTGCCTCACACATACGGCACAGCAAGCGTTAAGACAGAAAGGACCTGTCCTGTACAGCACAGGGAACTATATGCAGTACTCTGTAATAGCCTATCATGAAAAAGAATATGAAAAGGAACATACATACATATATACACATATGTAACTGAATCACTATGCTCTACACCAGAAATTGACACCACATTGTAAATCAGCTCTACTTCAATAAAAAAATAAAAATAGGAAAGTTAATATTGGACTAAACAATAAGATGATTAAAAAAAAAGATATTATAGGGACCATTGTCAAAACCTGAATGGAGGCTGAGGCTTAGATGGTAGTAATGCATCAATTTTAATTTCCTGATTTGGATGGCTGTCTCATGACAATCCAGGAGACGCCCCTATGGACAGGAAATACGAAAGCATTTGGAAGTGATCAGACATCAAGTCTGCAACTTCTTCTCAAATGGTTCAGAAAATAAATAGTTCTTTATACCATTAAAAAAAAAAAAAGACAGAAAGGACCTGGAAATTTTTGGAAAGCTGTAAAGTTCACGAGGCCCTGGCCAGTGTATTTGTTAAAGCTGCTTTCCAATGACTGCTTGTGTACACCACTTCAGAGGGGAATAAATGAGCATGAAATTGAATTATACAGGCACCCGCTTAACCCTCTCAACCAGAATTGTGTCCCTAATCTTTGATTTTGAAGATAAAGTGAAAATCTAAAGCTACCCTCCCGAGCGTGGCATTTTATTCCCTTTGTGACTCAGCCAAGAGAATCCCCTCCAATCTACAGCTCTTGACTTCAAAGTCAGCGCTCCCTGTAGCTGCTGTCCTGCTTTTGAACCTTAATTTATGTTTTCTGTACACAGAGAGAAGTGGGCCCAGGCTAACCCACCCATAGGACCTCGGGGGCACGGCCCCGGGGAGAGATGAGCTGCTGGCAGATGCCGGGCTGAGACTTGCAGAGGGGATGCACCTTGTGCTCTGAGTGGGCATCCACCAGGCCGGGAAGGGCAGTGATCATCTCATATTCTCGGCTCTGGGAGGCCCTGGCCCTTGGCCTTGACATACCATAGCCAACGCTGAGCACTGTGGTCCAGAGCATCCTGGAAAGGCACTGCTCCCAGGACCCTGGATGGCCTCCTTTCAAAGCCTTCTGTCCCACTGCTGCCACGTGCCATTCTACACACCAAAGTACCTCCCGTGGGACTCACATTTCACATCACCTGCCCTGCATGGGACCATGTCTCATTTGCCTTCACAGATGGGTCAGCACCAAGCTTGAGGTCTGGCCCCAGAGCAACGCCGTTAAAGGTTTGCACAGCAAAGCTTCTAGAACAGCACCTGTGCTGTTAGGACTCAGGTTCTGAAGCTTTAAAACACAGTATCTAGGGAAGTGATGTTTGCTCAAAAAAGCCTTTTTTTGTCTTGCTTTTCCCACCACTTCCTACTAAGATGAGAACCATGAGAAGCTTCCCTAACCCAAACCCAAACCCAAACCTAGAGCCACCCACGTGCCTAAAGCAGAACCCTTCACTCCTTCTCCAGGATTTCTTAGCATGTTTCAATGAAAACATGACATCAAAAACAGAAGCATCACTGTTTTTCACTCGCATAGTCTTCTTCCAGATGGAAAGATGTATAAAGGAGGATGAGAAAAGTTCACAGTGTCTCTGCTGAATGGTGGGTAAAGCTGGGCTGAAGCTGACAGCTGAGCCTTCAGGTCAGATGTCAGGAACCTCATGATGGCTGGAGGCCACCCAAGAGCCTCCTCCAGAGAAGTTTATGAGTTCATTCAAAAAAAGGTTAAGTCCAAATGTGGTCCTTCCAGAGCCAAAGGGATGGAGGACCTTCCTTCTTCACCCCAGGTGTCCATCTGTCAAAACCCTTCCCCCCCATGGGGCAGTCTCAGCCACCCACAGAATGTTATTCTCCCCCGTCCCCACCTTGTGTGGTACGTCGGATTCATCAACACTTACTCGCTGACACCTACTTTGTCTAGATACTGTCCCACTTTTCTGGGAGTGGGAGTGGGGACGGGTAACACAGAAATGGTCTTGAAAGACCAGGTCCCGGCTGTCACAAAGCCCAGATTGCTGGTGGGTGGGAGGAGTATCAGATAATAAACAAGGACAAGATACACAAAGCACTTTGGACTAGTTTTCGGTGTCACAGAAAAGTAACACCAGTTCAGTAACTGAGAGTCACTGGGAGTCTTCCTAGAGAGGACTTTCCACAGGGAAGTGGGAGAGGCACCTGGGAGCTGAGAAAGCCAGCAAGTCTAGACCCCAGGAGTGGGGAAGAGCAGGGGCACCTTTTCCAGAGGCGGACACAAGTCATGCGAGTGGCTCTGAAGTGGGAGGAGGTGCCTGCTGCCAGCGGTCTTCCCCAGGGAACCGTGTGGTTCTCTTCCCCTTGTGTACGGAAGGGTCTTGAGGGACCAGGCTCTCCCCACAGGCTCGTGTTATGGACGAAGTGTCTGTGCTCCAAACATTGTATACTGAAACCATAACCCCCACTATAATGGAATTTGGAGATGGACCTTTGGGAGGTAATTAGGGTTAGATGAGGTCATGAGGGTGGGGCCCTGGCCTGATGGGATCAGTGCCCTTGTAAGAAGAGACACCAGAGGGCTTGCTTGCTCTAACTCTCCCCACCCCACCCCCAACATGCACAAGAGGTCGTGTGAACACACAGCAAGATGACAGCTGCCTACAGACAAGAGAAGAGGTCTCAGGATGAAACCTACTGTACTGGCACCCAGGGCTTGGACCTCCCAGCCTTCCAAAATGTGAGAAGTAAATTTGTGACCATTGTCACAGTATCATGTGCGGCAGCCTAAGCCAAGACAGGTCCATTGGCATGCGTGGCACTCGATGAAGAGTCAGGAAATATCTCTGATCAATGAGTAACGGGGTCATCACCCAGGCCCCCTCAGTCCTTACGCCCGACCCTGCAGAAGAGGGGCCGACAATTCTCTACTCAAGCTTACCCAGGTATTTCAGGAGATCCCAAGGGAGTCTCAGAGCGACCCAAAACACGTCATCACATACCTTCCGTCCCAGGCTCCCCGCCTGGTTGGTCAAGTCCCTTTCAAAGCTGTGCTCCACCACTGTCCCTGTAGCTAGGACACAGGTGTTCACGCTTAGGGTGACAGTCACTCTCTGTTCCCAAAGCTACAAGCCCCCAAGTACAAACACGAAGAGGCTGTGCTGCCCGCAGCCTCTACTGAGGTGCGGGGCAGGGCCGAGGAACAACACGTATTCTGTGCCTTTCTCACCCAGGGCCTCATGAACTTCTCTGTGGGCCTCAGTGCTCCCTGAGTCCTCTAGGGAAACAGGTGTTTCAGCTTCTGCCTGCAGCCTGGTCTCCACTGACATCTCCAGACCACATCTGCTGTATCATACCCCTGGCCCATGGGATGTGTCTCGGGTAAGCAGACATCTGTGGGTAGCTAGTCACCCCAATGCCAACTTCGCATCCATGTTCCGTGTGACCAAGTCCCAAGATCAAATGATAGGTTGAATAAAAGACCCAACAGCCCTGGATTCTTGGACTCTGTTCACGTCTAGCATGAACTGCAGGCGGCTTTCTGGTATGTGGAAAGAGTAGGCTGAAAGGGAAGAGCTAACCCTCTCTTACTGCAGAGTAAGGGGTGTGTGTGTGTGTGTGTGTGTGTGTGTGTGTGTGTGCGCGCGCGCGTGCGCGCGCGCTGTAGCTCTCCAGGGCTAGACTCAAGATATACATCCTCATTGTGTTCTTGCCAGTAGACGTTTGACTCGCACCCTATGCATGACATTTGTTTGTTCGAATGTCACACAATTCATGGTCCGAGGGGGAGCGCGGCGGTGCTGTGACACTGAGCAGCTGAGGACTCTCGCGCTTGGCAGCCTCCTGGGCGTGCTGCGCTGTGGCCGGCAGCCAGGGCTTGCACAGCCGAGTGCACGGATCTCGTATGTGCATACACACATATGTGCTCTGCACACATGCAGGTGCACACACATGCGCAGGTGAGAGCACACTGTCCCCTGGGGATGCTTCGTTTCTCTTATGGAGTTTATACCCCCAAACTGTGCCCTGCAGTCTTGTCCAGGGGACTTGATTTCTTTCATGTGGTTCTCTGTGCTAACAAGATTAAATCAGTTCCAATAGGTACTGGTTTAATGGCGATGATAAACTTTTATTGAACTTGAGCGCATTAAAATGAAATGTAAGCAGTAGGTGATTTTGGCATTCTCCTGGGGTCTCTTCCAATTCGATTGAAGCCAGCATGCTTCTCTGGAAAATAACAGCTCCTAGCCTAGCTCGCTTTATATGCTTAATTATAAAGCTACTTTTTGTGGTATAAAAAGGAGCTAAGCAATGTTATGTCCCTTCTCTTCCGTGCAAATCTAAAGAAACCATGTTTCCAACGGTGGAAAGAGAGGCGGACGAGACCTTTCTAAAAAACAGCTCTTTATACATTTCACACCAAGAGCAGGTAACAGCACTGTTTTACAGCGGCCTGTCTGCTAATCTGTGATCTGTTTTGTCTGTGAATGGGATTATCGTGGTGGTTTATTGAAAAAGAGCCAAAAACGATGTTAAGTAAACTGTTTACACAAAGCCACCAGGCTGGAAAATCCAAACTCAGACTCATTGTAGGTTTTAACCAAAATAAACTGTATTGTACGTTTCAGCCGGGCAGTTAAAGCTTTCGGGGTCTGTGCTGCACGTGCAGAGCCCGAGCACCCGGCTCCCCGCAGAAATGATCAAACTGCAAATTGCATGGTTAACCTCTGAAGGCTGCCTTTCCTTGCGGCGCTCCGCTAGGCTCTCCCTCGGGGCGGGATTTCAGCCGGGCTCCTCAGCCAGGCTCCTGTCACGGTCTCTGCCAGTCCCGTAAGTCAAGAGATGGAGGGCTGGCGCTCCGGCACTGCAGTGGGGAGGGGTGGAGCTGTCAGTAATCCTTAGCCGGACTCCTCACGGGAGACAACTTTATGTCTCTGGGGGGGGCTGGCAGAGATACCCCTGGCCTTTTGTGACCCTCGTGGTGGCCCCCCAGTTCAAAAGGGTCAAAATAATTGTTTTCTTTTTTATTAATGTCCACTCTTGACCTTAGTGCATCTTAAATTCTAATCCAGGGCCAAAACATTTCACAAGACATGCTTTGATCTGCTTGCACAGACAGAAGACCCAAAAAGAAGAGAAACATCCCCGAACGAAGCTCAGGTTCAACACGCTGCTGTGTCTCCCCACAGGGTGTGCCACAGGAAGCCAGACTGAGCCCCTGTCCACAGGCACCAGACCCACAGAAATAATGTGACAGGCCACGTCTCCAGGTCTTCTAGCTTACTGTTCGGGAAACTGGGGCTCACGAGAATGTTCCCAGACCATTATGTCTTTTTTGTCCTGAGCCTAAGTTTTTCCCAAAATTGTCTTCCAGAGCCCCCTGGACTACGAAGAGGCTGTGTCCCTTTGATTTCGCGCCAATCAACTCTTATTCTGATTCATTCATTTATTCATTCATTTGAAGGATCCAGTGTTTGCCAGACACTGAGTTAGAAGTGGGTGATACAAAGTAAGATGTGGCCACTGACCGCAGGAGCTCCCAGGCCCGCTGAGTGACAGGTGGACCTACAGGTTGTTGTGATAAGGAACAGTACACTGTTAAACAAAGGGACTAAGTGTTGCAGGAAGACAGGTGTGGCTTGGTCCCCACCTTGGCTCCTTCTCTTCCCCTGACCTCTAAAGCCCTTCAGAGTCAGTCCCAAGATTTCTTCCCTCTTTATCTACACTCTTGCCCTAGGTGGGCTCATCCAATTCCAGAGCTTTGAGGAATTCCATGTTGATGAATATTTTCTGTCTCCAGCCCTGACCTTTCCCTGGAGCTCTGCATTCTTGCTGTCCTCTGCTGGTTTGACCAGCTTCCCCTGAATGACTGAAGAGGCGTCTAAAGCTTGTGTACAAGGAGCAACCCTTGATCTCTGCCTTCCCTTAACCCTGCCATGGCTTTCCCTGTCTGCACTTGTTCCCAGAAAAAACTCAGGAGGCAGCCTTGACTCTACCTTTTCCTCTCTGCTCCATATCCAAGTCCTGTGGATCCCACCTCCAAAGGCAGCTGGACCTGTTCCCTGTCTCCAGGTTCCCTGCGGAAGTCTAGCTTCACCTGCCATCACACCTTGCCAGCTTTCCCGCCGTAGCTCATCTGCTCTCCCACTTCCCATCTGCGTCCCACACTGCAGCCTGTATAACGCTTTTAAACTTCAGCTGATAAAATACCATGCCTCTTCTTAAAATCCTTCAAAGGAATGAGACTTTCTGTCCTGGTAGAGATGGAGTAACAGGGACCAGACTTATCCTCCCATGTGAGATAACTAAAAAATAATACATGATACGTGAAACAAGGGTTTTCAAAACATTAGATATCAGGCAACAAAGGAGAGTGATTGTTGAGGGACAGGAAGCAAAGTGAAGCCTTCTGACTTCCCCAGTTTACTGCCTGGTGAGAACTTCCAGATCATGGAGCAAGGACAGGGAAGCAAAAGGCCTGGTGGTCTCGCAGGGTTGAAGAGACAGTACTAGGAGGCCAAGAGGCCAAGGAAGGTAGAGTTCTTGGGAGGGCGCTGGAGAACAGAGTTTGAGAGAGAGAGGTGAAGAGGGTCCTCCTTGAGCCGAGTACTGCTCCCTGCGTATCTGTAAGAGAACTAACTCCCCTAAGGCAGGGGAGTCCAAGTGAAAGGATTAGAGAGAACAATTCTCCAGTGGTCACACAAGACTGCAAATAACTTCTCTCCCCAGCAGCCAGAGAGAAGAACACCTGAAGGTGGGTCTCCTATCACTGACGTAGCCTCCTTAAAAATAACCAACCCCTGCCCTGCAAAACAAACCTTAGGAAAAATAAAGTTAAACTAAAAAACATAGAATAAAGAAATACTAAAATAAGAGCAAAAAGCAATTAACTGTAAAATGGAAAACACAGGACGAAAAGTGGATGAGTTCAAAAGCTGGTGATTTGGGAAGATCAATAAACTTGGTAAACCAGAGTCATAGCAGGTGGGGTGATATTAACAACATCAGGAATGAAGGTGAGACATTACTACAGAGTCTACAGATATTAAAAGGATTTTATCTTCTGGACAAGTTTATGCTGATATATTTGACAACTTGGAAGAAATGAATATATTCCTTAAAAATCTTAAGACCAACACTTGCTCAAAAAGAAACAGATAACTCTGTATCTATTCTTTTAACTGAAGTGGTTTAAAACCTTCTAACAAAGGAAACTCCAGGTACAGATCCTGGTACGTATCTACTAGTACTATTGGAACAGAATACGCTAGTAAATTCTACCAAACATTAGGAAGAAACAACTCTCACTCTAACAAACTCAAAGAAAGCTGAAGAGAGGCAATACTTCCCAAAGCATTCTCTAAGGCCAGCATTGCTCTAATACCAAATCCAAAAAAAGACATTACAAGAAAAGAAAATTACGTAGGTGCAAATTTCCTAAACACCATCTTAGCAAATGTAATCCAACAATATGCAAAAAGGATAATAAATCATGGTAAAGTAGGGATTATTCCAGGAATGTAACTTTGGCTTAACATGCAAAACAATCAATTAACAGTGTTAAAAAACAAAAAAGATCGTCTCAAAAGATTGAGAATAAACATTTGACAAAATGCAGCACCCATTCCTGATAAAAACTCTCAGAAAAACTCTCAGTAAAGTAGGAAGAGACTTTCTTAACCTGATGAAAGACACCTGTGAAAACCTACAAGCCACCCACACAGAAGTACATACCTTAGAGCCCCAAGTAATTGATCCTATTTACATAAAATACTAGAAATGCAAACTAATTTATAGTAACAGAAAGGAAATCAGTAGGTTGTCTGAGGTGGTGGTCAGGGAAGGTTCTGAGTGGGGGATTACAAAGGACCATAAGGAAATGTTGGGAGATGATGGATGTGTTTATTGTCTTGAGCATGACAATAATGTCGGGGGGGGGTATATGTGTGTCAAAACTTATATAATAGTGCACTTCATATATGTTCGGTTTATTGCATGTTACTTGTGCCTCAATGAAGCCATTTTAAAAATCTTTCAAACAGTTTTACATCGTTTTTAGAATAAAAGCCAAAGTGACCTCGCAGTTTGACATGATCTGTACCAATCCATCTTTTCAATTTTATCTTTTACCACTTTGACAGAACCAGGACCTTTGCACTTACTTCTCCCTGTGTTTGGAGTGCTCATTCTCTAGCACTTTCCTTATTCAGCTCTGAGTCATAGTTCAAATATCGCCTCTTCATGGAGGCCTTTCCTAATACTCTGTATTTTAAGTAGGCTCCTCCCAGATACTGTCACCTGCTAGTACCTTGTTTATCACTTCTACAGTGCTTACCACACTGTTTAATTGTGTATTATCCATCTCCCCATGAGAATGTCAGCTCCTTGAGGGCAAGAATATGTTCATCTTATTCCTGCCCCTGGACCTCTCATAGGGACTGGCAGAAAGTACATTCTCAATAAATACTCATAAATAAAAATGCATATGAATAAGGGAATGAGAGCAATGAACTATGAAAATAGTCAAAGATTTCATGAAAAAGTGACATGTGAGCTCAGCTGTGGAGAACTAATTCTTACTAAATGATTTCAGACAAGATTATTTAAAGCATCTACCTTCCTATATATAAAATAAGGTTGCAAATAAGTATTTTAAGGACTGTTGAGAGCTATGAGTGATACACACACACACACGCACGCATGCACGCAAGCAAGCACACACACACAGGCATTTAGCATAGTGCCCAGAAGACAGCAGCAGCTCAACAAATTAGTTCCTTCCCCTTCCTAATTCCAGCCATGGGAAGGGAACTGCATGCAGGAAAAATATGTTCCCATGAAGGGAAATAGCATATCTGGGAGATGATGACAAAATGGAAAATTTTAGGAGCATCATAGGGAGAAATGAAAGTCCAAACTGGAAATGCACTTTGGCAACAGGCTGTACAGGAACTTAGTGATACACCCATTGTGGACTTCCATCTGTGAGTAACAGGGAGCTGCAAAGGCACTAGGGGTGGGGTGGGGGAAATCAGGCTGGGGACATTCGGAATTGACAAGAGTGACTCCAGTAACTGTGTGAACAGAGAAGTAAAAGAAGGTAAAGTCTAGGGAAGATGGGAAGCAGAGAGAAGGATTAGAATTCTTTTTCAATTGTGTAGATTTCAGAAGAAGAGAGTTATAAATTCTAATATCCCAGATCTTCACCTCCAAATATGTGTTCTGTCTTCATCATCACCACCTATCTCTCTTAGGAGATCCTCAAAAAAAACTCACAGCATCAAAGCTGAAGACCGTGAATTAGAACAAAGGGAGCTCTTTACCATTGGCTGAAGACAAAATCCTAATAGGAGATCAGAAAGACATTTGAATGGTCATGAACTTTTGACATCATTTTTCAAACCAGAGGTTACTGACTAGAACCATGGAGAACTTCAATTCTTTGATTAAGGAGAAAGAGAAAGGGGTGAAATGTTTAAAATCCCCAAGGCTACCAAGACACAAAACAAGAGAATTGGCAGCAGAGACCCAAGAAGTCAAGCCTAGTAACGAACAAGTGGATAAACTGAGTAATAAGGGACTTAGCGTTGGAACAGTGAAACCGTGGGGTTGAAGGTTATGACTCAGGCTTTCCTAGCAACACTGGGACGTTCCATAACAACAGACTCAACAGCGAGCCAACTGGTAAACCTGGAGGTGGTTTCCCTCTTTGGGAGCAGAAAAAACTAACGTAAGAGAAACTCTCATGAAAAATAAATAAAAATAACATTTTGCTGGGATTTGCTCCCAATGGAACTGCAGGGGAGACAATGCTTTCTAAGTTTGAATTTACAAGATGTGCACACCAAGGGCTGTTTACATCCTTGGAGGTAGCACTGGCGTCTCTGGCTACTACCAGGAGCCCTGGGAACCTAGTTATGCAAGAGAATTGCGAACGAAGCTTGATAAAAATGCTGATGGCCTGCAGACTCTGACTTAGTACATCTGGCATAGATCCTGACATTGGAATTTTAAATAAGACCCTCAGGTTATACTGACGTGCCACCGGGTTTGAGAATCACTACTCTGGATCATGGTCTCATCCAGAGAGACTTTGCACAGGCGTCACAAACTCAATGTTAGGAAGTGTAGCCTGCGTTTCCTTTACAACACGTTGGTAAGAAGAAACATAATACCCATCTAGTCTGTATACATAATTCTAAATTTATATAGTAATGTAATTTAAAGGAAGATCATTAAAATTATAGGTAAATTAAAAGCATTGAGGAATTCTCACTTTTCCCTGTGATGTGAGAATGGAAGTTTCGATTACGAGATTTGGAGGGATAAAGGGTTCAGAGGAAAGTTTGAGAGAGAGCCTTCCCAAAGCTCCATTCCAGAGAGAAGGGAGAAGGTTTCCAGGGAGAGAGAGGCTACTGGGTTGAATTCCACTGCCCACTCATGGGGCAGGGGTAGGTGGTGCTTCTCTTAAATCCAAGCCTGGAGAGAGGGACTGAAACGAGCCCATTCAGGGCACTGGAGATGCGTTCCCCACAGTCGGGAAGAACGACGTGGACAGGTAAGCAGCCCGTGCGTCTGGGAAGCGCCTGTGCTCCTCTCCAATGGAAGGGGATCAGATAAAAGTCTTAAAAAGGAATGGCGTCCTCAAGCTACTTTAAATCATGCCCAAAAGGACGGCTTGAAAGTGCAATGGAATCCAAACGAGAAAGTTCTGTGCAGAGTGGAGAAAGTTCTGGTTAGACATCTTGGGGCCGAGAGTGGAGAAATAGCCAAAAGAGAGGCCCAGGGTCTGAAGTCAGAGGGCCTGCAGAAGCAGGGACTCTGGAGAGCTCACAGAGCACCTTCTGGGGGAAGAGACAGCTTTCATCTTTGTCAAGTACAAAAAGAGCAAAGCCATCCTGCGACAACATCAGTCAAAGGAGAAATGGAGTATTCATTTTCTCCTTCTCTCTTCCTGTGCTCCAGCCCAGCAAGGTACGTCTGCTGAAGGTAGTCAGATGAGGGTTGAGATGAACCAGAAATAAAGAAACAAGCTGACTGCACCTCTCTCTCCTAGGCAGCATGCAGCTCGTCCTAGCAGGGGGAGCAAAAAAGATACAACACTAAGTCACGGCTGGAACGTGGGCTACTGCATGGAATGGGTCCTTTCACTAACAGTGCTCAGACTGACATGAGTTCAAGTGCCCAACCTTGGGTCTTGCCACTCTTATCCAATGGTAAGGACAATTTTAAAGGGACTGAGGGAGATAAAACAAAGATGCTTTTTATCTTATCTCACAGGTTGAGCATTTGAGGGACGTCAGGGCATCAGCAGAAGATAAAAAGGTATGGTCAGTACAACTGAAAACAACATATAACAGCGACAAGTCGAGGAAGCTGAGTCCCGCAAAACAGGCACTGATTTTCCAGCCGAGCAGCCGCTGTGAAGACTCTTAGGAAGCGGTGTGGGCAGGGCGGTCAGGGCAAAGGGACAAAGGAGAGAGCTGTTGGTCAAGAAACAGCCTCAGCTAGTGCAGCGTGCTCTGCACACACAGACACAGAAAGGAAAGCAAGCAAGCAGCAGGGCTGCAGTAAGATGGGAGATAAGAGAAAAGCTAGCGTGTTTTGTTAATTTGTTTTTGTTTTAGTGGACAGGAGATATAAATATGCTTGTAGGCAGGAGAGGAGAAAGCAGGACGGAAAGAGACTGCTCCAGGAGGCTGGCCTGAATTTCTGAGGGACTTGGACCAGCCTTGATTTCCAACCGTGTGGAAGTGGACATCGGGGCTGCCGGTGAGAGATGTGCTCACCCACCCCCACGCTGCCATCAGCTGTGCGAGTGGAGACTGAAGTCAGCTGGCCCAGGGGCCAGGCAGTGACACTGCATAAAGCACAGCAGGCTTCCTTGAGGGCTCTTATCAGGGGACTGTCCTCCTCATCAGTGTCTGGTCTCCTACATTCCGGGTACAGACGATGCAATAGATTAGACGAAAGAGCCAGATGTCCCTCTGATGTGGGAAGGGTGCCCTGGTGCCTTGGTCCATTTGTTCCATGAGAGTCTGTTTATGGAGGTCAAGCCTTTAAAAACCACACAAAAATCTATCAGCCTTTGTGTAGAGGAATGATGGCATACTGGCAAGACCACATTGGTTTCACTAGGGGAGACTTCAAGAATACCAGCTCTAACAGCCTGACATCTCAGGTGGCAGGGCCTAACATTTGTCCTCGTAGCCACCTCGTGATTGATACGTACACCCTGCCTCCCCACCAGAGTATTTCCACTCTAGTATACCTTGTTACGAAAATATAAAATCACCACTCAACAGATAGAGTAATTCATCAGTTACAGGTGAAATGAAGTGTTACCTGCTTGTTCAATCACCCATCCTATAAAGATCACTGTCTCCCTTTCATCAAGAAATCACACCAACCTGGCAGAGAAAGATAATAAGAAATTTTCTTTTGAATATGGGTTTTTTATGGATGGGGGCAAGAAATAGCAACTTTACTCAGAAAGCCAGAAACAGAAGATGGTGAACCAGTGTCCCAAAGAACCATCTTCTGAATGTTTTTAAAATTCACCGATCCAGTCTCCAGTGGTATGTGACTTCAATCTCTGTGAGCATGCCAACTCCAGGACCTCTAGAGAAGTCTGTGATGCGGAGTTCTGTGTGATTTCTAAGAAGGACTGGAACACAGTTGAACATGAGGGTAAACTTGGGATTCAGGTACTGACAGAACTGGATGGGGAGATCAGGCCAGAGACACCCTTCCTGGGGGGCTTCCTGAGAGGCAGGGAAGTGTGGGAAGCAATGTGGCAAATGGGCTTTACGAGCTTAACTTCTAAGGCTGAGTTCCCCACCGCCCCCCCTGGGGCATGCCTCTGCAGCTGGCGTACCCGGCGTGGGAGAGGAGACGATGGCCGGAGGGGGCCCAGACAGCCCGGAGAGGGGTTTCTCTATTTGCCACTAGTAACTGGTGCCAGCCTGGCCTCATGTCCCATTAGCCCCCTGCCTGTCTGGCATGTGGGTGACAAGAACGCAGAGAGAGAGAGGCCCATACTTATTGCTTACTGCTTACTGCTGCAGCTGCCTGGGAGGAGGAAGTAACACACACACACACACACACGCCTACACACACATGGATGGAAACACACATACCCATGCACACACATGCACACATACACATATGCGTATGCACACACAAACACAGGTACACATGTACGCACACCATCACCTGCAAATGGAGCCTTTTCACACACGGCTCACCAGTCAGCGTAGCCCCTAATACCTGCACCCTGACGTAGCCGGCTTCAGACCGCCCTCCCCTCGGAGGAGCCAGAAGGTGGACAGAAGGAAGGAGTGTTTCTCTCCTTCACTCCATCAGAACCGGGACCACAAGCCAGAACCTCTGACTCAGATCCTGGACTTTTTCCCCAAGGAAGACAAAAACAAGTGCAAGGCAGGACCTCTGCCATCATCTTAATGATCCAGAGAGGAAACAATCCAATCCAAAGGGAGCCTGGCAGAAGAGGTGTAACACAAACACATGGTTTAGGCGGAGGAACATGCATGGGGGCTGGGTCTCAGCAGGAGGCCCCCCTGGAAGAGGTGGGGCTCAGCTCAGCCTCAAACCCTTGGTTTCCACTGACCTATAAGGACCCCATCTTCATCAAGAGCGGGAGTGGCCGCCAAGGCTAGGGTCACGTTCTGCCCATTGCCTCCTGGCCAGAGCCTTTCTCAGGGAGCCCGAGTGTGCACAGCAAGAAAATCTGAAGCTGGAAGGAACTCTCCTCCTGGAGAACACTAACCATGACAGAGTCTGGCACAGAGAGGGGCTGGCGCTCCAGACAGCCACCGCCCGCATCATCGGCAGGCTTTTCGGGAGCCGGTCCTGGGCCCTGGACGGGTCTCAGGAAATAAACAGGGAGAGAATCACTCTCCGCCCCCGGGCCCCCTCAGCTGCCTTCAATCTGCCCTGACTGATCGTCTTAGTGGGTGTTGGGTCAGGGTCAGCAAGGGGGCTGACTCAGGTCACTTAACTTGCTTTGCTTACACTGCTAATTTTATCACTGCTTGGAAGGCTAATGGTATTATTTATACTAACTATGAGAAATGTCCAGTTACAGCAGGGTTGGGGCAAGTGAAAAAACCAAGGCAACAAGTCCAGAACTTCTTAATACAGGAAATATGAATATTTCTGAGCTCCCCGAGCTTCCCAGAATCTTGTACTGGAGGTAGGGAAGTGGTGCTTCGAGCCCAGTGCTCTTCATGGCCCTTCTGTTGCCAAACACAGGTTCATGTGCCGACGCACAGAGAGGCCAACCAAACCGAAACGACTGAGTTCGGAGCAGAGAAAGGTTTACTGCTGGGCTGAGCAAGAAGAACGGGTGGCTGATGCCCAAAAAGCCCCCCAAACTCCTTGAAGTGTTTCAGCTGAGCCTTTTAAAGGCCAGCTGAGGGAGGGACACCCCAGGGTCTGTGATCAGCTGTGCACAGTTCTCTGATGGGTTAATGGTGAGCAATCCTAGGCACCAAAGGTCCAGGGGCTATGTGCTCATGATCATCAAGTCGTTCATTTCTTCCATTTGAAGGTGGTTTTTAGCATCTGAGAAACTCAGGGCATATGCATGAGGTACTCTTATCTGGGTGCTTCAGAGACGAGCTACCGCAGAGGATACGGGAAAGATGGCCCAGAGGGTCCAGCTGGGTTACACCTCCACCTGTTTCCTCCCCAGCTTGCTTCCGCTGGCCCTCAGGGACCATTCCCTTTGTCATCCATGGCCTCACCCAGCCCTTGGCCGATCCTGCTTTTCTTGGATATTGTTTGTAAAGCAGGATGGCACAACAAAGACTGCAAACCCCTCAGGAACAGAAACCACATCTTAAAGAGTTTTGTACTATCAGCTCCTAGTCCCGTTGAGTAAATTGGGCAGAAATGAAGAAGGCGTCGCTGAAGGATCTGGAGAACTATCTCCAGCACCCTAACAATCAGTGTGGTGTCACATGAACTGAGAAAAGACAAAGAACAAAAATCCACTTCTGAAACAGGAGAAGATGAATCAAAGTGGGAGGAGACGATGCAGTGGTGAAGGGGGTGTGTGAAATTCACCGGAGCCTGTTCCTAAGGGTGCACTGCCCTCTGCACCCACACTCACATGGATTGGCAGGTACTGCTCTGGCCTTGGGGTAGTTATACTAAAAATTCCACCCTTCTTTCTGGACTAACGAGCTCTGGAACCCCTGGTACGGGACCAAACTCTGGGGCAGAATAGTGTTTCCAGTTCCCGCTAGAGGAAGAAGAAGTGGCCGAATGAGGATTCCCAGGAAGCAGCTGCCATCTGGCAGTGGCTCATGTCACGGGTTTTTTTAGAACACAGATCCCTCGGAACTGACATCCATCCTAGGCTTTCTCGGAGATGTGTTGTGTCTAACTACATGTCCTTCTGCTGCTGCCCTGAATGCCAGACTAGTGGTGGAGAAGGCTGTTTGCTCTGGCCTCTTGGGAGGTCCCTCATGCCTCCTTGGTGACCTAATCATGAGAATCCTCACGGACTTAATTTATATGAGTCACCATTTGGGCAGAAGAAGAGGTCTCTCCAAAATATGGAAGCAAACCCACTAACAATACAAATTAAACATGGCAAACGGATTTGTTCATTCGTGTTCAGTAGGAAACGAAATGTATTGCAAACAAGAGAACTCTTTGAGAGCAGATACTCCTCTTGGTTGAAAATCATGGAAAATATTTTGAGCAAGTTCTTTTGTAGAACTCAAAGTGCAGAAGTAAATCCCACAGAAAAATTATAAAGGCAGCATCGGACTGCCACATCCTTCATATCTTCCATAATCAGATTATGCCAACCCTACTCTAATCCGAAATCTCCATCTTTCTATTTATTCAAGTATTTTTTTCTGTCCCTCAGGACATTAGGGCACCTTGTAACCCTTTTGTTTTTTGGTGACTCGTGTGAATGAGATCTTTTTCCCTGTTACATTTTTCAAATATGACTGTTAATAATCGTGCTGCAATTTAATATTTTTATTTTATCACCAACCATATTACTACAGTTTCTTATCAAGTCTAGTTTTTTTCTAAGTGTATCTATGATTCCTTACATTTTTATAGTCAGGTATATTTACTGTTATTACTTTAATTCATTTCAAATTGAGGTTCAAAGAGATTATTTTTCCAATATACAACTAGAAAGTGACAGAATGTAGAACAGATTCTACATTATGAGGTTATCTGTCCCTTGGAAGTTTGCAAGAATTCACCTGTAAAAGTGCCTGGAACTGACACATTTATTGTTGGTAATATCTTGACTTTTAAAAATTTCTCTCTTGATTAAATATTTATTTCAGATTTCTACTTCAGTAAACTTTTCTAATTTATACCTTTCTAAAGTTTCCAAGTTCATTAGCTTTGGACTATCAGTATTTACTCTCATAGTATTTTATCTATTTGATGTCTGGTTATGTATATTTTCTCATGCTTAAAGTTATGTTTTGTATTGTCTCTTATTTGTTATTAGACAAACTGAATTTTTTGACCATTTATTGTATTGTGTATAAATTCTAACTCACTGATTTGTTTCTATGTTATATATTTTAATTTTCCATTTCATTTTCCCTATATTTCCTGTTTATTTTTTCTCCTTTCTGTTTCTTGTTTATTTCTCTTTTCCTAATTCCTAATGAGTAGTTCATTCTGTTTTCATTTCGGGAACTAACGTATTTATGATTATGAATTTTTATTTGAACAGCGATCTGCTGGCCACTTCCCTTAAGTTTTAATTTGAAGTGTTCACATTGCCACTGCTTTCTAAATATACTTTAACTGAAGACTGACGTTTTCCCCTTTCTCCCAAGAGCTACTTAGGGGAGTGTCTTAAAATAATCTCAGTCATCTGGAAATTTTATTATTGTGCTTTGGTTATTTATTTCTAGTTTTATAGATTCATAATCATAATGCATGGTCCACACAATTTCTGTTGACTAGATAGCATGCCTATTAAAACCACCTTTTTAATTGTATTGTTTAAATTCTCTCTCCATTTCTCCTATTTGATTTAACAATGACCGAAAGAGGCATGCTGATGCCCTAAAAGTTGCCGCGTTTCTGACAGTGGTTCTACAACTTAAAATGGTCTTTACGTATCTATTTTAATGGTGTTTGGGAGGTACAAATATTCATGGTTTTATATTTTCCTAGTGGACTGTGAGCTTCAATAAAAAAAAAATTTGTCCCATATGATATTTTTTTCCTTAAATTCTACTTTTATATTAACACCACGATGCTTTTACTTGGCTTCTATTTGCATGATTTATTTTACTGTCTTGTTCATTTTTAGAGTCTTAAACAAAATATTCTATTCCAATAATTTAAAAAGTCAAATGGTGCTAAAAGGGGGAGGAGCGTATAGCTCAGTTGGTAGAGTGCGTGCTTAGCATGCACGAGGTCCTGAGTTCAATCCCCAGTACCTCCATTACAATAAATAAATAAATAAGCCTAGTTACCTCCCCCACCCCCACCAAAATAGTGCTAAAAGGCTTACAGCCAAAAAAAAAAAAAAAAGCAGATAAGGAAGAACTGCATACCCGGACGGCTAAGTTATACACAGATTTCATTGTATACCTGCAATTTCTCTCATCTTACATACATCACTATACTTCAATTAAAAAATAGGTTATACTCAGATTTCCAACTGCATGGAGAGTTGGCACCCCTCACCCCCGCATTGGTCAAGGGTCAGCTGTGCATAAATACATACACACACACACACACACAAATATTGTGTGTGTGTGTAAAAGTAGAGAGTTGTGGACTGGATATGCAGCAAATTCCTGACAATGTTCCTCTGAGGAAGAAGGAAAGATGAACATTGCTATTTACTAATTCAGGCATGATGAGGACCACTAATTAGCCTGAGCAGGAATAAAGAGGTGTATATATGTGTATGGACTATTTGGAAGGACTCACAGGACGTGATCATGCTTCATACAAGAAATAAAAAAAGCAGCATTTCTAGCCCAGAGATTGAGAGAGCTCATCACGATGCCTTTTACTGATACTAGAAATTTGGGAACGGGACCCAATTTTAGGAAAATGATCAAGAATTTCGGTATGTTTAAATTTGAATTACACAACTCAGTCCATCAACAAGTCTTCACTGAGCACTAATGTATACTCAGGGCATAGCACAGTGCCATGCCCACATAAACTTTTCAGAAATTATTAACTAATGGTCAAGGGTACAAGGTCCTGGGCTGGTGGTGGAGTGAACAGAAGTGAACCAGGCAGTGTGGGGCTGTCCTCACAGAACTTTGGAGACAGAGGATAAAACTACATAGTTTTTAAAATAATGGATCTTCAAGGTTGCTGTAGAGGCCAGTAACAGGGGGTGGTGACCTAGCCTGGAGAGGTGCAAGGAAGGCTTCTTCGGTTTGGAAGAATCCTTTAAGGAGGGGTGAAGGAGACAGTCCTCCTCCCCACCTCGGGCAGAGGCTCTGTGGGAGAGATTGAGATCATAGAGCAGCTGAAGCAGGTGGAGAAATGGCCACCAGATAGAAGGAACACCTGCAGGGAGACCCTGAGGCCAAGAGAGCAGGCAGCTTCTGGGACCTCAGAAGTGAGGGTAGGGCTGGAATGGACAAGAGGCCGAGCATGGGGACAGAAGGAGCTTTCTCTTCCTTCTTGACCAAGGCTTTGCCCCGCATGCACCAGACTGGGCTGAGCGGAGGGTCCTCGCCAAGTGCAGCAGCACTTGAAAGTCTGGGTGATGATTTATGGGGGAGAACTCCGCCTCCTGAGGTCAGAGTCCCCGTGAGTAACACACTGTTTGTCCCGCTGTGCGAACACTGCCCTTGACGTGTTCTGATGCTGTCAGCGCCTCGTCAAGAAGATGGGAGACGGAGGGGCCGAGGAGGAGAAACAGCTGGGTTCAGTTACACTTAAGATACATATAGTTTAGAAATAAATTATCTGTCAAAGCCTGTTTTGTTTCTTGCTTATTCCAACATGTTTGAAAAGGTTTGAATTGTTTGGTTGACGCCAGAATTCTCTAAGGATCAGGCTTTCCCTTTGCGTTGTGGGCCTCTTAACCCTTAGGGTCCTTTTCTGCTTAGCCTCACATAATCTGAATCCAATAAAGTGACTAACCTAACAGGTGACTTGATGAAGCCCTACATCTCCAAGATAAACTGTCACAAAACTGTCATGTATCCAACAGCAAATACTGGCGGCTCTACCTTCAGAGATAATCTGGAATCCTACACTTTCACATCACTTTCCTGCTACCAGTAGGGTCCAGGCCACACCATTAACTCTTGTTTGGGCTATTACAACATCTTCCTAAGTGGTCTTCTTGCTCTCGCCTTTGACCCTTCTGTGGTCTAAACTCAGTACAGCAACCAGAGATTTATTTAAAGAGTGAATCAGATCTTAGCCTTTCTCTGCTTCTTCTCCTATATTAGGGTTCTTTGGAGAAACTGAACCAATAGGGCATGCACAGAAAGAAAGATTTCAGGGATTGGCCCATGAGTTTACAGAGGCTGACAAGACCAAAATCTGCAGGGTGGGCCAGCAGGCTAGAGACTCGGGGAGAGAGAGGGTTGCAGTTAAAAGTCCAAAAGTCATCTGCCAACAGAATCCCCTCTTGCTTCAGAGAGAGATCAGTTTTTCGGTCTTTGCAGGCCTTCAACTGATTGGGCCAGGCACACCAACATTATGGAGAGCAATCTGCTTTACTCAAAGTCCACCCATTTAAATGTAAACCTCACTCCCCCAGAATATTCGCAGAAACATCCAGAACAATGTGTGGCCACATATCTGGGCACTGTGGTCCAGCCAAGCGGACAGGCATAATTAACCATCACATCTCCCAACAATGAATGGCCCACAGGCTCCTCATTGCTGGTGCTCAGCCATGGCTGCACAATGAAATCACCTGGAGGACTTCAGAAACCACTGACCATGGGGTCTCAACCCCAAAGAATCAGATCTGGAGCACGAGCTGGGCATTATGATTTTTAAAAAGCTCTCAGGTGGCTTTAATGTACAGCAGAGTTTGAGAACAACTGCCCTACATAACTGGTCCCTCCCACCACTATGACCTCCCACTCTCTTCCTCACTGGATGCTCTGTAGCCAGGCCGGGCATTCTTCCAACCTTCAAAATACACACATCCACACGAACACCTACCACACGCACTGCGCCAGGGGTGCAGGTGCTCCTTCAGAGCCCTCCTCCAATGCCATCTCACCTGTGAAACCTTTCTTCACCACCCCATACAACTTCCTACCCTGGCTTATTTTGCTCCATTACACCATCACCCGCTGAAACACTATTATGTTTACTTATTCATTGTTCTTGTCTCTTTCTTCCACTAGAATATAAGTTCCTTGAGGGTACCATCTATGTTTGCTCTCTCACTGCTGGATCCCCATGGCTCAGAACAATGCCTGGTATCCAACAGGGGCTTAGTAAATATTTGTTGAATGAACAAATGAGTGATGGATGATGTGATTTTTTTTCCCTCCAAGAATTCAACTTTCATACACCCTGGAATACTTCACTGTTATGCGTTTGAGCCCATTTCTGCCATCCCACAGCTAGGGGTTCTCACACAGGGTCAGATTCGAACATGGAGGTCCTTTGGACAAGCCAACTATTTGGTGCTATAACCAGGCAAGAAGATGCCATGTCTTCACAGAGAGGTCAACAGAGACAAGATGGAGTGGGGAAGGGGGAGGAGTTTTCCTAAGTGTAGAAAGTCTCAGTTATGCAAGAAGTAGTTGTTCTGGAGATCTAACATGCAGCATGGTGACCACAGTTAACAATACTGCATTGGATACCTGACATTTGCTAAGAGGGTAGCTCTTAATTAAGTGTGCTTACCACAAAAGAAAGAGAAAAAGGAAAGGAGGGAGGGAGGGAGGGAGGAAGGGAGGGGTATTACGTTAAGATGATGGTGTTTATTAGATTCCTTGCGGTGATCATTTCATGATGTATAATATATCAAAACATCGAGCTGTGCACCTCAACTGCATACAAGTCCTACTTGTCAACTGTTCCTCGATAAAACGGAAAAAAGAAAAGAAAAAGAGAAAAAAAGATACGTGCCTTCAAACTGGAATCTTGGGGCTATTTTGCCAACACTTACTTTAGCAGAGGCCGGGGCTGGATCAGGGAGAAGTGAATTTTTTACTTCTGTTCTAGAGTGCTGTCTTCTTCAGCCCAAGAGGGACACATTTCCATTATCTAAAACCATCACACGTGAAAACCTGAATAACCAGCGATGTATTTCCACTTAACTCCAGTGATGGCTGGCACCCCGATCGGCTGGGCGGGGCTGCTGCGCTGACTCGAGAATCCAGCTTGTATCAGAGACGGGACATCTCCCAGAAGAAGGATCCTCCGGTTCTGCATCTTTATCTCCCTGCTCTTAGCCTGGAAGGCTCTCACTGGGCATCAGTTAAATTTATATGTTATACTATTTACTTGTTTCAAATGCCTTTAGGAATGCTTTTGAAGGAACTAATCTAAGGCCACTAGTAGTTAAAGCCAGAACGAGACCCTGGACAGAAGGCTCCTGACTCTGTCAGGTTCTCTCTTTGCTTCTTCACAATACAAAGGAAACTTCTGGGCTCAGAGAATCCCAGAATCTTCCCCCTTCACTTTTCAGTTTACCCTGGGTGCATTTCTTAATAAAAGACTTGTACAGAATCTTTGACTCAGGTCTTCCAGGGAACCAAACCTAAGACATCTACTGCCAAACACAAAACAGTTACTCGGAAAAAATATTCTATACGAATGAACAGATGAACTGATGATTCTTTTTCCTTAAAATGAATCTCAGTGTCACCTTGTAATAAAATTCCTCTATTGGAACAAGTAGGATATGTGATAACACACATATAATTGAGGAGGGGATACTTTTTTCACAAGCTGCACATGATTGGATGCAATTTTCTTGGACATTAAGCTTCTCTTTCTACCCTTGTTCTTTCTTTTGATTCATCAGTCAGGTCCTGCTAGGGCTAGCAAATTGCCTATTTGCATGAGAGAATTATCCATTTTGAACACAAGAAACATAGTATCTTCTGGAAAGCTGGACCCAGGGGAAGGGATAGGATGCTGTGCATTGAAGATACCTGCTTTCACATGCTTGCCCCACACCCCTGCTTCTCTGATCCCCCTTGGTTCTAAGCCTTAAGGGAACCATCTGGTACCTCTCTCCCACTCTTGACTCAATGTCTTTAGCAGTAGCACCCTGGCTCATCAAGTCAGACAAACCTAGGAAGGATCCTGCGTCTATCCCTGTGTGAATGTGTGTCTACGTAGGGGCGACACAAAGGTGTTAATAGCGCACAGGGAAGACAGCTGAACTTCCAGAGTCCATGTGATGGAAGAGTAGAGAGAAAGAGAAGTGAGTTTAGGACTGGAGTCTTGAAAAGGAAAACGTGGATAAATACAAAAATGAAAGGGAGATGATTCTCAAAGCTAGCAGCCATCTGAGCAAGGATTTGGGGTGTGTAAGTGTGACAGGGAATTCTGGCTGGCGTAGAAGATAAAACAGCCAGAATTATCCCACAGGTTCATTTCTCCTCCAGCATTTCCCTATACTCCTTCCCCGTATCCACATCAACTCCGCAGCTCCATCTTCCATTTTTACCTCCCTACCTCCAATTAAGGTAATGTGTATTGACACACATTTTAGAAATCACATGAGGTGGCCCAGATCACACTTGCCTAATCCTGGGTACAAGCCAGGGACAAGATACAGGACCAAACCCTCACAGTGAGAGGAGACAGGGGAGTCTCATGAAGGGAAGGAGGGACCAGCCAGAAGTCTGTAGGGCCAGACATCCACCAGAGAGCTAGGAAAGTAAGGCAGGAAGTGAAAATGTTGGCACCCGAGAATGTCCAAGATTTTGCAGTTATGAGGAATAGTTATCTGGGGAAAGGACAAGATGATGTGACCCCCCAATGCAAACTTGCTTAGGATGGGGAAGATTAGGAGGGACTGCAAGGGAGAGAGAAGTGGGATTGCTGCATTCACATGTCCTGAGGTAGGAACTGTCCAGAGAGAAACAGTGACAGGGAGGAAGCAGTACAGCCCACGGCAGGAGACGGCCATGCCTCTGAAGTGAGGGCATCAAATGCCTGGACCTTGGAGCTGGATCTGCTGCAGGACAGAGTGATGTAAAACTCGGTGGCTACAAACTACAATCTGTCTGTTTATTCACTAGTGATTCTGCAACGACAGCACAGCTCAATGTGGATGGTCTGTAATGGACTAACTGTGTACCTCTCAAAAGACGGGGTGAAGCCCTAACACCCAGTACCAATGAATGCAACTTCATTTGGAAATTGGGTCTTTGCAGATGCAACAAAGTTAAGATGAACTTTGGGCTCAAATCCAATGACTAGCTACCTTAGAAGACGACAGAACTCTGGGCACAGATGCAGAGGGAAGATGGCCCCATGAAGATGGAGGCAGAGACTAGGGGGATCCTGCCAAAAGCCAAGGAATCCTCAGGCTACCAGAAGCTGGACGAGGCAGAGAAGGCTCCTCCCCAGGGACCTCAGAGGGAACACAGCCCCCCTGATTTCAGACTTCCAGTCTCCAGAACTACCAGAGAATAAGTTCCTGTTGTTTTAAGTCACTTAGTTTGTGGTTCCTTGTTCCAGCTATCCTAGGAAACTAGCATACAGGTCACCTGCGCTCCACATGGCATCAGCTAAGGATACTTAAGTGGGGCGGCAGGGTCCACATCCAAAACGGCCCTACTCACACAGCTGAGTAGCTGGCGCCGGCTACCAGCTGTCAAAGCGCTGAATCTGCTAATGGGAGGCTCAATTCTCCTCCATGAACACTCTTGGCGTGGCCGGTGTGGGCTCCCACACCATTCCAGTCTTAGGGCATGAGGACTTCCTACATGGTGAATGGTGTCCCCAGACACAAAAGTAAAAGCTTCTGGGCTTTCTGAAGATACAGGTGGAGAACTGGATCAACACCACCTCCGCCACCTGCTGTAGAAAGAAGCAGGTCACAGGGCAGCCCAATTCAACTAGAACTTGAATGCCAGAAGCAGAGTCCACTGGGGCCCACCAAAGTCACATTCCAGGATGCTCAGGATTCAAAATCTTAGAGGGATAAGTGGTAGAAATAGAGGATGTAGTAAGAAATAACTGAAGGAGGGAAGAGGATGCAGCCAATGGGGCAGATCAATCATTATTATTCCTCCTGTGCGTGTTGTATTTTCACAGCTTACAAAAAAGATCATCTGAGTAAATTCAAGTCCCCCACCCCAAGTTCTCCCACCTCGCTCACAGGTAAATACAGTGAGTAGGTGGGCTGTTAGTGACCATTTTTCAACTGACTTGACTTTGGAGGCACCTGCCCGGAATGTCCTCCCTTCCATCTTCCTCCTTCTACGCCACATGGACTCAAGTTTACTCCAGCACACCATGCACAAGTCTGCCTGTGCCCGCCTCCCACTCTCCTCCACAGATGGAGTTGCCTTTAATAATCCTGCCCTTCCTCTTCAACTTCTGAGAGAGCCTCCCCATCATTTTCCAGTCACAGTCCACTTCTGAACCCCTCCTAACATCCTGAGAGTGTGTAACCCACGCTAAGCCCCAAGATGATGGCAGCTTCGATGCGTATAGACTCTCAGAGTGCGGGCCTCCCAAGTTTGAGCAGGCAAGAGGGGAGTGTTTCTCTCCTGCTGGGGGTCAAGCTGTTACTCACAGCTCTAGTTTACACTGATTCAGCAACACAGTAGGTTCACTACAGACATACTCATGGACAAGAGTAACAGGCAGCCACGAGCCCCCAGTGGAAGACGACAATGATGCTGACTACTGATGTCTAGGGGCCCCTTCACTTCATCACTTAGGGGGCTAACTCCACTGCTCAAAGGCACGGGGCCAGAGATGAGTGGTGCCAAGATGGGGGCCCTGGTCTGTCTGACTCCGAAGCTCATGTTTTTGACATCCTGATGCCTCTTCGTAAACGGAAGCCCATCCCCATCAAATATGATGATGTTTGCCTTTAGTACATTATTGCTGGTCCTCACGATAGTTTCCACGTGAGAAAGCTCAGAGATCTCAGGTCCTTCAAGTTAAACCAGATGAGCATGCCCAAGCCTTGAAACGAAGTGATCAATATTCTCTTGGCTAAGCATCCTTGCCTTTGGAGGACAGAATTCTATCCCCTCCAACTTGATAATTACACTAGATTAATGGAGTCTAGAAAAGACCCCAAGAATTTCTTCCAAATCAGAACTGTGGATGGTTTTTTGAACTATGTTCACACTCCCCCCTCCACCCCGACCCCACCGTGAATCTATATCATACAAACTACACCACTGAGGGAAGAGCACTTAACTTCTCTCAACTTCAGCTTTCTCTTCTGTTAATGAAGTGACATCTACCCTAGAGGCATCATTAAGTGACTTAAAAGCTTTGAAAATAGCCACGCACACTTTTTGGATGATCGTGGTATTTCCAGAACGTTTGTTTATTTGTGGTCTCAGGGTAAAACCATTTGTTTTGCATCTCCCTCAGCACTTTGAGGAGAAGTGCATGTTCAAGCAGGTATAAAAGCATTCACATGTGTAATATGAATGCAAACTATCATTATTATTACTTTCCTAGATTATAAATGGAAAAATGGACTCGGGTTGGTGTATTGTGTCAGGATAAAGTCTGTTAAAATGGAGATAAATTAGCTTCATTTCTTTATTCGAGTTACAATGAGAAGGAAGGCCAACCAGAGACGTTTCATTTAGACAATGAAGAGGAAAAGAAGTCTCTCCCGTGCTGGGAGTTTTTGAAAAGATGCCAAGTGACACAGTTTGGAACAGGGGACAAGAATCCATGGGACGTTTATCAGATACTGGGCCCCACACCTCCAGTGAAGAATTCCAGTGCTTGGTGTAGTACCTCATTCGCTGTGCTGAGGCAACAGTCCCCCAACAGAGATGAGGCATCCTCTCAACAGCCCCTCCCTGCATCCCACACTACAGCCCAAGCAAACTGTCCCCATCCCTTACACAGACGCTCCCTGTCCCTTGTTCCAGCATGGCTTCTGAATCCCTTTCAATTTCAAATGGGCAACAGTCTCTTCCTGAAATTCCCAGAATGCCAAAGGAAAAGTTTTAAAAGGTTTCAGTCCATTAAATTCAAGAAACATCTGCGACCACTGACTTGGTGTCGGATACTGGTACATTACCCTCGGCCAAAATAAATACCTAAGTTGTGTCCGTCGTAGCACCCAGCAGCCACAGAGGGAAAAAGTCCATAAAGCACACACTTTCCTACAGGGCGAGCGCCTTCCTCCACATGCCCATAAAAAACCATTTAACATATTATATGTTAATGTTCCACACGGCTCACTTACAAGTAAATGTTTGGCAGAAGTCAGGGTTTGCCTGCGCTAAGAAGAGGTCGAGCCAGGCATCTTGGAGGGCCCCCGCCTCTCCTTCCAGCTCAGCAGAACGGCCAGAAGTCCCAGAAACGTCTGTTCTTTCAGATTCTGACAACCAAGTGCAGTGTGTTCCCAAAACACAGTACAAACCCAGGAGACGGTTTTTCAGAGGCACACGGACAAACGTTTTCTATTCTGGTGGTGATGTACTTATTTTAATATGTATCTAAAAATTATCACCAGTAAATTAAGTCCATTTTATCTTCCACATTACTACTTAGAATCAGGAAAAGAAAGAGCTTATGTTTCTCCAAAGAGTCTATTTAAGGGAAAAACAATGGAGGAAGTAATTGAACAGATGGCCCAGATGTAAAAAAATCACGAAGGTGGCACATCGATGCTGGAAGTTCCATCCATGTGATAATTTTGTCAGAAGCTGCAGCATCCTTTCAGCCTCTCTCAAGTGGTCTCTTGAGCCATAGGAAATACCAACATTTATGGTGGTTGTATACATCACAGTTTTTAATGTCTTGATTTCAAATATTCTGTGTAATATCCCCATAAATCACTGAAGTGTCTTGGAAATGTAGACATTTCAGCATCTAAACTTCAGTTCTGAGACAGACAGGCCAAACAGAACATGCCTCCTTAAAAGACCCTGTGCCTTGAGTCTTGGAAATATAAACACGTCCAGTGAAGTCTTGAAATATTTGCTGGAATGAGGAGTGGAGTTCAAGCTCATTTGAGCTGGGATCATGGCAAAGCTCCACCTCCCCACGGGGGTTTCCCATTCCTCTTATGCTGAAGATTAAAGACGTTTTAATACACTTTTCTTCAAATTAAAATCATTGTCTGCTTTATCCCATTATAGAAGCCAACTATGCTCAGTATATAAAAATTTGATAACTGATATGAACAGAAAGAAAAAAATTTAAACCACCTCTAATTCTCATTACCAGTGAATGACTTTAAAGATCTCAATGATTATTCTTTAAGATCTCTTACGACACGTGTGTTTCATATACACATATTCAGATAGATCATTTGGATATGGCCCTCCTGAACCTACTTTGTAACCAGCATTTTTCACTCAGCAAAATATTGTGAAAATCTTTCCATGGCTTTAAATTACATCGATGGCAGATTGATGCCTCTACCTACGGATAATCTGCACAATCTTTCCTATTGATGTCATTTCAATTTCACCATATTATAAACAATATATCAGCACAATCTTTGCACACTTATTTCCTCTGGATAAATTCCTATTGATATAATTTCTGAATCAAAGGGCTCCTAGGTTGGATTCCCTGGGAAATAAATAAGCAAAGAGTGTGACTGAGTGTAGGAAGATTGTTGGGATGGGTGTTGAGGAGAGAAGGCCGTAGGACTGGAAAGAGGGAGTTGTTGGGCTGTGATGCAGCCACAAAGGCCTCAGCAGATCTTTCAAGGGAGCTCTGGACCTGCAACAGTCCTTCAGAATTATCCCACCTTGAGGCAAGGAGGGTGAGTCTTTATACTGACTCCACGTGGACCAGTCAGTGGATGCAGGCTGTTCCCAACTGGGTGGCTCTCCAGCTGAGGGCAGTTCCCAAAGAGCATCTCAGCTGAGAGGCAGCACACCGAGAATCTGGGGCCAGGAGTGCCTGAGTCCTGCAGAGGGTCCCGGGGGAGGGTGCTGAGCTGTGCACCACGGTATTATGGGATGTAGAGATGTAGGTATTTTACATTCTGATGTTATCAGACTGCCCACCCAGATGGTTTTTATCAATTCTCATAGCCACTAATTCAGGTATGAGAATGTCCTTTCCCCTGCTCTTATAAAATCTGACGGGTGAGGACAGAAACATCCCCTGGGAGCAGGGGGCTGGAGTCCTAACCTACCAGCAGCATGGCACTCACTCCTCTGTTATTCTTCAGTGGCTGATTTGTGGGTCTCTGTTGCTAAAATGAATATATGACAATGAACCTGAAATGGACACCTAACACTGTTTCCAGGCAATCATACAGTACTTCACGAGTTCTATATTCTCTCCCTCACTCTCTTCGGTAAATACGTTACACTCCTCTCTCTTCCCAGCTTCCAACGCATGACCATGTGTCCTACTTCCCTGAGAAATTTGAAGCATCCAGGAAAAACTTCCAAAAACTCCACCAAAATATCTCCACACCTACAGAATATAGAACCTATGTCTCTTTGGTTAAAAATGATGAACTGTATCTGTTCTTATCTGAGGATGAAATGCCCCTGGAGATCAATGCCCTTTCCCTCTTGATCGCCGTGGGCAGGGCACTGGCGTAGCAACTCTCTCTCCCAGATCTTCCATTTACCCTCCCTATCAGCTCATTCCCATCAGCAGACACACTGCTGTTATTCCTCCCAAGGAAAGGAAAAAGACACCCCTTTCTTAGTCCACTTCCTGCCTATTACTCCATTTGTCAACTCTCCTTTGCAGCAAAATGGCTCAAAGGAGTTGTTTCTACTCCTTGTCCCCAGTGACTCACCTCCAATTCCCTCTTAAGCCCGATCCAATCTGACTTTGCAGACATGACTTTCTCTTGGCTTTCCTCCTGCTATGGCTAGATTTTCTCCCTCCCACCTGTTGGCTTCCTCTTCTCCCAGACTTATAAATGTTCACAGACCCCCAGGCTCAGCCCTTGGAGTGATTCTCTTCCCTTTGCACCCCTCCTCTAGGGCTCTCATTCAGTTCTCATAGCTTTCAAGCAAATCCGTGTGCTGAAAATTCCCTCAGTTACACCCCCAACTCCAGGCTTAGGTCCCACTTCCTATGTAGCATCTCTTATTTTATGTCTCACATTCACGTTAAACTATAAACATCCAAACCTGAACCCCTGATCATCCTCATCAGATGGGTCCCTTCTACTGCCCTGCCCTCTTATTTCATGGCAGCGCTTCTATTCCAGTTGCTGAGGCCGGAACACTCACAACCCTCACCATCTCTTACTCTCCGAATGCACCTCCAGTCTTCCAGGAAATCCTCTGGGCTCCGTCTCCAAAGCATATCCAGAAGCTATCCACGTCACACGAACACTTCCGCTGTCATCGCTCAGGTGCCAACCATCCTTGTCATCCCTCTTACTCAGCTGACTCTCGGCTCAGCAACCACTGTGATGTGTTTAGGTCTAAGTTATGTCACTCTTCCGCTTAACACCCTCCAGGGGTTCACCGTTTCTCATGCAAGAGCAAAAGCCCTTACAGTAACCCACCAGCCCTGTGGGATCTGCTCCCCTGCTCCCCTGGACCTCATCCTTCCTTGCTCTCACCTATGCTCACCCTGCTCCAGGTGTCCTCAGTAACCTTGGCCCAGGCCAGATATCTTCCATCCTCCCCCGCCAGACCTTGGATGCCCTTTCTCTCTAGATCACCACTCAACCTCCTTCGAGTCTCTGTTGAAACATCACTTACACAACGCAGCCCACGGTGACCTCCCACTTTAAGTGGCAGCCCTACAGCGGACACTTAGGACGCACTGCGCCAACGCCTGCAGCCCACTTGAACTCAGCATACTTTGGAAACATTTCCAGTGTCCCGCGCCAAGCACGTGCACTGGCACCCCTCTGTGCGTCTGCCCTAAAGCCACAGAAGGCCTCTCCTTCTCTATGGGCACAACCTGAAAGTTCTGCGGAGCTGAGTTTCCCGGGAGCAGCCCTTCATCCAAGCAGGATCAGGCCCCAAGCTCCCCTCATGTTGCCGCAGGACAGGGCTGGGTCTGTTCCACAGGGCTCCTTTACTTCTGGTCCAGAGACTCAGCTGGGTGAACCAGTCCTTTCACATGTCCTGCACTGGCCTTTCCTCTGACCGTTGGTGACTTTCCCCACTCTCTCATTTTGCTTCCTGGGATAGCCACCACCCTCCCCTCAAAAAACTACCCACTTCCAAGCCCTTGCTTCAGGCTCTGCTTGGGGGATCCCAAACTGAAATAAACCCTCCCACAACGTTCCTGAATCCCACATCCAGCCCTGCTTTCTCCCCATAGCACTCATCAACTCCCCCCACCACACAACTTCGGCATCTATTCTTCACCGTCACTCCACGGCACTAGAACGGCAGCTCCGTGAGGACAGAGAATTCCGTCTGCTTTGTCCACTGATCTCTCCTCAGCACCTGGAACACCTCCCAGCACATGGCAGGTCCTCTGTACATGTTTGCTGCCTAGTAAACTGTCTTATCTGCCCTTTAAAGAGCAAAGACACCATCTTCTCACACAGTGTTTGACAGATGTCAATCTAAATCTAAGATCTACCACTCAGTGGCTTGGGTGACCTTAAGCAAACTAACTTCTCTGAGACAGTTTCTTAGTTAGTAAAGGGTGGGGGGGGGCAATGTTTATTTTGTCTTCATCCAAAGGAAGCATCCAGGAAAGTTCTGGCCCAGTGATGCAAAATCCTTCTCCTCCTCCCATACCTCCTCCCTGTGATCAATGAATTGTGGCTTAAGGGAGCTAAACCCATGACTCAGCACCTTCACTCTCTGGGAACCTTGACTCTGGGAAGATCCTTCCAGAACCTCTTCTTAACGCCCAGCGGAGGTCAGGAAGCCAGGCTTCCTTCAATCCCCCAGTGAAATGCCAATTAGAAGGACATTACCAGCAGGAAGAGCTACTGGAGAAAACCACACACTTGTTCCAAAACAGAGATCACTGTGCATGTCATAAAAGCTCAGAAATGTCTTCCAGATGTTGCACACTGGGTCTGCACAGATGTTTCCGATGTCAAGCCATCAATGCTGGAAACATAAAACACTTGTGCCCCACAGATGTAGAGATTTAATTATACAGGGCGTGTGATAAATCTCTGGGTAATAAAAAAGATCACAAACTTTTTTTTAATCTGATCTCCCCCCCCCCCACGCTGGAGTTTTACTGGGATAATTCAAGGATTCTGTTTGTGTTTTTCAACGTGACTGGGCAATTCACAGGGAAAAGTTGGATTCACATGAAAATACATATTAACAACAGTTCTAGATCCTTCTGGTTTGATGTCTTCACAGCCTTGAACAGCTCGGAAATGACATCATGACTGACACTGGGTTGCCTCATGGCTTCCCCACTTCAGTCAAGGTCCCTCCGTGGGAGTGAGGCGTTCTGTCCAATGACTGTCTAACTGGACTCTCTTGGTGCACTGGGGAAAGATTCCACCACAAACTCAACACTGCCATTCACAATTCCATGTCAAAGCAACTCTGTTCCCGACACCTGAAAAATCAGACCTTTCATCACTTCCAAGTACACAAATATGTGTGTGTACCTAGAAGAAATAAAGCACAGAAATGCCTATGTGGGGTCTGCATGTACACACACACATACACACTTACTTCACACAGAGACAAAATAGCTAGAGAAATACTACCCAACAGATACACAGGAGGGTAAGGTAGGAAGGTAACGGTTGTTACCATGAGATCTACCATATTTCCTCACTTCCCTTCCTTTATTCCAACACACTCTTCTCCCTTGACAAATTAACATGGCTAAAACATTGAAATTATTCTTCCCTAATTTTTGTTCAAAAATATGTATTATATTAGTAGCGGAAAAAGATACCAACATTTATAAGACCCTCATCTGCCCTCACAAAGATTAAACTATAGAGCTTAATAACTAAAATATACAAGAACTCATACAATTCAATGAACAACAACAACAACAAAAAAAACCCAACCTGATTGATGGGCAGAAGATCTGAATAGACATGATTCCAAAGAAGACAAACAGATGGCCAACGGGCACATGAAAAGATGCTCAGCATCATAATCATCAGGGAAATGCAAATCAAAACCACAGTGAGACATCACCTCACACCTGTCAGAATGGCTGTTGTCAAAAAGATGACAAATAACAAGTGTTGATGAGGATGTGGAGAAAAGAGAACCCTCCTACACTGTTGGTGGGAATACAAACTGGTGCAGCCACTATGGGAAACAGTATGGAGATTCCTCCAAAAATTAAAAATAGAACTACCATATGATCAGCAGTTCCACTCCTGACTATTTATTCAAAGAAAACAAAAACACTAATTAGAAAAAGATATATGCACCATTATGTTCATTGTAGCATTATTTAAAATAGCCAAGATATGGAAGGAACTGAAGTCTTTATCAATAGATGAATGGATAAAGAAGATGTGATACACACACACACACACACACACACACACACACACACACAAAATGGAATATTACTTGGCCATAAAAAGAATGCAATCTTGCCATCTATGAAAAAATGGATGGATCTCAAGGGCATTATGCTAAGTGAAATAAGTCTGTCAGAGATATGTGATTTCACTTATATGTGGAATCTGAAAAAAACAAGTGAACAAACATAACAAAATAGAATCAGAGTCATAGATACAGAGAACCAACAGGTAGTTCCCAGGAGGGAAGGGGGTGGGAGGAGGAAAGAAATAAGTGAGGGAGATTAAGAGGTACAGACTTACAGTTGCAAAATAAATGAGTCACCAGTACGAAATGTTCAGCATGGGGAATAGAGTCAGTAATAATGCAGTGTCTTCGTATGGTGATGTATTGTAACTAGACTGAAATATCGAGTCACTATGTTGTATAACAGGAACTAACATGGTGTTATAGGTCAATTATACTTCAAAAACAAACAACTCAGACTCACAGACATAAAAAACAAAATTATGGTTACCGGGGGGGGGGGAAGGAGGTGGGGAGGGATAAATTGGGAGTTCAAGATTTGCAGATACTAACTAATACATATAAAATAGATAAACAACAAGTTCATACTGTATAGTACACAGAACTATATTCAATATCTGGCAGTAACTTACAGTGAAAAAGAATATGAAAACAAATATATGTATGTTCATGTATGACTGAGGCATTATGCTGTACACCAGAAACTGACCCAACATTGTAAACTGACTAGACTTCAATAAAAATACATATATACAAACAAACTAACTCAGAAAAAGAGACTGGATTTGTGGTTATCAGAGGTGGGGGGAGGGGGTAGTTGGATAAAGGTGGTCAAAACATACAAGCCTCCAGTTGTAAGATAAAGAAGTACTAGGGATGTCATGTACAAAAGGGTAAATATAATTAGCACTGCTGTGTGTTACATATGAAAGTTGGTAAGAGTTCTGACCACATACAGTTTTTTTCCTGTTTCTTTAATTTTGTATCTATAGGAGACAAGGGATGTTCACTAAACTCTGAGTGACATTCCTGAGAAAATTCCTTAGCATTTCTTAACCATCAGTGTCATGAAAGTATGTCACATTCCCCTGGGACTGTGACTTTCACCAAGGTCCTTACTGTCTCTCATTCCCGCTGCCAACAACAACCTCCCGCCCACTATTCGCCGCACGTATTAGTCACTTAGTAAATATTTACTGAGCAAATAAAATACTATCTGTTAACCTCTTCTGACATCCCTTTCGGTAGTTGTTGAACAGATTCTGCCAACTCCTCCTTCACTGTGCCTCAGCTTGGATCCTTTCTTATGTTTCCCAACTAATGGCATCCCTGTTTCAGTAAGACGCAGTCTAAGCAGAAAGCACTAAAAAGCTGTCAAAATGGTAAGCCCTCAGGGGCTCTCTGTTAGCCAGTAATCCAAAGAACACAATTTGGCGACAATAAAATTCTTGACCTAGTAGTCATTGTTTCTTTCTTGGTTTGGTTGTGGCTGGGAAAGATCAACCAAACACATCTCAATAAAACAAAACCCGGCACAGATACAATCATTTAATGGAACTGTCAGCTAGACAGAACATTCCCTGTATTCCTGAACCACTGCCTCTTCCCAGCACCAGTCCACACACCTCACGTTAACCATTCACAGCCTTAAATATACACATCAGAAAACAATAAAGGCTAAAAATAAATTAGTGATTCATCACAAAAAGCTAGAAAAAGAATAACTGAATTCAAAGAAAATGGAAGACTAGAAGTAGTTGAGATAAACGTACAAGATGATAAAGGTTAAAAATATGACACAAAAATGATATGAAAAGTTTATGCCAATACATATGAGATTTTAGATAAAAGGATGGTGATTGGAAGGGCTAAATAAGGCTTCTCTGGTGCTGGGGATATTCTGTTTCTTGATCTGGGAGACAGGGAGGTAGGCATTTTTCACTTTGTGACAATTCGTCAAGCTGCACACGTGAGAATAGGTGTATTTTTCTGAATGTATGGTGCACTATAATTGATATGTTCATCAGAAAAACCAAGTGCAACATGAGTCCTATCAATGTTAGTTTCTATTCTGCATGAAGGCACTTTTTGAGATGAGGTTTCCAGTGTTTCTATCTCCTGTTGAAACACAGATGGCTAGCCATCAACCAGACCTATGTTTCCTCTCTATGGTACACCAATAAAGCAAAGACATGACTGCCAGCCAGAGACCACGTTTCTCTAGCCTCTCTTGCAGATCTTACTGACCACAGCTGGTTTTCACCAGTAATTCCAGAAACGGCTATATAATGATTCTTGAAAAAGAAGAGACAGTTGGAGAAAATCTAATACTGATGTGAAATTAAAGTTCAGAACTCTGTCTTAAACACAGGAGTTGGACACCCTGGGGAAGGAGGTGGGTATGAATATTCTAATTAGTGTCAGGGAAGATGTTCAGCAATAGAATATCTCATCTGGGCCCATTCAAGCTGCTATAACAAAGTACCAAACACCGGGGGGCTCAAACAAGAAACACTTATTTCTCGTAATTCTGGAGACCAGGAAGCCCAAGATCAAGGCACCAGCAGACGCGGGGGCTGGTGAAAGCCCTCTTCCCAGCTCACAGGCGGCCAGCTCATCCTTGTGGCCTCGCATGGCGGAAGTGGCTGAGGTCTCGGGGGCAAGTCTTTCATAAGGGTGCTCATCCCATTCCTGAGGGCTCCACCCTCATGACCCAATTAATTCTCAAAGATTTCACCTCTTAATCCCATCATATTAGGGGTTAGGAGTTCAAAATATGAATTTGGGTAGGGGGGAAAACACAGGTATTTCATCATTTGCATTCTACCTTGGGGCCCGCAAGACTCATATTCTTCTCAGATGCAAAACACACTCACTTCATCCCAATAGTCTCCAAAGTCTTAACTCATTTCAGTATCTGCTCTACAGTCCAAAGTCTCATCCAAACAATACCAACTAAATCAGATACTGGTGAGACTGAAGGTGTATTTCATCCAGAGGCAAAATTCCTCTGCAGCCGTGAGCCTGTGAAACCAAAAAAGTTATGTGCTTCCAAAATATAATGGGACAGCCACAGGACAGAGCTTCTTATTCTGAAAGAAGAAAGGGGCGACAGGTCTGAAGGAAATCCAAAATCCAGCCAGGCAAGCCCCATGAGACCTTAAACTCAAGACTAAACCTCTCTGGCTTGACTTTCTGCCTTCCAAACGCACTGGCGTGGCAACATCTCTCCCACAGCTCGGTGGGGTGCTGCCCCGACTCCAGCTCTCTTCGGGGGCCCAACCCACGCCAAGGCACTCAATGGTAGCCCTGTCCCTGCTGTGGTCTCTGTCAGGGTGAAGGCTGTGTCCCCTGGGCTCCACCAGGTGGCCCTCAGCCCAGGGCTCCTCAGGGTGTTGGTCTCACCCTTCAAAATTGAGGTGGTGGAAGGGACCATCTGTGTCCCCAGGGTCCGTGCCCTCTGAGACTCTGGTGAGAGTGGAAGCTCTCATGAGCTCTGAATCTTTGAATCTCTGGGGTTCTTCTTCCCTTGACTTAAAGAATAGCACATATTCACAGCCAAACAGTTCTATGGTCCAGTCTTGTAGGATCTAAGAAGTCCCACAAGTCTTCCTTCATTTTGTCTTGTTTTTTTTCTCTGTTTCCTCTGGTCTCAGCTGGCAGTGTTTCTGCTGGTATGATTCCATCTCTATTCCTGGCTGGCTTTGAGATGGCTGATTAAGTCAATGGTTCACAGCCACACTAATCTCTTTATCAAATGGTCAGTCGGCCACAGCCCAAGTGATCTCTTCCAAATATACTTTCTCATGTTTTTGTAATACGGACAGACTGAGAGTTTTCCTAAATCTTTAAGTTCTGCTTGCTTTCTGCTTAGTAATTCTACCTTTAAGCCAATTCTCTTTTCACAGTTGTCTATACACAGTCAGGAGGAGTCAAGCTGAATCTTTCTAAGATGTAACTTAGAAATCTCTTTGCTGAATATCCAATTTGATGTTCACAAGTTCTGTCTTCCACAAAACACTCCACATGAACACAGTTCAGCCACGTTCTGTGCCACCTTGTAATAAGGGTGGTCTTTTCTCTGTTGTCCAGTTGCATGTCCCTCATTTCCCTCTAGGACCAAATCAGAAATGTCTTCACCACCCACACTTCTTCCTGTGTTCTGTTCATGATGATTCATGTTCTGGGAAGATGGAAGCTTCCATTCACAGCTCTCTTCTCTTCTTTCCAGGCTATCACCAGACTTGCCTATAATGCTCCATTCACAGCCACGTAAGCTGTTTCTAGCAGGTTCCTCAAAGCTCGTCTAGCCTCTACCGACATTCCCAGTTCCAAAACTACGTCCACACTCTTAGGTATTTGTTACA